>NC_088380.1:179947500-180272500 GCF_037993035.2 Macaca fascicularis | reverse complement strand
AAAAAAGTCTCGGTTTTCTTGATGACATTGCTGAACTTTCTCGCTAGCCTTAGTCTCCTCACCCTCAAACTTCTTGTAATGTGAGCTCATTAAAAGTCTTTATTGTTTCATCCACTCTAAATCAAGTTTTCAGTTACTTGCAACCAAAAACATCCCTGACACACCATATATTTCATATTTTTCCACAGTTCTTTGTGAGAACTCTTACTGTTCCCATGAGATAGGTGAAGGAAACTGATACCCATATAAGTGAACTGTCCAAGGTCACACAATGAATAAAGCTGGAATTGGGATGCAGGCCTTCTCACTGCAGCTCCTCTGAATTTGCTCTAGTGCAGTATACTGCAGCACAACATAACACAAGCCCCTTCTCTCCCTACTAGGTCTTTGCCACATGTTGTCACCTTACAGAGCTATTTTTAGTCCCCAGATGCCATGAGGCACAGGATTCCTAACTGCCACCTCCCAGCTCAGTGCCATTGACATGATGTGTCAGCATAGTGGCCTTTCCTGTCATTGCACAAGTCCAGAGTTTCCACAGGCATCCTTTTTGTTTTTTGCATCCTTGCCTTGACAATTTGTACTGCTCTCTTCCTCCTTTGAACATTCTTCTTTGTTTCCCTAGAACATTTATTATGTCACCACATACACACATTCTTGCCATATTTAAAACAGTGGTTATGAAAGTTGTGTCATAACATTAGGACATTATATGTTAAGTGGAAAGTAGGATACAAATTACGTGCACAAAGATATGAAAAAACACATATGAACATTAAAAATTAAAACAAAAACACTAGAATGTTTGCTGTGATTATGGTGGTGTGGTAAGACTGTGCATAATTTGTTTCCTTTTTTTTGATTTTCCAAATTTTTCGTTATGTGCATATCATGAAAAAAATAGGATGTTTTTAAAAATATGTCATTGTTTATCTGGCCCATCTCCTGGGAGGCATATAGCAGAGCATGCTAGTTAACAGCCTGCACTCCAGAGCTTAATTGCCTAAGTTCAAATCCCAGCCCAACCACTTAATAGGTGCATAGCTCTCAGCAAGATCTGTAACTATTCTGTACCTCAGTTTACCCATCTGTAAAAGAGGCAATATCCCATCCACCTGTCTCACAAGGTAACTCTGAGGATCAAGTAAGTTAGCAATTGTAAAGCACTTGGCATGGTGTCTAGTACAGGAAGAGTGTTATGTGTTTGTTGAATATAAGCCATTTTATCTTGCCTTACCCACTGTGGGGCTTCTTGGAAGGGACTGTGACGCAGAAGTGAGACAGACCTCTGTGTTTTTCAGACAGACACAACTGGTCAAAGTGCAAAGAGATGACTTGTGCTCAACATGAAGACTCTTTTAACCTCAAAGTCAAGCAGGCTGGAGAGGAGCTCCTTAGCAATTCACCACTGGATGGTTGTGTCACACACTCCTCAGATACTTGACATCTCATGAAGCACCCTCACATAAGGCCACTGGCGGAAATCACGTGAAGGGAAGATGACCAAACCTCCACCAGTGTAGAGAGGCCCCTAATAAGCCTTCCTCCAGTGAAATAGGATGAAGTCCTCTAGCGGCCGGGGGGTGATAATACAACTCCTCATCCAAGTCCTAACACAGAATGCCCCTCTGTTTCTTGCGCACCTCTAGCTGGGTTTGTTTTTGTCGAGCGCGTCAGGAGAGACTGCAGGGCTCCTTCTGTCCCCTTGCTGAGACTGAAAGAGTCAAAATACTTTTCCTAAGACCAGGTATCTTCATGTTTGTCGTATGAGCTCACTTTACGAAGCTCATCTCTAGAAAGGAGTCCCTCACTGGCACATTGGGTCATGTGGGCCACTTGTGTACACACGACCTCTGCTTGGAGACCAGGGCTTTCTCAAAAGCATGGCTTAGAATGTTCTTCCGATGGGTGGGAACTGAACCCAGCTCCTCTCATTTCAATCCCTTCACTTTGCAAATGGAGAAAATTCCCCATTAATTCTAAATATTTCTCAGCAATTTTTAGACTAGTGTCTGGAACAGGGTGGGTGGATCATAAATACTTTATGGGAATTTGGTGTCACTTTCTATCCTCATGATTACTGTAACAGTGGATGTCATCAAAAGGTTCACTGATGATACATCAATGGCTCTGTCTTTCTCAACTTGGCACTGGTAAAATACTCAAGAACACAGAATGCTGAATTAGGAAGAACCCGCCTTTACTTTCATATTTTATATATTATCTGATGGCTGGGAGAAAGAGAAAAAACAGGTAGGAGAAGAAAGAAGAAGCAGACAAAAATAGAATAGTCTAGCTCAGGGTTCTGCAAAGGGGCAGTTGGTAAGGATTTTATGCTTTGCGGGTCATGCAATGCTGTCGTAACTACTCAACTCAGCCATTGTAGCAGGAAAGCTGTAATAGATGACACATAAATAAATGAGTGTGGCTGGATTCCAAGAAAACTGTATTACAAAACAATCAGTGGGCTGGATGTGGCCTGCCCACCCCTCATCTAATGCAAGAATGATGACATTCCCCATCCTTCATACATGGCAGAAATGGTTAATTGATCATGGTGTCAATTAACTGCCTGAGTTAAAAACCCTGTTCCAGGCCCTTAGTAAGTGTACACCTTCAGGAAATTTGATTAACGTTTCCAAGCTTCAGTTTTCTCATCTTTAAAATGGAGCTCGAAATACTGTGAACCTCAAAGAACTCCTGTGAGAATTGAGTAAGACTGTTGGAAGAGGCTTAGTTTGGGTGACTGGTACTTAGCAAGCACACTGTAAATGCCAGCTACCTTCATCATCATCTTTGTTGTCATCATCATCATCTGCCTCAATTCACTGTCAGATGCATGAGCATTAAATGACACTCAAGTGCCTTGAGATGACCCCCATTATGCAAATGAAAAGTATCTTCCACTGAAATGCTCAAATGCCTTACAATATCCCATCCACTTACTTCCCCTTGCTGAAGTGCCAGGAGAAGCTGGACATGTCCTTCTCGTGCTAATGGAATAGTTAGGGAAACTGAGGCACTGGAAAGCTCAGGAGAGTCACTAAAGGCAGCAACTTACTGACTTGGTGACTAAGCTGCATCTAGAGCCAGGTTTCCACATTCTTTGCCCACTTTTCTGTCTCCTACCCGTGTCTTTGAGTTCCAACTACCCTACTGGGTCCTGTTTGCTTGGAGATTTCAAATATCTCCAGGGAACAGGTTCTACTTCTGAATTTTCTTTCCAGTCTGCTCCCCCATCCTCCATTCTCCTGTCACCTCTACCTACTGATTACTGGCTTTTATTATCTGCTGCCTAGTGTATTGCAGCTGCCCCCTAACTGGTCTCTTTGACTCGGATTTCTCTCTGTTGAACACTCACCATCTACCCTAATCCTGGGTGATCTTCCTAAAGCACAGATCTGACTCTCTGGCTAAAGGCCTGCACTTTAAAATTTCATGAGCCCTCTCACAATCTGACTCCCATTAGCCCACCAGTCACAGCCCTAATCCCTCCTATGTCCTTGTCCATCTGCAATGATATTTAACTCTAGCTCCTGGGACATGCTCATCCTTTGCTCAGCTGCAGACATCCACCAAGCTCCGCATGCTCTTGGCCAGACAGCCCCTCTGCCGCCACCACCACGCACACACCAGCACTTCTCATCTCAACACCACAGTCTAAGAAATCTTCAAGAGAAATTCCATCATGCCATGGCCACCACCCAGAGTCTATGACTCCCAGCCATCCTCATCACCTGGCCTTTCATGCCAAAAGATCTCTGTACACACCTTGACTCAAGCCCACTACCCTCCCCAGTCTCCTAGCCTCTCCATGGAGCCAGTGGCTTTCACTGTCCATATATAGCAAAGTTCTCTGTCTTCAGCCTCTTCTCCAGACCTCCCCTTCACCTTCTTGCCCTTAATCAAAGCCCAGTGGACTCTACTTCCTCTGCTGCTTGCTTAAGGATGGCCAATCTCTCCCCCAAACTCCTGGTGTCACTGGCCTGGAGATGGAGGAGACGTCCTCCTGGCCACTTTCAGGCTTTTGTTTCTCCCACCTCCCTAAAAAGGCTCATGGACCTTGAAGTTCATGCTACTGGGCCAGACCACCCAGCCCCTCCCTTGCCCCAACCGTGGTGTACCCTTACCAACATAACAGTAATGTTTTAGAATGCTCATGACGAGCCAGGCTCCATTTCAAGTACTCTGCATTCATTAATTCATCTAAACCTCACAAAATCTCATGAGGTAGGTATGATTATCATCCTCACTTAACAAATAAGGAAACTGAGCTACACAGAGGTTAAGTCAGTTACCGAAAATCACAGGATAAGAGTCAAGCTCAGCGTATGGCAGAGAGAGATCTGCGCCCCCATGTTCACTGCAGCACTGCTCACAATAGTCAAGATATGGAGTCAACCTAAATGTGCATCAGCGGATGAGAGGATAAAGCAAACAGGGTACATATACACAATGCAACGCTCCTCAACCTTACAAAAGAAGGAAATCTGCCCTTTGTGACAACATGGATGAACCTAGAGAATATTAAGCCAAGTGAAATAAGCCAGACACAGAAAGTTAAATATGGCATGATCTCATTTATATGGAATTTTAAAAAGTTAAACTCAGAAGAAGAAAGTAGAATAGTGGTAACCAGAAGCTGTGGAAGAGGGGGTGGTCAAGGGGGACAAAGTTTTCATTAGACAGGAGGAAGAAGTTCAAGAGATGTACTGTACAACATGATGATAGTTAATAACAATGTATTGTATTCTTGAAAATCACTAAGAGGGTAGATTTTAAGTGTTCTCACCACCAAAAAAAAAAAAAATGGTAAGTTCGTGAGGTAATGCATATGTTAATTAGCTCAATTTAGCCATTCCACAATGTCTACATATTTCAAAACATCATGTTGTACAGGAGGAATATATACAATTTTTGTCCCCTTAAAATAATTAATTAATTGAATTTTTTAAAGATTCAAATTCAGGGAATTGGTACTAAAGTCCAGCCTCCTAATCATTCCACCCACTGACCCACAGAGACTCTAGAGACCGCAGCATCCACTCGCCTCCATATTTGAAGATTTTAGCACCTTCTTCCCTCCCTTTCCAAAACCAGTCCCGTCGTGACACTGAGCGATTTTGATACCATGAAGGCACCTCTCCCAATACTTTCCTCTTAGTTCCTTAACCTCCTTGCTTCCAATAACCCTGTTCTTGCCTCCACATCCCATTTGACTCAGACCTTGTCATTGGCAATAACAGCAGGTCATGGACTGAATGTTTATACCTGTCTAAAATTCTTATGCTGAAACTTAACCCTCAATGTGATGGTATTGGGAGGTGGAGCCTTTAGGAGATGAGTCGGGTCAGATGAGGTCATGAGAGTGGGGCCTTCGTGATGAGATTAGTACCCTTATAAAAAGAGACTCCAGAGCTCACACTCACTCTCCACTCCCCCATCTCTATGCACATATAGAGAAGATGTGAGCATAGGGCAAGATGGCAGCTGCCTGCAAGCCAAAACAAAAGATCTCAGAATGAAACCCACCTTGCTGGCACCTTGATCTTGGACTTTCCAGCCTCCAGAACCGTGAAAAATAAATGTCTGTTGTTTAAGCCACCCAGTCCGTGGTATTTTGCTGTGGCAGCCTGAGCTGACTAGTTACACTGCACTTGCTCTACAATCCCAATTTCAAACACACCACCCACAGGCCACTCTCTTTTCAGTTTAGACCCTCTATTAACCCAACTCTTGCAATCTTAAATCCCCATCTGGACTTTCAATCATTGACCCAACCACCAAGAGGACCTCTCCCCCTTGCCTGGTTAATTACTTAGTCTGTCACTGCCTTTCACACACCTTCAACCACAATGCCCATGTTTCCTTTTTCACTGTAGCCTAGCAAAACCCTCAAGCCTAGTTAAGCTCAACTTTCCACTTATTCTGTGCTTGCTCCTAGCAGCTGAATGTGGCTGGAGAAACACCCCTAGCTGTGTTGACTGGCCCTACTTAAGCTATCAAAGCCCCAAATGCCTCTTGGCTCTGTCTAGCCATCCTACACTTCCCCAGGCATATCCTCTCCCTCTCACCTGGGGGACAATTCTCTGTACTTTCTCTGTCCTCCAACTTCCAACACTTCCTCCTTCATCTTCACTGCATCTCTCCCCATATTCTGGCCTTCCTTCTTTCACTAAATGGGCTCTTTGCAAGGCCAGTCCCTCCCCTTGGGCCCTGCATCCCATCACCTCTCTCTTCCTCCAGGACATTGCTCCAGGAATTCAACCCCCAGGCTCCTAAATCATCAGACTTTTCCTCTCTGATGGGTCTTTCCCATCATCTTACAAACATACTGCTATTTATACCATAAAAACAAAATGTTTCTGTACTTTAATCCTATGTTTTCCTCCAGCTACCTGCATATTTCTTTGCTCCCCTTCACAGAGCAGACTTTCTAAATGGTTAATGGAATTCCAAGTGCCCAGTCTCTCCCCTCTCATTCTCTTAAATCCACTCTAGTCAGGCTTTCAGCCTCACCACTCCCTAGACTGTTCTTTCCAGTGTCAATGCCCAAATCAATGGTCATCCCTCACTGCCTTCTCCTCTCAGTAGCATTTGACATTGAAGATCACTTCTTCCTCTTGAAATACAGCGCGATCCAGAATGAACCAAAGACTTTCAAAAATGCATTACTCAGTCCCTAGATTATGTATGAAGAGGTAGTTCACACTTATTCTTCAATGAGCTTAAACAGATATTTCTCTCATCCTACAATTGTCTGATATGCACCCCTCATGTCACTTGGCCCTTGTTGACACTGGAAGGTACTTGTCCCAGACCTGAGTAGCATATTACAGTTGAATGATTGAAATGGCAGTCACAATACATTTGTTTATGTCCCTGAGGTTGGCAAGAAGAAATGAGACAAATCAAGATCCTTGTGTGATAAAACTTTTATTCTGACTACTGAATAATGAAATTGTTATTGTGTTCCATTCATCTTGACTGACCCTGTACTTTCTTCACGTGGCTCCTGGGACACCATGCTCACCAGGTTTTCTTCCTATCTCTCCTGTTGCTCCTTCTCGGTCTCCTTCGCCAGGTCCTTCTCACCTCCCTGACCTTGTAACATGGGTGTATCCAAGTGTTCCTTCCCTGTTACACCTCCTTTGTGTCTACTCTCACTACCTGGCATGTTCATCCAGGCTCTTAGCTTTTCATGCTATCACTATGCCCGTGATACCCAGGTGTATATATCTGATCCAGGTAAGAGGCTCTCATATCTACCTACCTACTTGACATAACCACTTGGTGTCTAACAGGCATCTCAAACACCTGGCCTTCTCCTGACACAAACCTGATTCTCCCAGTCTCCCCCTTTCAGATGTCAATTCCACCCTTCAGTTACTCAGGCTGACACTCTTAATATCACAGTCCTCCTTGACTCCTCTCCTTCATACCCCACATCTAATACCTCAGCAAAGCATACCTTCACAGTGGGACAGCCTCTTGCCTCATCACTGCTCCCACCCTTGGCCAAGGCAGCTTCATTTCTTACCTGTATTTTTGCAATAGCTTTTTTCCAGATCTCCCTGCTTCACTCCTGCATCTTATATTAGTTTCTTATGTTGCCATGACAGATTATCTCAAACCTGATGCCTCAAAACAACAAAAAATGTATTATCTCACAGTTTTAGAGGCCAGAAATCAGAAACTAAGCCATCAACAGCGCTCTGCTTCCTCCAGAGTCTCTAGGAGAGTCTCTTTCCTTGACTTTACACACTTCTGGTAGCGCCAGGGATCTCTGGGCTTGACTAGATCCAATCTCTGCCCCCATTTTCACATGGCCTTCTCTGACCACCCATCTTTTCTTCTTCTGTCTTTTGTAAGAACACTTGTCACAGGATTTAGGGCCCATCCAGATAATCCAAGATGACCTCATCTCGAGATTCTTGACTTAATAACCTCTGCAAAGACCCTTTTCTAAATAAGGTCACCTTCAGAGATTCTGGGAGTCAGGATGTGGACATATCTTTTAGGGGAGTCACCATTCAAACCACTAAACCTCCCTAGAGTCTGTTCTCATATGGCACCAGGAGACTGGGAGGGTTAAATCATACCTCAAATCGTGCCATGCCTTAAAACCCTCCATAGGCCCTTACTCATCGGAGTACAAACCAAGGTCCTCACCATGGCCTTGAAGACCACACCCCAGGACACGGTACCCACAAACCCTCTGACCTCATCTGCTCCCTGCTCCTCACACACTCTGCCCTACCCCTGCTCCCCACCCCAGCCTCTAATATCACACCTGTGGTCCCAGCTCTGGGCCTCTGTTCTTGTATTTGCTCTGCCTGGAGCATCCTCTCCAACGTGGCTCTGTGATTCACGTTGCACTCCTCCTCAGGTCTCTTCTCCACCATTACCTCCCTAGACAGGTTTTCCCTCTGCCCTGCTCTCAATCCCCATCACTAGTGTTATTTTTCTTCATGGCATTTGTATTCTCTCCTGTCATCAATTGCTTATTGCTTATGTGTTTATTGTTGGCCTCCCCAACCGGAATGAAAGATCCATGTGGACAATGACTTTGTTTTGCTCACTGCAGTGACTCCACCACCTAGAACAGTGCTTGGTGAGTGGTCAATGCCTCACAAATCCTGTTGGTTAAAACCTTCCCAGAATCCTCTGGGCAGAGCTTACATCACAATTTGAAGGCATTTTCCTTCTTTTATCCAAATGGTGGAAGGCAGCATGGGGCTGTGGTTGAGCTCCTAATTCATTCTTCACTGTGAGCATGGCTATGCTTGCCTCCAACATGCTAACATAGCACTCACCACACTATCTTGTTGTGACATGTTTACATATTGTCTCCTCCACCCAGCAACTCTTCTTGGGATGAATGGGACTTCGGAAATAATGCTTCTAAGGGCTTCTTGAGGTCTTTTGGTACCACAATTTGTCCTAGACAAGCGATTCTATCAGTGGATGTTTCCAGGACCAGAGCAGACCAGCAAAAGACAATACTTTGACTTGATAGGTGTGTCAATGCACATTATTTTAGTTCCAAGTAACAGAAGACCAAACTCAGGCTTAACCTATAAGGAGAACCAAAGATCTTAGAGGTAGAACAGGTTTCAGGTGGGGTCTGATCCAGTTAAACATTTCCACTAAACATTCATTTGCTTCCATCTCTCTGTGGACCTTCCCAGTCATTCATTTGTTTCCATCTCTCTGTGGACCTTCCCATTGTCAGCTGCTATGTCAAGGCAGCTCCTCTCACTGTCACAAGAGAACTAACAGGGTTCATCCTCATTCATAGCTCAAGGGGGAAGGGTTTCTCTTTCTCCATAATCTTGGACTGCCTCTTTTTAAACTCACTCACACCACATTTCTGCTCCTAAACCAGTTCACTGTAGCAAGAATTAGGTTAATGGCCTTCCACCAATCCAGTTCTAGATCTGGGGGTGGAGGTGGGTCACTCAAACCACACGCTGGGAAATTTGGAGTCCCTTTAGGATGGAAGAAAGGAAATGGATGCTGGGGAGGTGGTAATTCTCAGGACAGTGGGTCTTCCGGAACCTCCAACCCTCCAAGGTAACTGCTGCCCCTGTCTCCACACAGGATTAGTTCTGGGCACCCACCATCAAGTTATGGCTTTTATGAGATATGAGCAAATGTAACCAAGGCTTTGGAATGTCTCTTTTAGAAATTAGTGGTGAGCAAACGAAGCATACAATTAAGTATTGAATTTTCTACAAACACGCAAGTACGCATACACACAGAACAGGCCATGACATTAAGTCCTCAAATCAGATCCCATTCCCACTAGCCTGCCTTGTGCTGAAAGACCTCTGGTTACAGAACATGCCAAATGATGGAGTTGAAACGTTCCATCGTAACTGAAGCAGATCCTCTGCTCAGTGTGGAATGCCTTTATGTAAGTGCATATCTATGTATGTTCACCCACAGCACCAGTCCTGAGGGTTCTTGCTCTCTCTCTCTCTCTCTCTCCCTCCCTGCCTCCCTCCCTCCCTCAACCCCAACCTCCCGCCACCAAGATTAACAGGAACTAAATGCTAAGGAAATCTTGACTCTATTCAACAGACTTCCCATCTCAAAGTGATTAAAGATTCCAAAAGCCTCCTTGTCTCCTACTACCTCCCCCGAGCCTGCCCGATGTCTCAAATTCCCACATTGGTCAGACCTTTGGATGGAGGGTCTTAAAATGCCAACAAATTCTGTTTTAGGAAAATAACTAGCAGCCATTGATTCTCAAGGCTGTTAGAGATGCAGAGGGCATGAAACTCTGGTTGTGTAATTTTAATGGAAAGGAAAGAGGCCTTTACACAAAGATCAGACCAAGGACTGCCAGAGGATGCCCAGGAAGTAGGCAGAGTGAAGGATCTGAATTTGAGATGGAAGGACACCAGCAGCCAACTTTTCCTTATCCCAATTTGGAGGCATTTTGCTTCTTTTATCAAAATCATGGGAAGCAGCATCTGTGATGAAACCCTAGAGTCTGACATCCTGCTCCAGACTCCATACCTGCTCCTGACAGCAACCCTGGGCAAATCTCCTCACCTCTTCATTCTTACTTTATCTACAAAATGAAGATAATATTAAGACCTTGCATGATCACATGATAATCATATTTTATAGTATAATATATATACTATCTTATTAGTAGTGTAGTACAACATGTAATATACACTTGTAGGATAATTATAGCAGAACACATTGCAAAATAGATACTGATATAGTATAGTTATAGCATATAGCTTAATACATAATATATGATAGCAATATCATATGGTTAATAACCCCTGTAAGGTTGTTGGAGGGCTAAATGACATACTTGACAAAGACTGGAATTGGTCTCATTTCTCCATTCCCCTGTGGTGATGGTGTTACGGTTCACACACCCTTGCCATGGCCTTGGGGAGCATGGAGGAGCCTTCTCAGGCCTTGACTTTAGATGTGATTATGTCACTTGCTTTGGCCAATGAAATGTTAGCAAAGGTTCGAAATGGACCTGCTTAACCTCTTATGATCCTTCCTTAGCTCAGGGAACCAGCTAGTCTAAGAAGGATAAGGATCACATAGAGCAGACCTGGATCCCCACTGCAGCCCAGAGCCCAACCCAGCCAAGCCCTGCACAGAACAGGCAAACCCCAGCCAACGTGCAGACATAGGATCTGTATACTCATGAGATTCTGTGGTAGTTTATTATACAGCCAAAGCTAAATGCATACTAAACACGCAATAAACATTTACTATTTATATAATTAACGGCATGAGAAATTACACATGGTTTATATAACCAGGATATATTTTCAATGTCAGGTTTGTGATATTTGCTCTCATATTGCCTGCTTGGAATCTGAGCCAGCAGGTATCCTGTGATGTGGCTGACCAAGAGAATCATTAGCTTCCCCTCCATTGGCATCAGTGTTTGTCATGAATCCTCTACTGCATCACCAGTGCATTATCCACTCATTGGTCTTATCAATGTGTATTGAGTGCATTCCATGTTTGCTAGACATGAGGTCATACCACAGTGAATAGGGCGGGTAAGGCTGAGCCTGCAAGGAACTTGCATTCTAGTATGGGAGACAGATAACAGATAAACACATGGAGAAAAAAGCACACACAGACTCTGATGAGAGCTGAGATGTCACTAAATGAAATGATGTATCAGAGAGTCACTGGGGGAGGCCACTCTATATAGTGGCCAAGGAAAACCTCAACCCTCAGCTCAGGCTGAGCTGAGGGAGGAAGAAGAGGAAAGCGAGTCAGCCTGCAACAAGCTGGGGGAAGAGTGTTTCAGGAGGAGGAATGGCAAGCACAAAGTGTCCGAGGAGCCGAAAAGCACCCTGTGGCTAAAAGGAGTGCACGAGAGACAAGTAGTGAGGGGAGAAGGTGGGGAAGGGCCAAGGGGGAGGAGTGTGGCCTTACGGGAGGAGGCAAGAAGCCTGAATTTCATTTCCAGTGCAGCGAAGCCTTTGAAGGGTCTTAGACATGGAAACAAAGATCACTCAGCCAAAAGGCTAGCTAGGAGGCTGTGCAGGTGTCCAGAGGAGAGGTCCAGTGTCCTGGACCAGGAAGATGGCTACAGAGAGGGATACACATAGTTGAGGATATAGAGGGACTGGAGATGTATTTTGGAGCCAGAGTAGACAGGATATTAGTTTACCATGAGCCTTGCAGAAATGTGGGCCTCAAGGAAGGCTTCAGAGTCTATGTGGGGACTTCTTCATAATGAAAATAAGCCCAAGGAAGAGACAAACTCCCCTGCCAGGGCTATCACCTCATACAGAACAAGTTTAACATATTGGTGATAAGAGGAATATGTTTTCCTCTTGTGAAACAAGACTGCATAGCCACTGGAGGAAAAGTGATGGCCATGGTGTTATTTTCTGTGTGTGACACAATGATGAAGGGTGTTTGTCCTCAGAAAATACAGAGGAGATAAAAGAATCCTGGTATACTGGTGGTGGGAATGTCAATCAGTACAGTCCTTATGGAAACAGCATAGAGGTTCCTCAAAAGATTAAAAACATAACTACTATATGAACTGGCAATCCCACTTGTGGATCTATATACAAGGGAAATGAAATCAGCGTGTTGAAGAGGTATCTGCACTCCCACGTTCATTGCATGTTCATTGCAGCATTGTTTATGATAGCCAAGATATAGAAACAACCTAAGTGTCATTGACAGACAAAAGGATAAAGAAATTATACATATACATATGGGTGTGCGTGTGTGTGTGTGTATAAAAATATGGTTTGGCCGGGTGTAGTGGCCCATGCCTGTAATCCCAGCACTCCAGCACTTTGGGAGGCCGAGGCGGGCAGATCATGAGGTCAAGAGACTGAGACCATCCTGGCCAACATAGTGAAACCCCGTCTCTACTAAAAATACCAAAATTAGCTGGGTGTGGTGGTGCACATCTGCAGTCCCAGCTATTCAGGAGGCTGAGGCAGGAGAATCGCTTGAACCCGGGAGGCGGAGGTTGCAGTGAGTCAGGATTATGCCACTTCACTCTAGCCTGGCGACAGAGCGAGACTCGGTCTCAAAAAATATAAATCTATCTATATCTATATACATAGATATGCAGAGAATCCATTTCTGTAAAGAAATATTTTTATCTATATATAGATAGATATAGATATAGATACAGATACAGATATAGATATAGATTAGATATAGATTAGATATATGGTTTGGATGTATGTCTTCTTCAAATTTCATATTGAATTGTAACCCACAATGTTGGAGGTGGGGCCTGGTGGGAGGTGATTGGGCCATGGGGGCAGTTCCCTCATGAATGGCTTGGCACCGTCTCCTTGATAATAAGTGAACTCGCTCTGAGTTCACACAAGATCTGGTTATTTAAAAGAGTGTGGCACCTCCCCACTACCCATCTCTCTCACTCCCGCTCTCACCATGTGACACGCTGGCTCTCCCTTCACCTTCTGCCATGATTGGAAGCTTCCTGAGGCCTTCCCAGAAGCTGAGCAGTTGCTGGTGCCATGCTTCTTGTACAGCCTGCAGAACCATGAATGAATTAAACCTCTTTTCTTTATAAATTACTCAGCCTCGGATATTTCTTTATAGCAATGCAAAAACAGCCTAACACAATATATACACACATATATACACAATGCAATCATATTCTGCTTTAAAATAGGAAGGAAGTCCTGTCATATGCGACAACCATGGATAAACCTGGCGAACATTATGCTAAGTGAAATAAACCAGACACGGAAAGAGAAGTACCACATGATCTCACTTCTATGTGGAATTTGAGACATTGGAACTCATAGAAGAGTAGGATGATAGTTGCCAGGGGCTGAGGGTGTGAGTTGGGGGTAAACAGGGAATGGGGAGGTGTTGGCCAAGGAGTACAAGCTTTCAGTTAAACAAGAAGAATACGTTCTGGAGACCTATTGTAGAGTATGCCGACTATATTCAATCATAATCTATCATATAATTGAAAATAGCTATTGGCAACTGTGAAGAGGCTGTTGGGGGACATTGGTTCTGCTTAGAACACAACAGGATGTGTCTCTAATGGTGTATCCTCTATAATTAGTTTTACCAAAAATAAGACAAAATATGCATTTGTTTCCCTCTGGAGCCTCCTTCCTAGTGGATCTCCAAAGTCTCCTAAACATGTTTTGAACACGTAGAGGAATCAGTGCATTTAGGACACCGTGGCTGAGCTTCTGCTCTAGCTTTTGCAATGGTTGCAGGCCAGCAGGGAGAAAGAGGGAAGGGAGAAATCTAAAATCTGGACAATGAACAGGAAACCAGGGCCCAAGAACCCTGAGTGATCATCAGAACCTGCATTTCCCTCGCCTGAGGTTTGCCTCACTGAGGTTTTGAGGATGAGTAACATCTCAGGTTCATCTGAGACCCACCTCACAACCTACCGGCAGCAGTGCTGAGGCTGCAACTCCTGGAATACAAGCTTCCACCTTGCCTGTCTGTCCTTGGTGAGTAGGGCACATTTCACTCCCCTGGAAGCCCCTCAACCCTCAAGAAACATGAAGCCAGCCCTGGCCCCTGATCTGTCTGCACCTGGTACACACCTCCAATGGGTACAACATTGACCCAGGATAATCTGTGTATCTGATGCTGTCCCCACTGTACTCTAACCTCTTTGTGGACAGGGACTGTCTTTCCATCCGTATGCCCAGCACGTGACATAGCACTGAGGAGATGTTATACCCACACATGCACACAGGAGGGAGGGAGGGAGGCCTCCACAGCCTCAGGAAGTGAGGCAGAATGATCTCAGGCCTTCTGGCCTTTAAAACATAAATATAAGTACCCCAGAGGCTACCAAATCAAGCGCAGAGTGAAAACTCACCAAGCCCTCACGCATCTCCTGTCTTACCCCAAAAGAATGCAAAGTCTCTCCCAGGAATGGAAGGGCAAGAAATGTAGAAGCAATGATGGAAATGCCTTCAGAGATGTCATAGGATCATGTATGGGAGTCCATGTACATTTGCTAAAGCTGATGTTTTAGAGGTGTGGGTTATTTATGACTGCTAACTTCAGCACAGTTAATGAGACAATGCGGTTATTTGGAGAAACTAAATGTCAAGCTGCAGGTCCCACCACTGGGAGATGAAGGGCTTCCCACTGTTCCAGACCAGCCTCGAGGCCTGGAGTAACTTCCCCCGACCTATCCATAGAGGGAAATCCTCCTTCCTCTCCCACAAGGCCAACTTAAATATCTCTCCACAAGGCCTCATCAGACCCTGTAGTGGAAGTGAACGTGGTCTTCAGAGTGTTCGGGGACACTAGGAGAAGCAGAGTGCAGCTGTGCTTAGAGGGTGGACTTTGGAGCCAGCCTGCCTGGGTTCCAATCCCTATTCCTGCTTACTATTTGTGTGCTCATGAAGGAGAAATCTAACCTCTCTTGATTCAGATTTCTCACCTAAAAAACACGGAGAGTAACAAAACCTACGTCTCAGGGTGCTCTAACAACGAGTTAAGACACACAAAAGCACATGAAGGATGCACTGTGTTTACTGTTGTTATTATTACTTATATTCCTTAGGATAAAGACTGTATCCTTTCTTGTAACATAGCCACTGTCGCACCCTAGGTGGAGGCAGCTCAAGAAAAGAAAGCACTTAGCCCAATCTTTGTTTTGCTCTCAGTGCTGTGTGGCTCACACAGAGTAAATATAAATCCGTGACTATTTCCTCAGTGAACATGCAGGTATATTATAGGGAAGACACCCCCTGGTCCATCACACACATAAGAAAAATGGAATCTTGATGCTGGTGATACTCAATCATCCCTTTTCCCCTAAGGAACTTGGGCTGTGACAACATCTGCATTCAGCAGCAGCAGGTCTAGGCCAGCTTTTTTTAGACTCCAATCCTTCTTCCTTTTTTTAAAGCACATTTGTCTCCCTCAACCTCCTTTTCCACACACATAAAAGAGATGGGTCATATGGAAGCCAAAGAGTAGATGGTAGGAATTCACAGCCAATTTGAAAAGAGGAACAAAACAGCAGAGCGGGGATGCCTGGGCTCAAATGCTGGCCTGGCTGCTGTGTCTCCACCTATGGCCTTGGAGAAGTCAATGCAAGGCTCTGAGTCTTCTCATTCCTCACCAAGTAGATGGAGCGATAATATCAAGTTCATGATCAATGTTGGTCTCGGGAGGAACAGACAACCTTGCAAATGAAGTGTGTAGCATCCATCAGAAGCTACCCAGCCCTGGGTTCCACAGGCCCAAGTCCTGCTCTCAAGTGCGCTGAGAGCTCAGTCTGTTTGACTCAGTGCTCTACAATTACAAAGCCCCAAAGAGCAAGAGGGCAGCTTGTTTAGATTCACCTGAGTGTCCTTTCCCCAAGAGCCTGGTACACTGTTGTGAGCATACCAGGGGCACTCCACAAATATCTCAGATACCTTGGTGAAGGCTGGGTGCAACAGCTCACACCTATAATCGCACCACTTTGGGAGATGAAGGTGGGAGGATTGCTTGAGGCCAGGAGTTCGACACCAGCCTGGGCGACATAGTGAGAATCCGTTTCTTTAAAGAAAATTTTTTTTTCTTTTTGAGATGGAGTCTTGCTCTGTTGCCCAGGCTGGAGTGCAGTGGCGTGATCTCAGCTCACTGCAAGCTCCGCCTCCCGGGTTCACGCCATTCTCCTGCCTCAGCCTCCCGAGTAGCTGGGACCACAGGTGCCCGCCACCACTCCTGGCTAATTTTTTGTATTTTTAGTAGAGATGGGGTTTCACCATGTTAGCCAGGATGGTCTCGATCTCCTGACCTCATGATCTACCCTCCTCGGCCTCCCAAAGTGCTGGAATTACAGGTGTGAGCCACCGTGCCCAGCTCTCTTTAAAGAAAATTCTAAACAAAATTAGCTGAGAGTGATAGCTGTGCCTATGTTCCCAGCTACTCAGGAGGCTGAGACAGGAGGATCGTTTGAGCCCACGAGGTCGAGGTTGCAGTGAGCCATGATAGTGCCACTGCACTTTAGCCTGGGCAACAGAGAGAGACCCTGTCTCGAGAAAAAAAAAAAAAAAGCCAATGAAACCACTTGCCTTTTCAGGGAGAGAGAAACATAGGCAACTGAACCATGGCATCGAACCTAGAATGTGGGTATCCTGACTCCACAAACAGAGTTGGATCCATGAGACTTGGGTCTCACAGCCATTTGGCCACTCACAAAAGGACAAGAAATGTCTGAGTGTTCCAGGGTCTGGATCCAGTGGGACACGAATGACCGAGTTTTCAAGATGGAAATGAAATAAGAGGAACACCCATCCATAATGTGAAATGTTGAAACCAAAACCAGGAAAAAGTGCAGGCCGTCCCTCTCATCAGAAGCCAGAGTAAAGGAAAGAGAAGGAGGCAGAGCAAAAAAGAGGGTGGAGGAAACAAAAAAGAAAGAAAAGAGCAACAGAAGCAGGGCACAGAGCCAAGAGGGAATAAGACTCCCTGAGAGTTGCAGTGAGATGGGGCAGCAGAGAGCGGAAGAGCGAGGGTGAGGGCGCGGGTGCGGCGAGTGTGGTGGGAGCTGGGCTGGGAGGGAGGGCTCCGGAGCTACCTCAGGGAGCCCACATGAGGCCATGAAGTAACAGGAGGTCAGGAGGGTGTTCACAGGCTCCACAGGGATTAGAATCCTCTCACAGGCCGCCACAGACAAATCACAGCTCCGTGAACACAACTGAAGGGAGGCTGATTGTAAATCCACACTCACGAGGCCAAAGCCTTAACCTGGAAGCCAGAGCAACTGCATCTCCAGGAAACAAAAGAGCTCGATTTGAAAGAAATGAAGCAGTGGGGGAGAGACAACGCTGGGCTTGGGTGGACTTCCCAGTCTGGGCCCAAGCAGGAAAATGAGAAGCATTTCCACAAGCCAGACAGAGCAATCTGTTTCCCTGATTCAGAGACTTCTCCAGCTGAACCTTCAGTTCAAAAGGTGCCCTTTCCTTGGGCAAGCTAAGTGGACAAAAGGATGGAAATCTAGTCCAGCTCCACACCACTCGAAGTCCTCAGTAGAGATGGATTGTTCTGGACTGCCCAGTGTGCATTCTTTGTCTTTTGGTAGCAGCAATGGACTTTTGTTCCAGCACCTACCCCTCCCCATGCCTCCCCCAGGTGCCACCCTCTGGCTCTACTGTAGGGCATGTGGGTTGGGTAAAAGTCACTGGGTAAAAGCTAATGTGTAGGGCGGGTGTGGGCTCACACCTGTAATCCCAGCACTTCAGGAGGCCGAGGCGGGTAGATCACTTGAGGTCAGGAGCTTGAGACCAGCTTGACCAACATGGTGAAACCCGGTCACTACTAAAACTACAAAAATTAGCTGGGCATGGTGGCGTGTGCCTGTAATCCCAGGTACTCCGGAGGTGGAGGCACGAGAATCTCTTGAATCCAGGAGGCAGGGGGTGCAGTGAGCCAAGATTGTGCCACCGTACTCCAGTTTGGGTGACAGAGCGAGACTCCATCTCAAAAAAAACCTGCTAATGTGTATAGTCCTACTGTACTGTTCATAAAAGGTGGGTGCAGAGCTGGTTTATGTTCCCTAAACTGGTCCAGTAAGAGAAAAACCCAAGATTTTGTTTAACAGTTGAAGAAAGGGATAGTCTCTTCCCTGCTGCACATGAATTGGAAGCACCATAGCCCCGGGGGCCGTAGGTAAGCATCTCGTGACAATGAGGAGAGAATTTTCCTGAACCTGGAGCCAAGCCAGGGGAAACAGGACTGAGTTTCTTCATCTATGTTACATTATTTCTGGAGCAAGGCGCTACTGAAGTCCCCCAGGGTATTCATTTAAGCAAATCAACAAATTTCCTTTAATGATTAATCCAAGCGGGATTGAGTTTCCCATCATATGCAAGGAAAAGACTCCTAGCACAGTATCTTACTGATAGTATGCATGATCACCTTACTCGGGGCAATCATCATCATCTAAAAATAAAAGCAAGTGCTAGGGTAAACACACGTGGGAAACAAATTGAAGTACATTGAATCATTTCAATATAAGGAATTACAGGGGCTCACTACCTGTTAGAATGGCCAAACTTTTTAAAGTTGACCATATCGAGAGTTGGGGAGGGATGTGGCGGAACTGGAATGCACACATACCTCCTGGAGGTTTGAGCTTTGTATAATAACAGAACTGGGAGGTGGGGAGTGATGCGGAACTCATTGAGAACCATGGGGGTCCAGGGGCAGGAGGAACTCCATGTAACATAGGGCAAGATGGAACTCATCCAAATGAGAATAATGCTGCCCTCTACTTTGTCCTAAATCCCCTCATTCCCCATTTACTCCATTCATCCCACCCTACCTCTAACCACCACCACTAACACCTGACCTGATCTGTCCACACAGATAGGCACATAACTTGATCTCTCTGGCCTCTGCTGCCTCCACTGTGGGGTGGGAATTATATCCCAAAGGCAGAGGGCTGAGCATGTTCTCCCCAAGGCACTGGAGCAGGGAAAGGTCTCAGACCAGAAGCAGCCCATTCCATGCCAAGTAGTTTCCTCGGGTTCGACTTGGCATGAGAAAAGAAACTGGGCCAGCCACATTTCTGGTACTAGGAATCTGAACAAGGGCTTACTGAGATGATGGGCAGCAATTGGTGGGAGCCGAGCTGGAAGGTCTGGGAGGAAGAGTAGAGTGATGAGAGCTCAGGGTGAATCCGAACCATGTGGAAGCTAAAGCTGGGAGTGAACAGAAGTATCAGAGAAGAGATACACAGAACAGAGGATGAAGACCCCCAGAGAGTAGTGAGGGGGAAAGAGCAGACACTCAACCAGAGGCAGAGACAGTGGCAGGGGGTTGGTCACAGCCCCCAGAGCCTCTTCAGGCCCCAACACTTCCTGGTCCCCATTTTGCTCCTCTGTATTCTTCACAACTTACCCCTCCCTTTAAGGGGTCTTGCAGGGTCCCTAAGGCTGAGGTTCGGCCAAAGATTCCTGAAGGTTCCTCTCTCCAGCTCCAGCATCCGGAAACCTCCACCCCTGAGTGCTGCAGACTGACCAACGTCCTGCAACAGGTGACCACGTGGCTTCTCATCTCTTCCAAGAAGAAACTCCCTCATTTCAGTGGCTCACTTCTTATCAGCATTACAATTTCAGATCCAGGAATTCAAAATCCAGCCAGGCAAGGTTACTTTCTTAGACATGCAACTCTCCTTGAAAAACTAAGAAGTCGAGAATCACTGTGTCTTCTAAAACAATCTCAGAAGACAAGAAGCAAAAAAAGCCCAAATGAAAATATGGAGTAAAAGCATTTCTTTGGACTACAAGGTTACAGAGAGACCGTGTGTGTGTGTGTGTGTGTGTGTGTGTGTGTGTGTGTGTGTGTGTGTCTGTGTCTGTGTCCCTTTAGTCCAGTGACCTGTTCAACCTTCCATGAGTCTCCAAACCTGGCCCATGAAGGACTCTGAAGCTGAGAAGATGGAAGAATTGTGGTCCCCTCAAGGAGAAGGCAAGGATTGCCTGTAGGAGAGCTCAAGGGTGCCTTCTGGAGTAACAGAAATCTTCTGTGGCTTGATCTGGGTAATGGTTCCACAAGTGTAAGCATATGAAAAAATTCATCAAGTCGAACACTTTAGATGGGTACACTTTACCCAGGAATTCCAAAACTCCTAGGTTTATATCCAAAATAATTGAAAGCAGGGACTCAAACAGATACTCCTACACCAGTGTTCACAGCAGCATTATTCACAACAGTCAAAGAGTGGAAACAACCCAAGTGTCCATCAACAAATAAACGAATAAACAAAATGTGGTCTATACCTACGATGGAATATTATTCAGCCATGAAAATGAATGAAATTTTGATGTATGCTGCAACACAGACAGCCCTTGGAAACATTATAAATGATACGTGCCAGACACCAAAGGGCAAGTACTGCATGATTACGTTTATACAAAGTACTTGGAATAGGCAAATTCATAGAGGCAGAAAGTAGAATAGAGGTTACCAGGGCCTGGGGATAGGGACAAAGGAGAAGTTATTGATAATGAGTACAGAGTTTTTGTTGGGGAGGATGGAGAAATTGGGGGTATAGATAATGGTAGTGACTCCACAACACCGTGAATGTATTTAATGCCACCAAATTGTATACCTACAAATGGTTAAAATGGTTAAATATTATATTATGTATATTTTACCACAAAAAAAGTCATACTTGACATATGCATGTTACACCTTGATTCAAGAAATGTGGAAGTCAGTTGTGGTGGCGCACACCTGTAGCCCCAGCTACTCTGGAGGCTGAGGAGGGAGGAATGCTTAAGCCCAAGAGTTCAAGGTCAGCCTGGGCAACACACCAAGACCTTGTCTCTAAAAACAAAAAAAATGTTTTGATACAGGGTCTCACTGTTAACCCAGGCTGGAGTGGGATGGTGCAATCACGGCTCACTGCAGCCTCGACTTCTCAGGCTCAGGTGATCCTCCCACCTCAGCCTCCCAAGTCAGGGACTATAGGCATGCACCACCATGCCCAGCTAATTTTCATATTTTTTGTAGAGACAGGGTTTTGCCATGTTGCCCAGGCTGGTCATGAATCAGGGCTCAAGCAATTCTCGCACCTTGGCCTCGTAAATGCTGGAATCACAGGCATGAGCCACCACATCTGGCAAAAAAAATAATAATAATTATTATTATTATTATTATTTAAAAATAGATAAAAATTTTTTAAAAAGAAATTGGAAAGTATAGTTGGCCCCATTGTCACTCTGAGAGCTGTAAACACCTTTTTTTCCATTAGGAGACATATCCATTCTCATGCATCCAGGATACTTTGCTAGGCTGTGTAGCAGATCCTGGATTCAAACTCAGGTCTGCAAATCCAGAGGCCAGGACTAAAGACCCTCCTATAAATCAACCCCTCTCTTCTAAGCTGGTCAATCCATTCTGCTCAGGCTGAGGACTGTCCCCAACTTGCCAGGGACAGCTGCAGCTACTGACCTCTCTTTACCGGGTGGCTCAACAAGATGAACCACAACCTGGGTCACTTGGAGCCGGTGTCCTTCCTGCATCTGAGCTGGCCCCAGGGTGCCATGAAAACTCTCTGTCTGCAGAAAACACCTGGTTCCCTTGTCTATAAAAAGCAACTAGTTCAGAAAGTGTGGCTGAAACCAAAAACGACAAAACCTCCCAAATCCAATGATGAATTTAATCCCACCTGGCACCAGGAAGCATAGACAGGCACTATCCACTCCACCCTTCCTCTTCTGGGGCGAAATAAATATAGATGCCCATGACACCAACTTTCCACCCTCTGTGCACACCAACTTGTCCTGCTCTGCCAGGTACATTGGAACAACATGTTTGTGACAAAGATCTCACATGATAGTCAATAACATCAACAACCTTTGAAGAGAGAAAGGAGGTCCTTCCATAGACCATGGAGTGTGGAGGTTAAAGTATCCTTCAAGATCATCCCACCAAATCTCTTCATTTTCCCGGAAGAAAAAAAACATAAGGAGGGGGTAATGAGGATCACTGATATTTAGGGTTAGATAGCCCCGAGTTTGAACTTGACTATGACACTTACTAGTCATAAGATCTCAAACAAGTTGAGTTACAGTCTTTGGGGCATCTTTTGCTCATCTGAAAAAATGGGGATAATAATACCAACCCCATAGAGTTGTTGTGAGGATGAAATAAGACTAAATGGCCTAGAGCCTGGCATGTGCCTTTCTCATTATGGTAGATATTCTTCATCATCACTGTCATCATCGGGATCATCATCATCATCATCAACATCATCAAGAAACTAAGACCCAGGGAGAGGAGGGATTTGTCCAAAATGGCACGGCTGTGGCTTGTGGCAAAACAAAGTGTCCCATACCAATGGCTTTTTCCATTTCATCATCCTGAGACAGCACTATTGCCTGGGCCTCGAAATTTACAGCACTTCATGGAAAATATGTGAAATTATATGACTTTTCCACATTTCCAAATTAGAAGTCCAGCTTGATGGCTAAGTGTCTTCAGCACAGAAGGAGGCTTTGCAGAGTATGAATGTTAAAACCAAAGAGTGTGAGCCTCTGCCCTCTCTCCCTCCACCTCGGAGCCTGGAATTCTCAAGGTGGGTTAGCAGTATGGCTGGAGGGGGCCCAGATGGTTCACCTACAGCAGCGATGCACAAAGCCTGCCCAGGAAGGCCACTGAACTGTTAGCCAAAGTCTGAAAGGAGGGCTAAGATGAAATTGTGAAGGGAACAGATAGTGACCATCATAGTAACATTTGTGGAGCATCTAGTAAGTTATGTGCCAGAGACCATTTTAAGCACCTTACATCCATTAGATGTTTTAACCCTCCTACCCTATGAAATAGGCAAATGAATCACCCACAAGCGGGGAAACTGAGGCAAAGGGAACATTACATACTCACTCCCCAAGGGGATTTTTCACTTCTCATTGCTGAGATCTGGCTACACCAGGATACCCAACTTGCCTTCCACAACCGTGGAACTTCCAGGTTTTCCCAGGTTGTTTTTCCATCTGAAATGACTTTCCTCTGTCTCTGTTTGGTATAATCCTATTCCTCCTTCAAGGCTTAGCAGAATTGTTATCTCCTCTGCCTTTTCCAGGCATCATTATCCATTTTGCCTTCTGACTCATTCACCCGGAAGCTCAGCATTTACCATGTTGTATTGTAGTTAACTGATGGGGGGGCGGGAGGCACAGTGTGTGCATGCACACATGTGCACACACATACATGCAAGAATGCTCCTACACCAGCAGGTGAGCTCAAGAAGGGCCAGAATTATGTTTCACTTGCCTTTATACATCCAGGATAGTATTGGTTGGTGCATACAAAAGATGTTCAATAAAGGTTTGTTGGAATTCTTTTTCTAATACCTATAGTCACACAGCTTGTACTTGGAGACACTAGGACATCATCAATAAGAACTTGTCTCCCAAATCCAAGAGCTCACGTGATCTTTTGAAAGCTGTTATCTCCAAAGTTGTTGATGGTTAAATGTGCACAGGGACATAGTTTCAAATGAGTAGTATACCATTATGAGTTAATTGAACAAGTGGACAAAGATACACATTCAAGCATGTTCATTACAGCCTTGTTTATAATGGAAAAAATGGAAGCACCCTAAATGGCCAGCCATGGAGGACTGGTTAAAGATATCTCAGTGTGTACCTGAAATGAAATGTAATGTCACTTGTAAAAATGATTAGATACATCTCTGTATACTGATATGAAAAGCTCTCTGTGATGTATTCCTGAGATTTTTTTAAAGCAGATTACAAAACTGCATCATTAATATTTAGGCACACTTACATAACTATGAACATCTTCACATGTGCTTATAGAGAAGTTTTGAAGTGAGTTCACCAAAATTAACAGTAATTATACTTGGGTGGAGATACTTTGGGTAGTTTTTACTTTCTTTTTATACATTTCTGTACTCATTAAACTTTTTACTTTGAGAATGTATTGTTTATATAACCAGAAAAAAACAGTAATTACATTTTTATTTTGGAAAAAAATCTGTATAACCTCAAAAGAGGTTTTATAGATTCATTCTTTCCATCTGAAATGCCTTTCCTCTGAAAAGGAAGCTCCAAACTGCTTCCTGAAAAGAGTTAGAGACCCTTAAACGTAGAGGGTGCCATTGCCTGTCCAGGAACCCTAATTTTTCCTTCTGGAAAATGAGTGTAGTACCACTGCTCTGCCTACCCCCAGGGCTGCAACATGGAGCTAATGGGTTTGAAACTGTTGTTGAAAAATAAAAAGTACAAATAGATGCAAAATGTGAATTAGTATAACAATTTAATCATTGCTGATTAAGAATTTGCAATAAACTGGTAAGACATGTGATATGGTTTGGATTTGTGTCCTCGCCCAAATCTCATGTCAAATTGTCATCCCCATTGTTGGAAGAGGGGCCTGGTGAGAGGTGATTGGATCTTTGGGGTGGATTTCCCTTTTACTGCTCTCATGATAGTGAGTGAGATCTCAAGAAACCCAGTGGTTTAAAAGTGTGTGGCACCTCAACGCTCTCTCTCTTCCTCCTGCTCCAGCCACGTAAGCTGTACCTCCTTCCTCTTCGCCTTCTGCCATGACTGTAAGTTTCCTGAGGCCTCCTCAGCCATTCTTCCTGTACAGCCTGTGGAACTGTGAGTCAATTAAACTTCTTTTCTTTATCAATTACCCAGTCTCAGGTAGTTCTTTATAGCAACGTGAGAACGGACTAATACAGCATGCTTTAGGAGCTGTGATTTCAAATGCCAATGGGGACCAGGCAGGTCACAGAGACCTGCAGGGCCTCTGGAGTCCTAGTGCAATGATTTCTGAAGAGAAACCTGAAATCTAGATTTTTATGTGAATTCTCTCAATTTTTAAAAATTGGCACCTAATTTAAAAATTTTCAAACATCATGCCATCCCTATAAAATGTATCCCCCAAACTACATACATTTACAATCTGTAGTATATATTCCCCTAACTTAAAGCTCAAGATTAACTCATTTATGTCCTATCCATTGACATAGTTATAAACTATCATTCCCAGGACTGAAGTACGTCTTGAATTTAAAAGAAAGATCCCACTATGAACAGTCTAATTTTAGACTTAGATGCTTTATTGCATTCTTGTTTCAATTGATAGTTTTTATATGACATAAAAAGCAATTCATTATTAACCAGAATATTAAGCTAATCAGATTACCCTATATATTCTAATCATGTCGAATGACAGAATTCTAAATAAAAACTGTGCACTATATTTATGTTTGTACAATTACACATATACCTATACTCAAAGGTGTGGATGTATCCTTAGGATGTTTTCAAACCCAAAGAAAACACACCTGTCATTTTAAAGAGGCACTGTGTTTTTTATTTTTAATTGTAATCTGAAAGATGTTAGCAAAACACAATTGAATGGCACATCTTCTTTTTATTGTATATATTTAAGGTGTACAAAATAGTGTTTTTATATGTGTGTGTGTGTAGATAGAGAAGTGATAGCTATAGTGAAATCTACATACTTATCACATTCCAGTTACCACATGCGTGTGTGTGTGCACACATGCAGTAAGAACATCTATTAATTCTACTCTCTAGGCAAATTTTCCATCTATAAAACAGTATTATTAACTATAGGCTTCATGCTATACATTAGATTTCTAGAGTAATACGTCCTACCTCACTGCAAATTTGTACCCTTTAACGAACTTCTCTCCTTTTCCTCCCCCTATTATCCACCATTCTACTTTCTATTTATACTTATTTGACTTTTGTTTTTAGATTTGCACATAGGCTGGGAGTGGTGGCTCACACTTTGGGAGGCTGAGGCAGTAGGATCACTTAAACTCAGGAGTTTGAGACCAACCTGGGCAACATGACAAAACCCCATCTCTACAAAAAACACAAAAATTAGCCAGGCGTGGTGGTGCACGCCTGTAGTACCACCTACTCAGGAAGCTGAGGCAGAAGGATCACTAGAGCCCAGGAGGTGGAAGTTGCAGTGACCTGAGATCACACCACTGCACTCCAGCCTGGGCAACAGAGCCAGAACTGTCTCAAAAAAAAAAAAAAAAAATTGCAAGTAAATATTATGTAGTATTTTCTTTCTGTGTCAGCATAATGTCCTCCTAAGTGTCTGTCTACAGACAAATAGATAAAGATACTTTGGTATACATAAATGGAATATTATTCAGCCTTTAAAAAGAGGAAAGACTGCCATTTAAAAGCCTTATCTCCAAATACAGCCACATTCTGAGATCTTGGGGGTTAGTCTTTCGACATAAGGAATGTAGGGGGACACGATTCAACCCATAGCACTCCGTGAAAGGGGCTTTTCAGTGCTGCCCCAGACTTCTCAGCCGTCTCTCCTGCTTGGTAACTCCTCTCCTTGTTCCTGAGTCCCAGATCAACACCACACATGGTGTGGGAAGTAGCAGGACACCACAACAACATGGTTGAAACTGGATGGCATATTAATGGGGTTCAACCCCACATTAAAAGGTTGAAGCTTCACTGCTTCCAACAATCAAGAAAATATATTCCAAATAATTCATATACATCTGTATGGATAGATGGATGGATGAAAGGATACAAAAAAAAGCTTATAAAAATACGCACAATATAATGAAAAGGAACGAAATCATAGATATGGGAAAGGAACCTGCACAGCAGGACGATGTCAGGGAAAATTAGCACACGAAGACCCGTGGTGCCAGCCCTGCATACTCATCGCATACAGACTGCAATCCCAGCAGCCAGGACAGACAGATGCTACTCATCAGATATTCCCAATGTGTTGCTATCACAATCAACGATCTTTGTTCTCCTGGTGATGAAACTAAATGACATAAAGTCTATCCTATGGCCTTAAGCTAAAGATGGCAGATCAACTAAAAATATTCTGAAAGCATTAGGAAGTAGAAGGCCAAGAATCTTGCTATGCCTTTGATTCAGCATTCCGAGACTGTCCATACCCAGTTCTGGGACTGTCCACTGACATCTTTTATCCCAAGACAGGCTCCTATGCACACACTGTCATCATCCACTTTCCTCAAAACTCCAATTTAAAAAAAAATAAGAAAGGCCACATTTCAAACTAGGCCAGCCTTTAATATGTGCAGACAAAAGACAAACAGTCCCAAAATATCCCCACCCACACCTCTTCATCTCCACACCCACCGTATTCAGAAGGACTTTTCATACTGTTCATGTTGTCCAGAGTCCTAGGACTCTGATGAAAACCCTATAGCTGCGTCTACCAAAATACCATGCAGTGTGGTGTCAATCTGGGATTCAGGAACAAGGAGAGGAGTTACCAAGCAGGAGAGAGGGCTGAGAAGTCTGGGGCAGCACTGAAAAGCCCCTTTCACGGAGTGCTATGGGCTGAATTGTGTCCCCCTAAATTCCTTATGTTGAAGGCCTAACCCCCAGGACCTCAGAATGTAACCATATTTGGAGATAAGACTTTTAAAGAGATTATTAAGGTACAATGAGGTATACAGATGGACCCTAATCTAAAATGACTGGTGTCCTTACAAGAAAAGGAGATTAGAACATAGACACACACAGAGAGAGATCCATGCAAAGGCACAGGAAGAAGATGGCCATCTACAAGTCAAGCACAGAGACCTCAGGAGGAACTAACCTGGCAGTACCTTCATCTCCAACTTCCAGCCTCCAGAACTGGGAGAAAATACATCTCTGTGGCTCAAGTCACTCAGTATTTTATGGCAGCCCTAGCAAACTAATGCAAGGATTTAAAAACAACCACGATAACTCTTCTGTTACTGGGGAGACCATCTTGATGAGAGGTTCTTGCTGATGAGAAAGAACTCTTGAAGAAGGAAAGATGGCCTCTTGCATGCTAGGGCTGTACATTCTTAGTTCACCCTTAAAATTGTGCTCTACTTTACTACCTCTCATTGTTTGTTTGTCTAGCCTTAGACTTTTCAATCTTCTGATTGAGAAGTCTCAACTGCTATTTCCCATCATCTTGATGCCGACTGTTGCAATTCAAATGTACGTTCAAAATTACCAGGCTGGTGAGAAGGAAGATGGGACTTGGTGGGACAAAGATGCAGCTGGTGAGAGTGGCAGTGACATCTGTGAAATGTGAATAGATGAACAACGTAATAGCATTTATAAGCAGTTCACCGTGACTCTTATATTGGCTACACATTTGACATGCCAACTCATTCAATCATGTCATGTTACCCCACAGGTGCAAAAATGGACATGGAACTGTTACATGGTTTGTCCAAGGCCATATGCTAAGTGGTGGAGTCAGCATGTGGATCCAGCCAGTCTGGTTCCAGAGCCTATGCTCTTAACTCCCACCTCTCAGTGAGTTCCCTCTTTCCCATGGGGCTTGGGCTTCACAGAACTTGATACAAACTAGGAGTCTGCCAGCTGTGGCAGAAATGCAGCCCAAACTCCCATAATGTAGACAAAGAGTGGCTCACTAGACAGGATGACTCTAGGACACCAATGAGTTGCTGGGGTTTTGCATCTCTCTTCTCTGCTTCTCTCTGAATGTTAGCTACATCTTTCCTACTAGCGATGGACCCTCTCCATGTGGTGGGAAAGATGACCATGAGAATCCCCAAGTTCACTTCATGCCAACATAGCAAGCTCAGAGGCAAGAGGCAGGCATTCCCACCAGCACCAGGAGAAATGTCCTGGCCATCTGGAATCACTGTGACTGCAGGACAATGCTCTGAGTGTCCTTGGACCAACCCAGTTCTGCCCACTCTTGCTGGTAGATCTCATGAATAAATATAGAACGTGCTGAGATTGTAACACCCTGAGACAGGGAGTGACTGGCTGAACATCTTGGGCTCTGGTCCAGCCTCCCCTAGAAACAGAATGTCCCTAAACACTTTAGCCCAGTGAGTCATGTGACCTTGTGGTATGTAACCTGGCTAGGTGGCCTTTCAGGGTCCCTGTTCTATAGTGCAAGTCAGATATGCACCGTCAAGACTCCATCCACCCCAGGGAGATTTCTTAGCATTGGGAGACCAACTCACAGTGAATCCTAGGCTTCTGTGTCCCTTGCTGCCTACCTGTAAATAATGGATCCATTTCACACAACTTGTTGCATATGAGTGTGTTCTGTCTCTCTGGACTCAGACAAGTTGGTAAGCAGTGCACAGTGGACCTGCTTCACAGACCTTCCTGGGACAGATAACTGTCACCCGGGCAGTTATTTGGCAGTACCAACTTGAGTCATGTCTCCACACTCGTGATTGGGGTTGCGGTGTGGCAGTTTGTTACCAAGTGAAGAAAAAAGAAGCATTAGCAGAAGTTTGACCTAGATAGGCAAAGATGTTGCCCAAAGCATCACAGCTAGGGAGGGAAAGAACTTAGCATCCAGGCCGCGAGAAGCCATGAAAGAGGTCCTGATAGAAAGTTCTCCAGGTGCAGAACACTCCACATTTCTAATACCATTTGCATAAGAAAGGGTAAAAATAAGAGTGTATATTCCATTTGTATGTGAGTAAAGAAACTCTGGAAAAACAGATGCACCAAAAAACTAGGACAAGTGATTCCTTACAGGGGGTGGGAAGAAGAGAGTGGACAGAGATCAGAATGGTTGTGACATTGCTCACTGTATGTCTCTCTGTATGCTGTTTTTATTTTTAATCATTTAAAAATATTACCAGTTTGGGCTGGGCGCGGTGGCTCATGCTTGTAATCTCAGCACTTTGGGAGGCCGAGGCGGGTGGCTCACCTGAGGTCAGCAGTTCGACACCAATCTGACCAACATGGAGAAACCCCGTCTCTACTGAAAATACAAAATTAGCCGGGTGTGGTGGCACATGTCTGTAATCCCAGCTACGTGGGAGGTGGAGGCAGGAGAATCACGTGAAACTGGGAGGCGGAGGTTGTGGTGAGTGGAGATTGTGCCATTGCACTGCAGCCTGGTAGCCTGGCCAACAAGAGTGAAACCCTGTCTCAAAAAAATTATATATATATGTTTATGTTATTTATATATATACGCATATATATATATTTAAAACCAGTTTTTAAATATATATGTAAATTAAAAGTAAACCCCAAAAATGCATAGACAAAAGATAGGAGGGAAACAGGCTAAATGATAACAGTATCTGTCTTTTTTCCCTTTACATTTGTTTTCCAAATTTCTTAAAATGAACATGTATTGCATTTTTTTTTTTTTTTTTTTTTTTTTTTGAGACGGAGTCTCGCTCTGTCGCCCAGGCTGGAGTGCAGTGGCCGGATCTCAGCTCACTGCAAGCTCCGCCTCCCGGGATCACGCCATTCTCCGGCCTCAGCCTCCCGAGTAGCTGGGACTACAGGCGCCCGCCACCTCGCCCGGCTAGTTTTTTGTATTTCTTAATAGAGACGGGGTTTCACCGTGTTAGCCAGGATGGTTTCGATCTCCTGACCTCGTGATCCGCCCGTCTCGGCCTCCCAAAGTGCTGGGATTACAGGCTTGAGCCACCGCGCCCGGCCTGTATTGCATTTTATAATGAAAAGAAAAGAAACTAAAAAGCTTAAACTAGATAAATATTTTCAGAATTATTTCTGCTGTGTATATTCGTCAAATACATGACACATGATGCAGAAATAATAATAATTCTGAAAATATCCTATCAAATGATTTTTTCTTTCCTGTAAATCAAGTCACCCTACAGCTCCCCAACCATTCATTGACTCAGAGGGCTAAGCAATGGCTGTGCTTTGAATTTCAAATGAGATTTGTGATGGCAGCAGCAAAAAAAATAGTTTTGAAAGTCAGGCTTCATTGAGAAAAGGGATTTCTAAACTCCACATTGCTTCCCTTGTAAAGAACACTGTGTGCTAGTCTGAACCCACTAGTTGGAGAAACGGCAGGATTTGACAAAAGGGGAGCTCTCTCCCCCACAGAAAGGAGAAAGAGTCCCTTTGGCCTGGAGAGTGGCTCAGAGGAAGCAGAGAGATTGAGAGGGGCAGAGGAGGTGGGTGATGGTCTCACCCTCAGCCTGATCTCTGCAGACCCAGCAACCATACCCCTCCCTGAGCCTTGGCTAGGTGGGTCAGGGAGAGCTCTAGCAAGCAAGAAGAACTCCCAGACAAATCAAGGGAAAGGAAATTGTTACTAATTGATTTGTGTTCTCCCCAAATTCATACGTTCAGGGCCAACCCCCAGATATCAGAATGTAACCATCCTTAGAGATAAGGTCTTTAAAGACATGATTAGGTTAAATGAGGCCTTAAGGGTGGAACCCTAACCCAGTAGGACGAGGGCCCTTGTAAGACAACGAAGAGATACCAGGGACACATGTGCAGAGAGACAACCATGTGAAGAGGCAGCAAGAAAGTGGCAGGCTACAAGCCAAGGAGAGAGGCCTCAGGAGAAGCCAACCCTGACGGCACCTTTATCTGGAGACTCCCAGCCTCCAGATAAATTTCCATTGCTTAAGCCACTCACTCTGTAGCATTTTGTTACAGCAGCCCTACCAAACTAATACAGAAACCATTTTGCAGAATGTCCCTGCTGCAACATCACATGGCCAAGCAAAATAGAAATAGTCACACGTCATGGTTAGGCCAAGAGGCCAGGATGAGACAGTGCTCCTAGTGGGCAGTGTTCAGGAGACCCAGAGGCTCCCATGAGTCCTGGTTGTGAGACAGGATCTGCCAGTACCAGCAGACCCAGAGAGGCCCACACAGTGGGACCAGGCTGTGTCCAAACACAGGGACCTCACCACCAAGGAAATGGAGAGATACTCATGTCAGTAGTGGGTGCCTCTGTGGCCCTAAAGAGACCAGGAAAAGTGAAAACCTCCATTCAGGACACGTGCAGGATGTCAGGGACTGGGTCCCATCAGCTACGCCATAGCAGGGTACACAGGAGGGCTGCAGAAGCTCCCCACATGGTCACAGTGCTACTGAGCATCCTCTGGCCCCTCGAGCTCTCCTGGGGAAAATGGAAGGAGAAGCAGGAGGGAAGAAGCTCTAAAAGATGATCCCAGCTCCCAGCCCCCCGCCTGGGTGCAGTGGCTCATGCCTGTAATCCCAGCACTTTGGGAGGCCAAGCTGCAAAATCACTTAAGACTAGGAGCTCAAGATCAGCCTAGGCAACATAGTGAGATTCCCATCTCTACAGACAAAAAACAAAAAAGATTATTTCTCCCCAAAGAGTCTTTTCATTCAGAAATATTTAAGTTGCCTTTAACTACCAACTTAGTTTTTCCACCATATTTTTGTTGCACCTCTGCATTGCTGTGGATTCATTTCCAACCAAACCATGAGTGTTAGTGGTGGTAAGAAGACATCTATGAGACACCAAGAAAAATGACCTAAACCTGGCCAAAGCAGTTATTAAGCCTCAGGCATCGTAGCACAGAATTCAAACTGACCTGAAGGACATGCAACCGGGTAGGGTTCCAGGAGCCCTAAAGGAGCTGCATGGGCCCTCTCTTGAGAAGTGGTGGGTCCCCAGAAGAAACGTTATATGAAGCTCTGGTTGGTCTCACTTGAGGGTGAGTTCCTGTCCAAGAGCTTGGAGGTCTTCCTGCTTTTTTCCATTTTTAAAAGAGCAGATGTTCTCCTGGGAAAGAGATATTTAGCTACCCAAACAAATCAGAGAAGCGGAGGAATGGAAATAAACCAGGCATCTGCCTGCCACTGTGGCAGTGCCCAAAGCAATCACATTAGCTGGAAGGGAACATCCGGCCTGAGTGAGGGCTGCTCAGCTTGGCACGGTTCCTGCCTGGAGCCCATGACGAATACGACTGTCTTTGTTCTGGTTCTCGAAGTGAAGACGATCTGTGGGGTTATTTGTCTAGTTTGTTGACTCTCATAAAAGACATTCATAAATTTATTCTTGGTGCCAGGGGTGCTTACTGGTGTCAAAGTGGAGTCTTTTCAGACAGTTGCTCCATGTTAAAACAAGCCACTCAGATGCATCTATAAATAATTGTCTGGGGCTTCGTTGAGCTAACAAACAGGTTTTTTTCCCCCTCTCTCCTCTCTTTTTAAAATCAACTCTAAAATGATTTCATAAACAACGAGAGGAATTTCCCATTAATATTAAAGTGTGTCTGGGTTGGTCATTTTAATAGAACTTTCCAGAGGGAACAAGCAGTTCTTCCATCTTGTCCATGTGAAACCTGTTCCCTTTTCAGAACAAGACATTTGGCAGCCCAGCCTCACTAGGACCAGTCATAGCTTCCTCTCCCCACCACCCTATGTCCATCTCTTTCTCTGATTTAGCCAAATAGAAGGACAGAAAGGCAGTGAGCAGCTGCAGTCTGGGCCCATCGGAGAGTTTGTCACCACCCCTGAGGCCTTCAGGGTTTCCACTCTGACCTCAGGTCTCCAGAATTTTATTTTTCAAGTTATCTTGGTTAGAAAGGTAAAATTATGGCTGTGTAAGTTTCACCGATATAACAAAACTCCCTCCTGCCAGCCCCCCTGCAAATAATGGTAGCTTAAATAAGACAGAAATTTATTTCTCCTTTACCTAAAAGAAGTCCAGAGGTAGAAAGCCCTGGGTTGGTATGTTGGCTCCACAGTGTCACCTTCTGTCTTCAAAATTTACCATCATTGACAGGTCACCTCATGGTCTAAAACAGCTGCTGAAGTCCAGGCATCATGTCTGCATTCCAAGCAGCCAGATGAAGAAAGAGTAGATAAAGGTTGTTCCTTCTCATTCAAGGACATTTCTTGGAATTACCACACAATACTCCTTACACTTCATCAGACAGAATCTAGTCAGATCACCTCACCTAGCTGCAAGGGAGGCTGGGACATGAAGTCTTTTCAGCGAGGCAGCAGTGTTATTTGAAAAGGAATAATGGACTTCAGGAGGCCACCAGCCAAGCCATCTAGGCCATGAGGATGAGTGCATTTGATAACCTCCCATAGAGTCTTCTAACAACTACAGATCCACACCCCCACACAATCCTGCCACTGTCCTATTTTTAAAGAGTTTCCATTTTCACATCCCTTCCCTTTAAAATTCACTATCTTTCACTTTTTCTTTCTGAGTTGGGATTCTGAGAAGTTGGACCAGTAGCCTGATTTAAGTTTAGTTCTCACCAGGTCAGGAACACACATTGGCTTAAACTCCTGCCCTGTGAACTGCCTCCCACATTCTGAAGGTCATAAGAAACCAGGCATGTAGATCATTCCAGAAGGATTTCTATAAATACAACTTGAAAGAAAAATGTGAGTCTTGCTTCATTCCTGTTTCACTCAGGGACCAGCACAAATCTTCTGGGCCTTGCGAGCCCCCACCAGGGATGGTACCAAAGTCAAGGTCAACAGCAAAGCTGCTATGCCCCGGATCACTATGGATGGACAAACCCACTGCCTGGGCCAGCCCTGCAGACATGATGGACAGTCAGTTGCTCCCTTAGCCCCAGCCTGGATTCTGAAGATCAACCTCAGCTTGGACTCCACACCTTGCTTGAGACCCCAGACACTGGCCCTGCTTTGTCATGTGGGATTTCAGCAGACCATACGTGGTCTTTATTAGCTGGCCTCCTGGTGCCCTCCTGCCCTTATATGCCACCCCATCAGCCCAGCTCAGTGCCTCTCCACTCCACACCAGCCTCATTACTGCCACAACAAACGCCATTGAGGATGGAGTGTCAGAACATTCTCAACATGAAATCCGCCCACCTACACTGAGTAGGTCACACGAGTAGAGTGAGTGGTATTAGGATGCCCATGCAGTTGTCATAGAAAGGTGGAGTAAAAAAACAAGTAGGAATGGCAAGGAAAAACAAGCCACAAAGCAGCCTTCCTTATATTGGATTCCATGACATACCAGCTCCATGCAATGTTGATAGGTGTGTCCAACCCTGAAAGCATGTTCAGCTAAGTTTAGAAACTGTTGCCTTTAGAAATTAATAACTTAACAAATTAAAGCCTCTGAGAAGGCCTGCAATAAAGAAAGCTACTTGTTTCCTATATTTGACCCAGCAGTTTCTCAACTGCTTAACTACCCCAACTTTCCTTCTGGAATGTCTATTAATGTCTCATAAACCAAGGTTCATCAGGACACTAAATGATGCAGTAAAGCACTGATGGCCACAGCTACTTCTCTGACTCTGGAGTCAAACCACTGACATTCAAATCTCAGCTCTAGCATTTTTTCAGCGGTCTGAACTTGAGCATGTTATTAAATCTCTTTGTGCTTAGTTTCCTCATCTATAAAATTGGGGTAATAATAGTATCGACTTCATAGAGTTGTTGCAAGGATTAAGTGAATTATGCATATGGAATGCTGAAAACAGAATAAAGTTCATTGTGACGTGATGACAATGATGAAGATGACAATTATGATGATGATGATGATGACAACCCTGTCCTGGAAACTTTCCACAGCTTATGAATATGTTTCTCCCAGTGGCCAGCACTATGGTTATGATTGTCACTACATCTCCAGCATCTAACACAAGGCCTGGATGCTCCATAAATGTTTGTTGAGTGACTAACAGATGGAAATCTGAAGTACAGCATGAGAAATCACAAAAAGCAACAGACTCTTCGAACAGTAGCTACAAGTGAAAATCAAAGCAGCATTTCCCCTGGGAAACGGGACTCATATCTGTCTTCCCAAACATGTAAGCAGGTCTCTATTGGACACCTAGAGGGTGGAAGGACAACTGGATGTCACACACAGTGTCCCATAAGCTGAAATAGCACATTGGCACCTTTCTTCCCCCTTCAGCCAATTTATTGATCTACCACGTGGCCTGGGTTAGAAACAAGGGTGGTTAACTGTACCATACCATTTTGATCCTCGGTCTTAGTGAATGTGAATAAGAAAACTTACAGAGAGGGTCAGCAGCTGGTGCAAGAAGCTGAAGTTGGAATTCAAAGAGAGAGGAAGAGAGAAAGAGTCAAAAGTGGAATTGGTAAAGAAGAGAAAGGGACAGAGAGAAGTCAGGTGATGGTGGTAGCAGGTGCGGTGGAAGCCTGGAGACAACAAGTTTGGTCAAGCTGCAAAATCAAGTACAGAGCCTCTTCCTGGAGGAGGGAATCTTTGTGGCCAGAAGTGTCCATTGGCCTGGAAACTCCAGGGACATTTTGAGGACCCTGAGATGGAGGGAAGAAGGCAAGAGGAACTCAGCTGGGAGTGGAGGAGGCAAAATGCATCCAGCAGCAGCAGCAGCCACAAGAGCACCCCTTGGGGGAGGCTCCTATTACATGCCCCTGCCCACAGCCCCACAACCAGGGCCTGAGCATTACACAGTTAGAACAAAGACACAAGCTTCTACAAGATACAAGAAATGGTACAGAAGCCACTTTTGGAAGTTCCCCTTACATGCTGTATTAGTCCATTCTCATGCTGCTAATAAGGACATACCCAAGACCGGGTAATTTATAAAGAAAAAGAGGTTTAATGGACTCACAGTTCCTCATGGCTGGGAAGGCCTCACAATCGTGGCAGAAGGCAAAGGAGGAGCCAAGGCACGTCTTACATGGTGGCAGAAAAGAGAGCGTGTGCAGGGGAACTGCCCTTTATAAAACCCTGAGCTCTCGTGAGACTTATTCAGTATCACCGGAAGAGCACAGGAAAGACCCAACCCCATCATTCAATTACCTCCCACCAGGTCCCTCCCATGACATGTGGGGATTATGGGAGCTACAATTCAAGATGACATTTGGGTGGGGACAGAGCCAAACCATATCACATGCCCAATTCCTCCTGCAGCCCAGCTCTGGATTTCCTCAGTCCTTCCTTATTCTTCTGTGTACACATCTATGTATTTACACACTCATACCTGCAAGCCCATACTTTGCCTACATGGTGATAAAGGTCCCTGGGTCCTTACATCACTTTGTCTGCCTCAGCTGTGGCCCACCATGGGAAATGGAGGGAGCCCCACTCAGGCTGAAGATAATGTGGGGACTGGGGAGCAGGAGAAAGCCAAGAGCAGCCTCGATGGGAACCCAGAGTCATCTCTCCTCATGCACAGCCTGCCTGTGGCTCCCCATTTTGTCTGGTTAAAGCCATGCCCTCCCAACTTCCAAGATTTGCCACCATGTGGACCTGCCTCCCTTCCTTCCACACACACACTTCCATGCATGTTCCCAACACGAGAGACTTCACGCTGGCTGTTCCCTCTGCCTGGGACACTTTTCCCTAGGCAGCCACCTCCCCGCTTCAAGTCTCTGCTCCAATCCCACCTTCCATGAGAGGCCCACCCTTACCCCCTAGATACTGCTTCCACCTGCTGCCCCACCACCTATCTCAGTCCCCACACCCTGCGTCTGGTAATAGGTCATTTATTTGCTCATTGTTAACTGTCCAATCCCCACAACATGTAAGTTCTATACCGGCACACATCTCAGCCTATGTTGGTCAACAATGAACTCCAAGCACCTACACATGCACCTTATGTCACAGGCACCAGGGAGAAAGTGTTGGAATGGACACTTGGGGGTGGGAGGAGGAAATGCCAAGTCACAGTCAGGGGAGACGGGCTTTCCTGCAGCCACAAAAGGTGGGGGTGCAGTGATTTTATTTGGCTACTAAAGAAAGAAGCAGAAATTTGGGTAACTGAGATGGTGGAAGGGGTATGTAGAGAGCTATAGTCTCAAAAATACAAAGAGCCAATTTTCTATGGGGTTGGGATTATGAGTGCTTTGCACTTCTATTTTATATTATGTATATATAGTGAACATGGATCAATATTTATGTGTAATATATACATTTATGTAGTAAATATAAATATATATAATATGAATTGATGCTTATATAAATGTAGACATTTATACATAAATATAAATATTTATAAATATATTATATAAATTTTATAAATATATAAATATAAGATATAAATATGCTTAATATAGTATTTTTGAAATATTATATTTGTATTTTATATATTTATGAATTTATATATTTTATATGCTATTTGAATGTTTATTATGAACCTACATGTGATTTTGGTAATTTTTATTGAAATCCTCTATGGAAAAGCATAGTGAATGAATGCACATAGCAACAACCACTGCACGCACACAGAGAAGACTCTGGCCCCTGAGATCTGAGGTCAGCCTCTGAGGTCAGGGACAGGGCACCATGAACATTAGGGGAGGACACGAGACCCTTGTGGTATAACCCTTGTGGTATAAGGCCTCAACCTTAATCTAGTCTCCTCTTCTATTCCCAGAGCCCTGATGTTCCTTGGGAGAGTGCCATACATGTGTATATGCACACACACACACACACACACACACACACACACACACTGTGCACAGGTGAAGTGACCAGGCCTGGTCACTCAGAGCATCAGAGATTAGTTCAGGGGTGTGCATGTGACCCAGTCAGAGTGCATTACCCAGCCCTTGCTGAAGGTCTAAAACCAAAGTACAGTTGACCCTTGAACAACGCAGGGATTGGGACTCTGACAGCCCATGTAGTAGAAAATGCACACATAACTTTTGACTTACCAGAAACTTAACTACCAATAGCCTACTGTTGACTGGAAGCCTTGCCATTAACATAAATAATTGAATTAACACATATTTTGTATGTTCTATGTATTATACACCATATTCTTTTTTTTTTTTTTTTTTCGAGATGGAGTCTTGCTCTAGTCTCCCAGGCTGGAGTGCAGTGGCGCCATCTCAGCTCACAGCAACCTCCGCCTCCCAGATTCAGGTGATTCTCCTGCCTCAGCCTCCCGAGTAGCTGGGATTACAGGCGGGCACCACCACGCCCGGCTAATTTTCGTACTTTTGGTAGAGATGGGGTTTCGCCATGTTGGCCAGACTGGTCTCGAACTCCTAACCTCAGTTGATCAGCCCACCTTGGCCTCCCAAAGTGCTGGGACTACAGACATGGGCCACTGCACCCAGCCTATGCCGTATTCTTACAATAAAGTAAGCTAGAGAAAAGAAAATGTTATTAAGAAAATCACGAGGAAGAGAAAATATATTTACTGTTTTATAAGTGGAAGTGGATCATCATAAAAGTCTTCATCACCTTCACATTAAGTAGGCTGAAGAAGAGGGAGGGGTTTGTCCTGCTGTCTCACAGGTGGCAGAGGCAGAAGAGGTGGAGGAGGTGGAAGGGGAGGCAGAAGAGGCAGGCACACTCAGTGGAACTTTCCGTTTTTTAAATCCACATGTAAGTGGACCCGCACTGTTCGAACCCATGTTATTCAAGGATCACCTCTACTCTCTTTTTCCACTGTTGGCAGCCATCCCCCCACCATGAGGTGAACACCAGCCCGAGGATGGAGCCAGCAAAGAGGGAAGCAGAGGCAGGAAACAGAGCCCCTGCTACACCATCTGACACCTGAGTGCAGCCATGCCTGAAGCCAGCATGCCCTTGTCCTGCTCAGTGTGATGAGCTAATTGTGCTTAGGTCAGTTTTCTTAGACGCAGTTAATACAGGGGCCCTGGAGATACAGACTTGGGTGTTCTCCAGACTTGTCCACGTGGGGAAGAAGTCTGCACGTGGCTCTCAGCACACGTGTTCTCAGTCCGAACACATGTGGTGAAGTTTTGTGACCAGAAAAAAACCTCCTGGAGCAGAGAGTGTCCCTGCTTCATCCAGTGTCCCCTCCACACTAACCCCCCAACCCGCCCCCACCCAGGAAAGTGTCTTTGCTGTTGCTGGTGCCCATCCCCCACCTTCTGTGTGTTTTTGTTTCCAAAAGTCTGAACCTGAGAGAAGCTCTTTTCCAGCCCTGAGTAGTAACTGACACTCGGGAGTCCCCTGCAGGATCAGACTGAAGCGACCCTCATGGGCCTCCGGCTGAAGCCTCCCTTGGCTTCTTCCCCTGCCCTGTGCTGCCTCCCATCCCTCGCTGTTTCCCTGGAAGCACTTCCTCCACACATCAACCATGTGCAAATCCTCATCTCCCTGCAGAACATGGCTGAAGAGAGCAGCTGCAAACAGGGAAGCCAGGTGGGCTCTGAGCATCCCGCACAGCCCGGGGCTGGTGTGCCTGCAGGTCACCTTTCCCAGCCTGTGCTTTCCATCTCACTCCGAAGACAACACACAACCACACGGGCTCTTGCTTCCCTCCTCTCCCCGGCAGCCCCAAAGCAGGGAATGAGCTGTCTCCGGGATACCCACCAGCCACAGTGGCCACCGGGGCCAAGCTGGCTCCCTGCCCAGGGGAAAGACAGCCACGTGCCGTGGGTCGCTCAGGCATGCAGTGTTCATCCCAGCTCTGAACCTGGCCCCTAGGCCTGCCTGCACCGTGCTTGTGGACTCCTCCCCTCGTCAAGCTTGCCTTTGTCTTACCACACTGCCTCTGGAATCTCCAACAGTCACCAGCTCAACTCCCGTGGTTCACTGACCCGGAGCTCTAATAGGCAGCTCTCCAGACCCATCTTGGATCGGCCCCATAGTGCATGTGCCAGGACCACACAATGGGCGCCCGGCTTCTTCTGTTCCCGGGGGCATGGGCAAACTATATAGTTATTCTGCTACCACTAGCTAAGCACTGACTCAGAACTCAGAGTGAAAAGGAGCCTCTCACCTCTTGGTGGTGGTCCCTCTCCTGCTCCCTCTCCACAAGAAGTGTGTAAACCTTGTGACCACACTGAGCGGGCACTGCTGTTTTTGTCTGCCCAGAAGCCACTCCCTCTTCTACCAGTAAGAACGCCCCAGACCGTGTCATTCTGAAGACTCCAAGGGTGAGCGGGTGGTCAAAGACTGGCCAATCAGAGCACAACAAAATAAATAACAACTGTCACCACAGTCATTGGTTTGGGAGGCCCGCGGGCACAGCTAGGCTGGTGAGACTTGATTGTCTGACATGGGATTGTTTGAAGGGAGCGAGATGCTTTCCTTCTCTCCTGGATGTGAGGCTGGGAGCAGGTAAGCTTGGAGACGCCAGGAGCCACCGCGGGGAGAGTCTGTCCGAGAGAGAAGTCAATACGTTCTCTTCTGTGTTATTGTTGGGATGTTGCTGCTGTTGTTTTTCTTTTGGTTTTCTGCTTAAGCGACTGTGAACTGAGGTTTTTTCATGTCACTTGCAACCAAATGCATAGTGACTAAGAGAAATACGAATGGCCAGCAAGGTGTGATGGAAAAAGTACAAGAGAAGTCACTGCCTCTAGCTCCAGCTCTGCTACTAATTTGACATATGGCTTTGCTCAAGGCCTTCAACATCTAAAACAAAGGCAGTGGGGTATATGATGCATAGATCTCTTCCCAAGCTCTGAGAAGAACATGCTAGGTTTGTCTTCACCTTCCTTTCAATGGAATCCTCTTTTGAGGCCCAGTTCAAATCACCAGAATGCCTGCCCTCCCTGGAACGCTAGGGAAGCCCTCTCTCCCTGCTTTGAACTCCTGCAGCATTTATTCATCTGTGCACTTACTGGTTCTTATACCACCTTCCTATGTTCATGCATGTGTGGTGTGTCCCTCAAAACTCAAGAGTGGCTAAACTTGTGTTTCACCATAATCCAGGCACTATGCTAAATCCATTACGTGCCAGCGCCTATGTGATCCTCACGTCCATCTTGCAGGTGGAAGACAGATGTTAGCTCAGCCTCTCTACTGTAAAGATGAAGACATGGAAGCTCGAGGGAAACAAGTCACTTGGCAGAGGTCACCAGGCTAGGTGCACCAGGACGGGGATTCTTGAAGATGACAAACTTCTGCATCATACCGCTCTGCTTCACAGACACGGCCCTGGCACAGTGCTGCTTGTTCTATAAGGCTTCCTTCCGGACATCTGCCGATGGATTTGTCTGTGGCAAACAGATCTCCAGAAGATGCAGTTCTGGCAAAAGGAAGGGTCAAATGGCATTTGGGGCTGCCTCTCCCAGCAGCCCAGGTCTGTGAGTTGGTGGGGGAAGCATCCCAAGGAGCACGCCACTTGCCTCCCGGCTTTGTCTGCTCTGCCCAGACTGCGTCCCCTCCACACAGAGCTCCATTCACCATCTGGCCAGAAGGTGAGGCGTCATCCAGGGAGTTCTGAGGCCACCCTCCAGAGCTGGAAGGCGGCTGGCTAACAGATGAGCAATTCACCCCTGCAGCAGAAGAAATCCAGTCCCAATCAAGAGCTCTCACTGTCCATCCATGACCAAAACAACCCGCACCCGTTCACTGAACTCTGAGCTGGGCCCAAACATTTAATTTTGTTACCGAACAGTGGAACAAACCAAAGTGTTTTTTTCCAGAAAAAAAAAAAAATAGTAGACCAGCTTGAACCTGAGCTGAACCCATATATTTTCTAAAACTACTGAACAGAAACAAAAATCAGACATCAAAATGTTCTGCAAATGAAACCAGCCTTTCACTCTATCCAACTTCTTGATTTGGAAAGCAAATCAGGCAGGCGCAGAGGGAAGAGGAGCATTTGACTTCCCTCGAGTGACTCGGTGGAGTGTGTAATCCTGTTCTAAGGAACACCGTGTGAAGGTTGGAGACTGGCTTCTGTTCAATGTGGTGGGAAAAAATGTTATTTTTATTTTAACCCTCCATAAAGATGAATCAGAAAATTTCCGAGCATTTAGTTCCTGTGGTGTTGATGAAAGCATTTCAAGGATTGATCCAATATAATAATATATCCTGAAAGTATCAGCTGAAAGGACAGGGCCTTTGGTCCCGGCCCCACTGCCTGGGTGGCCTTAGGCATCTTTGAGGGGCTGGGGTTACCAACAGTCAAGGTTAGGTGTGGCTCTCGACAGCCTGACTTGGTTGGGCATGGAGCGTCCCCATGGATATCATCTTTTAGAAAGTCTGATTCACACAAAAACAAAGGCAACCATACTTCATGCCCCAAAGAGAGAGGGCCTGAGCCGGCTAGACTTGCCTTCCTGATCTCATTCTCCCAGCTGCTACACAAGCGACATTCAGAGTCCCAGAGCAGGAACCAGAAAGTCTATCTGCAGAGAGTCTCTCACCCTAGCTCTGAACACACGCGGACCACACCAATCCCAGGGCCGGAAGAAAGAATGCAGTGTGGACACTAAGGAGCTGATAGAAAAGAGGTTGGGCAAAAAGCCACAATCATCAGCAATCCACACCTCCAAAGCGTGAACAAGTGAAAAAGATCGTTCCATTTGCCGAAGACCAATTACATCTGTTTTAAAGACTAAGGGCAATCAGAATGTTAACAGTAGGGACTTCTGGGGCAGAGGAATGCAGAGGTAGGGGCAGAGGAGAGGACTTCTACTTTCTATTTTACACTTGTATCTCTCATTTGGCTCCTTCCTAAGGAGCATCTGTGCATTGCATTTATAATGTTTAAAATAAAAGGCTAAAATGCACACATACATACACAGCTAGCCATATGTCAAAGGCAGAAACCACAAAGGAATGATGATGGATTTCACTGCATAAAATTTAAAAACTTCTGAATATAAAAAAGGAAATTACCTTAAACTATATTAGGAGAAGAAGTTGTTTACAATGTAAAAGATAGCAAATATTTATTATCCTTAACATTAAAAAAACACTTAGGGCAAAACCATACTCCAATAGAAAAATGAGCAAAAGATATAAATAAGCAATTCATGAAAGAAGACACACAAATAGACAATCAACACGAAAACATTCATTCTCACTAATAATTAAGGAAACCCAACTAAAAGTCAAATAACATTTTTCCCTACCAAACCAGCAAATATGCTTAAAATGTTTTAAGTACTCGTTGATAGGAGGCCAGACAGGAAAACAACCTCATAGACTATTCTAAGAGGGCAAATTGGTAAAGCCTTTTTGGAAGTCAATATTGTAAAACCTATTAATAACTTTTAAAATATGTGTAAACGTTGTCATAGCAATTCCATTTTTAAGCATTTATGCCTAATGAAAATCATCATGGCTAAAGATATATGCATTTGGATGTTCAGTGAAGCATTGTTTATACAAGCAAAAAGCTGGAAATAACCTCACTGTCTAAACAATGAAGGACTTAATATATTATGGCACTACACACAGGGAATCACTATGCAGCTATGACAATGTTGATAGACAAAAAAAATATGAAACAACATGGAAATTTTCATGATATATTGTTAAGGGAAAAAAAGCTAATTACAAATGGCATGTATAATATAAAACCACTTTTGTAAATAAATATAGATATACATCTGCTTTTAATTTTTAAATATCTGATTACAGGCAACTTTTGTGTTTTCCTCTTGTAATTAAAATGTTCTATTTGTTAATAAAAAATACCCAGTGCAGAAATGCATCCAAGAATCATTTTCAAATAATCAATTAGGAAACAAACATCTTTAAATCAACAAGTTAAGAACCAAGGACACATCAAATAAGATAAAGTAGTATCAATTGTTCCAAATAACCTCTCCAATTAATCTTCTATGCCGTTTTTTGTAAGACCACAGGATCTGAGTTCATACAGATGAGGTAATTGCATTGCAAAACTCGTTGGACCAGGACAACATTCTAAAATCATAACCTGCTCTTACCCACAGAAAATAAGAAAATAAATTTGCTCCCTTATTTTTCCAGAAAAAAAATAATGTATCGTCAAAACTCAAGGTGGAATGGCTGAAGCCAGATTTCACAGGACAGCTTGGTTCTCCAGTGACATTGCTTTGTGGCAGTGTGAATTTTCGATTTCCAAAGAAGGAAAAGGATAGTCTTGAAGAGCAAATGCTATTTGCAAGCTGCAAAATACTGAGGTGCAATGCTGAGGAAAGAGATAAAATAGCAAAGAGGGAGAACTATAGATCCTCAGTGCCTGATGTAACTCTTCTGGTGCTAGAAAATGCACACACATGTGCGTGCGCACCTGGCACACAGTAAGTTCTCAGTAAACACTGGCTGAATAATGTTGTCAGTGCTCTCACTAGGTTTCTCTCACAACCCCTCTTTGTCTATTCACCCTTAACCAGAAGTATTTTCCTCTCTCAGTAGAGTCCAGCACAAAACATGTAGGCCACAGAACTAAAACTTTTAGGACAATATATCTCAATGTAGGGGAAAACTGGACACATGAGAAAAGTGTAAACGGGACATTAATGAATTATTCCACTAATACTTCTTCTCTGTCTCTAGAGATAGTCTCTCAAGGCAGTGCTAACCTCCAGAAATAGCGACGAATGACTGGCAAATTCATTAATTATTCCTTGTGAGACACATGTGTGCTGGAAAGGTCTCCTTGTTTCATTCAAGTCCTTCAAGCAAGGTAGAAAGAATGTTTTCACCTATATGTGAATTTCTATTGTCACCAAATGATTGCCCACACAACAGAATTACAAACAAATCTCCTATTATTGTATTATTGATCTTCCCCAGGATCCAGACAATAGTTCCTCTCAATCTTTGACCTAAGAAGTAAATAAAATTTCATTTCTAATGCCATATTTTAACTTAATAATGGGATTTTAAAAGCAATTTATCTTCACTAGCTTTTAACCCCCCACGGAGAATTTTTTCCCACTTTTTGCACATTTCCTACCAACCAAATCATAGATTGTTCAGACACAGAGAAGCACAGTTGGAAATGATCACAACTGAACCTTTCCTAACCATAACTATCAAGGAAGGGGATGTTCTGTTTTCTTTTAGTGGCCTGCTTGGCAAAAAGCTAAATACAAAAGCTCCCCAGGGTAAGTTTTTGTGCAAGAGGTGGGTTCTAGAAGACCCCTAGAGATCAGATGAAAGTGTATCCAGTGCAAAGGTGCTGAACACTGTGAAGATCGTAAGACACTACAGGCAATCAATGTTTGCTGCGTGACTATGCCAGGGTATGAGGATTTTTAGTCCTGAGGAACGGTATAAAGGTAAAACACAGGGCGAGGTTTTACGACCAGAGCAGGTGAGAGCACTGAATATAAGACAGACATCAGGCTGGGCACAGTGGCTCACACTTGTAATGCCAGCATTTTGGGAGGCCAAGGCAGGCGGAACACTTGAGGTCAGGAGTTCGAAGTCAGCTTTGCCAATATAGTGAAACCCCATCTCTACTAAAAAACAAACAAACAAACAAAAAACATACATATATATGTGTGTGTGTATGTATATGTGTGTGTGTGTGTGAGCCAGGTGTGGTGATTTGTGCCTATAGTCCCAGCTACTCAGGAGGCTGAGACAGGAGAATTTCTTGAATCCTGGAGGCAGAGGTTGCAGTGAGCCAAGATTGCGCCACTGCACTCCAGCCTGGGTGACAGAGTAAGACTCCATCTCAAAAATAAAGAAAAGACAGACATCAGAAAGACAAAAGCTCGCCTACATCGCTTCGTCCCATCAGGATGACTATATTTAATTATCAACCTGTCTTGGTAAGCAACAACCATTGAGTGTAAATTGTTTAAAAATCACTATACTGAAAGAATTGGACTTGTATAAATGTTCTTTGTCAAATACATGATGTTTTCCATTTTTGGCTGGAAATCTAGTTTCTATTATTTATACAGAGATTTATGTAACTTCTAAATGACTTTTGTGTATCTTTATGTGCACTTGCTCACTCCTTTTTTGCATATGGTTAGCCCTGACTATGTGTTTGTGGAAGAAAAAGATAAATGAACAGCTGTCTTTAGAAAGCAAACATTTCCAAACATTTGGCCACAAAACTGGTGGAAATGCTAGAGATATGATAGGCTATGAAACCGATTCATTCTTATACAACCTGAAGGATCCCATCTGGAAATCACCCCTCAAGAAGACAAAAAGTAAATGTAAACAAAGAAGAAAAAAAGAAGTGGACCCAGTCAGAAGTTTTAAACATTGAGAATAATGTTCATTTTTTTCTAGCTCATATCTAGTCAGGTCAAGCAACATCAGGTTCTTTCCCTGAACTTCTTCCATTAGGCACTCCACGGAAGGCCAGAGTGGATGAATTAGCCCTTAACTGATCCATAACATAGTCATGCCATGCCCAGAACCATGGTAATCCAGGGCCCGGGCCACAGAATACAGTCACTGACTTCTCCTCTGCCTAATCCTCATCACGTCTCAGAGATGAGACCCCAAATCCACAGAGGCTTAGGGGAAGGACAGGTGAAGTCTACACCTCCATCTAGAAGGCAGTTTCCCAAGTGTGGTAGGCAGGTTTGCCACCGGACATATGCAAGACCATTTTAGGAGGGGCCTCATTGAATACTTATTCTTAAAGTAGATGTCAATTTATCTATCTTATTCATTTATATGTCCTAGGAAGGTTATAACCAATACAGAAACCATTGCATCATTTGAGTACACTCTAAGGTGACACTCACCAGCATTCCTTTCAAAAATAAGCTTGGGGTAAGGATGTAGTTAGGGAACAAGATTGTGTGACTCTAGCTTTGGATTTGTGGGTCCTTTCCTTGCTTTTAGTCCCCCCCTCTCCACTGGGCTTCCAAGATGCTACAGACACACACAGGATTCTTCAGTCATGTAGGCTTTGGAAAGACAGCAAATCACAGAAACATGAATGCATTCACACGTGATGGATTCTAAGAAGTCTTGCAATTTTTTAAAAATCCTGCCTACCTTTGTTTGGTCTTTTCTTCACATCGCACATATTCTTATCCCACAGGACTCCCTTGCAAGTTACTGTTCCACACTGTCTACATTTTACCTTTGGGTAAAATCCAATCATGAAAAAGCTGAATGTTTGGGCCAGAGCGTCTGGGGTCCTTGTACAGTTGTTTTATTGGAGGGATCTGCTTCCACTGCGAGATTTTTGTAAGGCATATGAAATTCATTGCTCCATGTATTGTACAGCTATGGTGAGGAAGTACTTGACTTCATCACACATGGTTTCCTCCAGGAAAACCCAGCATAGAAATCTCTTCAGCCTTGGTTCCAGTAAGAATTGTGCTTCTCCTAAGTGAGCTGGTTTCTGTTACGTTGATGGACAGCATGAGTCCTTTTGTAGATCATATTTCCCTCTTTGCTTTGGCCACCAGTAAGCTCACAACCAAACTTGTAGTTTACCTTTATACACTGGGCAGGACTTGAAGGCTCAAATATCTGTGCGCAACTCTATCTCTGGCTTTTTCTTATTTTCTTACCCTTGTTCTTCTTCGCCCTGACATCCTTATTTACACAGGTTGTCCTGTTGTTTTCTGTGTTTGCTATAAGGTGTCTTAAATAATGTAGGAATAGATCCATAGGTGTTTTGGTCCTTCTTTCACTTCATAAAGTTGGAGCTGGGAAGAGCATCCAGCCCACAGAATGGTAAGGCCTAACTGCACATAGGAAAGCAAACATTCTGTTTGTCCCACAGAGGAACATTTTGCATTTCTATGTGGTTTGCTTTTTATACTTTTGGTAGATTGTGGCTTCCTCAAATTATTTGTTTGAGCGTAAATCATCAAAAGTGATATTCGTATATAGCTTGACTATTTTCGTTTTTCAAAAAATGTCTTATGTACTTATAGCCAGGGCATACATGGATCCCACCCAGCCTCTAAAAAAAAAGTTGGAGCCGGCTGAGCGTGGTGGCACATGCCTGTAATCCCAGCACTTTGGGAGGCCAAGACAAGCAGATCACAAAGTCCAGAGATCGAGACCATCTTGGCCAACATGGTGAAACCCCATCTCTACCAAAAACACAAAAATTAGCTGGGCGTGGTGCTGCACGCCTGTAGTCCCAGCTACTTAGGTGGCTGAGACAGGAGAATCACTTGAACCCGGGAGACGGAAATTGCATCACACCACTGCACTCCAGCCTGGCGACAGAGAGAGTCTCCATCTCAAACAAAACAAAAAGGGGCCACTCACCTAAAAAGCTCAGAAGCCAACCTGGCCCCTCTTCCCCACTCTCCACTGATGACAACATCTGGCACAACTGGATGACGATTTGCAGGCTGCAGCCAGCATCCTCTTGTCCTTCTATTCTCACCAGAGCCCCTACTGCAACCTCCCAGCAATTGCAGCATTCTTATTTTTAGTACTATTCCACATAGCGGTAAAGGAAGACACTCTAGATTTTCTTTTATTGTGTTGAGAAACCAGAAGTTCCTTACAGACTCCGTGCTTGCTTCCTTCCATGCATAACCTCATTTAATGGTTCTCTCCATTTCCCCAGCAGGAAAATCAAGACTCAGAGAGTCAAGATTTACTTAAGTTTGCATCCTTCTCTCAATCCCTCAGTAAATGACAAGGAAGTTGGGAAGAGTGAGAGACTAACAATTCAGCTCAGAATTCAAGGAGCTCAGGCGGAAAAACAGTAAGAGATTAAATTATAGGATCTTTTTTCAATGCCCCTGTCCCCTCCCTCTTCAGCTCCCTCTTTCATTCTAGAAATACTCTTTCTACTCCACCTTTTCCCTCCACAGATAACTGCCAGGAGGCCTCAATTGTCCCCTTCACCACTGGCCCCAGATCTCCAAACATTTCGTGTGCTTGGCATTTCTTGAGCCTTTCTCTCCAGCCTCTAATTCAAGCGAAATGCCCAAGGGGAACAGGCGGTATGATCAATGAATCCACGAAGGCAACTATGACAGCCCTTTCATAATGTTTTTCTTCTCTCGGAGAGTATTTTTAAAGGAGATCCCAGGGAAGCATGCACACTTTGACTCAAAGGAATAACATTCCTAAGGCAGGACATTCAGGCAGCCAGGAGGCTGGGGAATAGCACAGGGTGCAACTGACTTCCTGGTGCCTCCTTCCCCTGCCTGCTGCGGGAAAGAAAGCCTCAAACCCCGTGCCATGGTGTGGTGCAAGAGGAAGTCCATCCCTCTGGCCTCCAACCAGTGCCCAGCCACCTTTTCTGGCTGGCCTATGACAAGGAACAGAGCTGTCATTGAGGGAGGATGGCCTGCAGATGGGTCTGGAGGTCAGGACTGCTAGGGGTCCCAGCTAGAGTAGCTGCCTTCCCTGGTCCGCCTTGGACCAAACTGGGCCAGACCCAAATGCCCATCCAGACTGCCTCCAATGGGCCACTCCTCTGAAAGCTCCATCCCTATTCAGTCCCTGAGGCTGACCCAGTGTTTGAGCCCCCTGCGTTCCTTGCCGGCTGAGTTCTAATGCAGGCAGCCAGCCTCAGCGCCAACATCCAAACTCCCCCACCCCCTAGTGGAGAGAGGACAGCCATGCGCCTCCCACCCAGCTCCAGGCCCAGCTCCTGCCAAGACATGGCCATCTCTCCACCCACTGGGGACAGAGAGCCATTGTCGGGAGGAACTTCCATGCAGAGCCAAGAGGTAGCCCCGCCGGGCACATTTGTTCCTCCTCAGGCCTCCCTGAGGGTGCCTCACAGCCTTTGCTCAATGTTTTCCTGGCCTGCCCATCCGTGCCAAGTCTTAGACCATGAGGGATCAAAGATGTGAATGAAAATGGAAAAAGCGTGTTGGCACTCGCTGCCTCAATGGGAGTACGGGGTGTTATGGAGAAAAGACACGAGTCTGTGGATTATTCTTCCATAATCATCCAGATGTGCAGGCTGGCCTGTGTTGCAAAGGTCCAATAAAACTTTGCACTGCCAACTCGAGGTAAATCATCTGGCTCCAGAGGCCCGTGTCGAGCTGCCCTGTGCCTGTCACAGCTCAGAGGTTCTGCAGAGGCAAGTGTGGCTGTCCCTAGGCCAGAGAGCCGGCTTGACACCTTCTCTTTGGAGTTTGCCTCTGACACGCTGAACATGTGGGGGACCTTTGCGCTTGGTTTTGGAAATTTTTTTTTTTTTTTGGTTCCATAGCTGATTTTCCATAAGTTGACAAAAAATGTGAGAAAATTCCATTTTCTTGAATTCCTTAGCTAGATGAACATTTGTGCCCAGTGACTCACTCTGATGTAGGGTTCCAAAGAAAGGTGACTGGGACTGTGACACGCAGCCTGCCTTATGTCGAGAACTGTCAGAGAGGACAAGGAGAGGGGGAGCAAAGAACGTTCCAGGCATCCACCGGGTCACCAGTCAGGGCATCAGGATGGAAAAGTAAACCAGTTCTCCATGAGGCCCTCCAGGAGCTCCCCCAAATCTAATGAGGGAGACAGATATGGGGGGGGGTACAGTGTTTATTATTTGCCCTATAGAGGAATGAGCTGTGTTGGGGAGAAGCTGACAGGAGGTGGGATTTTGTCTGAAAAGAAAAATCCCTCCTGAAAGAGGTTTTCAGAAGCATTCCCATCATGTCACCATGTCCATCAGTGACTCAGTGGTCCACAGCCAATGAAGCCTTGGGTCCTCGTCCAGCCCTCTGCTGGCAGTCTCTAGAGGCTGCTGCTGGCTCATGTGTCCCCCACCCCCATCCCCCAAAGTCTACTTTTCTGGATCAGGGAGAATAATCGGGGCAAACACTGGACCCAGTAGCAAGAAGAGGGATGGTCTGAAGGAGATGAAATCCAGCCTCCAGTTGTCTCTTTGGACCTGTAGAATGTTTTTAACATTTTTAATTAGTACTATCATTTAAAGTTGGAATGCATCACATAAAAATTGTCTTGAATTTTCTCTTGTCTTGAAAAGAACTGGAAGACATGGGGACACGGGGCCATATTCCAGCATGGCATCTCTAGGCTGGCACTGGGTAGGAGCTGCCTGCTTCAGATGGAGCATGTACCAGTGAACCTTTGCTGCATAAGAAACCACCCCAAAGCTTAGTGGCTTAAAACAATGATAATATATTAACTGCAATTCTGGATGTCAGCAGTTTGGGCTGGGTTCCGCTGAGCATTTCTTCAGCCAGTTTTGCCGAGGCTCACTCATACTGCTTGCTGCAACCAGAGGCTGACAGGCTGTTGGTGGAATGCCTCGATTCTCCTCCATGTGGCCTGTCCAGCAGCCAGCTCAGCTCCTTCACGTGGGCTCTTCCCATCAGGACAGGGGACAGCCCCAATAGGCAGGCACTTTTTGAGCCTCTGCCTACGTTTCTTTCATTAATATTCTATTGGATAAAGGAAGACAAAAGATCAGTCCAATTCAAAGTCTGGGGAAATAGACACCACCTCTTGATAGGAGGAGCTGCAAAGAATTGGTAGTATTTTTTTCATGGACTCCCCGCCACACAGAAACTGGAGGTCAGTTGCTATTTCTTCTTGAACTTCAGCTGCTGAATTTCATATATCTGATGTATTAGTCTGTTCTCGTGCTGCTAATAAAGACATACCAGGCCAGGTACAGTGGCTCATACCTGTAACCCCAGCATTTTGGGAGGCCAAGGCTGGTGGATCACTTGAGGTCAGGAGTTTGAGACCAGCCTGGCCAACATGGTGAAACCCCATCTCTACTAAAAAATACAAAAATTAGCTGGGCATGGTGCCACGCACCTGTAATCCCAGCTACTTGGGAGGTTGAGGCAGGAGAATCACTTGAACCTGGAAGGCAGAGATTGCAGGGATCTGAGATCGCACCATTGCACTCCAGTCTAGGCAACAGAGACCCTATCTCAAAAAAAAAAAAAAAAAAAAAAAAAAAAAAAAAAAAAAAACCTTTGGGTAACTTATAAAGGAAAGAAGTTTAATGGACTCACAGTTCCACATGGCTGCGGAGGCCTCACAATCATGGCAGAAGGCAAAGGAGAAGCAAAGGCATGTCTTACATGGCAGCAGGCAAGACAGCATGTGCAGCAGAACTCCCCTTTATAAAACCACCAGATCTCTTGAGACTTATTCACTATCGTGAGAACAGTAAGGAAGAAACTGCCCCCGTGATTCAATTATCTCCACCTGGCCCCACCCTTGACATATGGGGATTATTACAATTCAATGTGAGATTTGGGTGGGGACACAGCCAAACCACATCATCTGGTCTTCCTCAATTTCACTAAACCTGTTGGACCCCTGTAGACATCTAAGGTAACAAACTAAACTGACAACTCTTCTGCTACTTGGGCTCAGAGCTGAGCTCACCTGACCCTTCTACTCATGCCCATGAGAAGGTGAAATGGATTTGATGATGAAAATAAAACCCAGAAAGAGGATCCAATGTCATTGACAAAGGCTTTGCTCAGTGATCCCAAAGGGAAGTCAGGATGGCCAAGATCCAAGGTGTTGAACCGCAAAGCAGAGAACACATCAGTGATGCTGAGACAGACCAGAGTCTCAGGTGAGAACGGCATGATTACAGATGGGGTGAAAATATGACACAGTGCAAGGTTTTAAAAGGCAGCTTCAGAAAGAAATCACAAAAATGACAACTGGGGACAAGAAAAGAAGAGAAAACTCCCCCTTCACAAACAGACCATTCTCACCACACTGGCTCTGCAGCAAAACACTCAGGGGCAAGGCAGTGGAGAGCCAAGCCACAGTGTAGGTTCCAGAGTAAGTGGGGGACCTGGAGGGTTGTAAAACTGGATGCTCAGGGGGACAAAACACAGTCTAAATGAGCAGAGGTTCCCGTACATAGTACAGAACATCTCCAGATGATGCATGAAGACAGCAGGGCAGGGTTCAGTGCTTGGGGACCAGAGCAAGTTCTACCAGAACTAACCAGCAACACCTGTTACAGTGAAAACTGATGTTCTTCCCTGTCTTTCCGTGAGAATTGTTTGACTTTTGTTCCCAGGGGTACAAAAGTGTATCTGAAGTTAATAAATATATTCAAAGAGGATACTATAATTCATATGCTAATATATACATTGCAATGAAGGGTGTACCACCACCTGCGAAGAATTCTTGACCAAAACAATGAATTTACTCAATCTAATCAAGACTTAACCTCTAGGTTACAGGAAATATTGAGGATAGAGGAACAGATAAAGCAATACCATGAAGAAACACTCAGATACTCAGACTGTAGGACTTTGGACAACTCGACTGGCCCAGCCTTTCATCATCGGTATTTAAAAGAGGGGGAAGGAGTAGAAGACTGTTCTAAAATAAAAGAGACTGAAGAGGTATGTCAAGTAAATGCGATGCAGGAAACATGAGTGGTTTCTCATCCTAACACACTAAAATCCCAGTCATAACAAAACACTTGGAGGATAATTAGAGATACTGCAACATGGACTGGGTATGTGATATTAGGAAATCACTGTTTCTTAGGCATGAGACTATTATTGTCTATATGTAGGACCATATTCCTAATTTAGGAGGCACATACTGAAGTATTTATGGTTCATGACAGTTATTAAAATATTATCTTTCTGCTCCAAGCTTCCCTTTCTATACTTGACCTTGTGATGCTGGATCCAGGACTCTGCAAACCATGTGATAGGCTCCGTCAAAAGCGGGAGCTAGAGAGAGGCTGCAAGGCTGGAGGGGAGGAAAGGGTTTGCTTCTTCCTACTTCCTGTTTGTTTCCGTTCTGTCACCTGATAATGCTTCACCCTGGCAGACGCACTTCATTCCTGTAGCAGCCACTGAATTAGGCCCCTTTCTCAGAGGTCTGGGGCCCAGCCCCACAGCTCAGAGACCAGCACCAGACTAACAGCTGCTCAGTCTCAGGGATCAGACTTTCAGCAACATAGGGTCCCTCCTCAGCCCTAGGGATGGTAGCTACTTCATAAAAATTGCTTCCTCTATGATTCTAGGGAATCTAAGGAGTTCTCTTTTTACTCTTTCAGTTATGTAGTTAATAAATTTATACCTAATTAACAAATCATTATAGTAAATTCTTTCCATTCAAATAAAAGGTATGGTTTCTGTCTCCAGAAGGGGTAAAGTATATCATAATGTTTGCAAGTTGCAAAAGGAAAAAATACAGATATTTAGTTAGATATACATACTTGTATATACAACACACACACATACACAAATGTATATTGAGATAAAGGATATAGAAGAAAAATGTTGAATCTAGGTGGTGGGTGACACAGTAGTCATTGTATTAGACTTTCAACTTTGCAAATTTAAATGTTCTCATATTGAAAGGTTAAAAAAAAAGGACCAGGCATGGTGGCTCATGCCTGTAATCCCAGCACACTGGGAGGATGAGGCGGGTGAATCACTTGAGGTCAAGAGTTCGAGACCAGCCTGGCCAACATGGTGAAACCCTGTCTCTACTAGAAATACAAAAATTAGCCAGGTGTGGTGGGGCGTGCCTGTAATCCCCGCTACTCAAAAGGCTGAGGCACAAGAATCACTTGAACCCAGGAGGCGGAGATTGCAGTGAGCCAAGATGGCACTATTACACTCCAGCCTGGACGACACAGCAAGACTCTGAATGAAAAATAAAATAAAATAACAAAAGAGGAAGACTAGGATGATGATGATATACAATCATTGTTCACTATGGTATTACTATGAAAATCAAGTTGAGATAACAATTAGAAAGAAAGAAAGAAAAAAAAAACACCTTTACCATTTTCCCAGATACGTCTGCAGCCCCAAAGGCCAGTAATCGTGTGAGAGGTTCGAGTCCTGCTGGCGAGGCTCCCCAACCTTCTTTGACAGAGAAAGCACGTGAACTTGTGAGTGGCAAGTCAGGTCTGCCAAGAACAGTTACATCTGCAGTCAACCCACGGAGGCCCTGCCTTGGCAGAGAATCCAAGCCTGGAGGGTCTTTCACACAGGACTCCTCCAGTTCATTCCAATAGAAAAGAACATATGCCTTTATCAAAGAAGAGAAGGACATTCCGCAAACTCCCTGACAAATCGCTTGTTTGGATTACCTCAGTCAGTTCAAATCTCTGACCTAAATCCCTCATGCTCTAAATTAATCCCCTTCTTCTTGCTCTTTCTTCCCACAAAGGCATTTTTGCTATGAAAGAAAGCCTTGCCTATAGCTTAGTAAATTGCCTGCACCTGTCTCTTGGCAAAACCTCATCAAGACCCTGGAGCCACCTCCATTGTTCTTTCTGCCATGCCATCTTGCTTCTCCTCCAAGCCTCTGACCATTCAGCCAAAATGAAGAGCTAGCCTCTCATATGGTCCTGATCGCTATAGCACATATTGTGTTGGGTTTCCATCTGTCACTTGTGGGTGAGGTTTTATCTGTTTCATATCACTGACCAGATCAGTCCATGTCCCACCACAGGTCGTTTATTCTGTACTCTTTCCTTCATTGGCTGCACCCTCACTTGACCCAATTTTTGGTGAGCACAGTTGATTTCACTGCCTTAAGAAAAACATTTGGCTATCTCAGCCCACAATTAAATCTCACTCAGGCAAGGAAGATGGGTGTGAATTCTTATACTACTTTACATGCAGGACCAGGGAGTAGCTCTCCCATTCCTGGAGGCCTCTTGCAAAGCTCGTCATAGAGAAGACCATGAAAGCAGCGGCACCAGGACAAAATAGCAGGCCCCACCCCAAGAAAGTGGGGGATCCAAAGTCTACACTTACTTGGCCTTCACTTCCCGGTGGTTGGCTCTGTCATTTCCTACATGTGAAATAGCCTCCCTCCTTGCCTACTTCCTAAAAGCCTACTCATCTAGTGAGGTCTGGCTCTACCGTTCCATCCCTCACAAAGCTTCCTCTCCTCCCTCCAGCAAGAAGACAAAGGGCCAATAAACACAGGAAGAGCTCCTCACCCTTTCTTACAATGTGGAAAATGAACATGAGGCCAATCAGTCCACATTTTTCACCCCTGGAGTTGTGTAAAAGCAACATGTTTGTAATACTCAGCATCAGAAAGTGTCTGGAAAGATGAGGACTCTCATGTCCTGTTTGCTGTGATCTAAATTGGTGGGGCCACTGTGGAGAAGAAATTGACACTATCAAGTAAAATTTTAAACATATACACCTTATGATCAAGAAATTCCACTTCTCATCAGCTACCCTCAGAGAGAGAGATACTCCTAGCATAAATACACAGAGTGTGTAACCAAATGTTCGCTGAGAGTTGCTTGAAATAGGGACAAATTGGAAACAACCTAAGCATCCACTCATAGAGCAATGGACAAATAAACAGTTGTACAACTATTCTATGAAATGCCAGGAAGTCATTAAATAGAATATAGTAGGTAAAAGCAATGAGACCCAGTAGCAATGAGTGTGCTAGCATGCAGATCCTGGTGTATGATAATATTTTCTATGAAAAGAAGGAAACAGCAGGGCTCTTCAGAGAAATAGCTGATTCCAGAGTCAAGGCAGGGCGGGTACAAGATGGGCCTAGAATATTTTTTAATGCCAGAAAGGAAAGAGATACTAAAAAAAAAAAAAAAAGATGAGGACATCCCGTAAGGACATGGGGAGAGGGGACCCACTGGCCAAAAATCAAACAACTTGAGCACCACAATAATTAAGGATACTAACATTACAGACCATTGAAAAATCAGAACCCCTGAGTCCATAATAAATGGGTAAACAAATACGTAAGGGAGAAGGGAGGACTCGAGCTTACAGCAGAATGCCAAGCCCACTGGTATACATGGAAGAATTGTTGCAGCTAGAAAATCATCATTTTGCAACCATCACAATAAAGTTTGGATCTGGCAAGAATCATCAATGGATGCTAAATCTGGGGAGAAACGGTGATGAGGAGCAGGCTATTCGCATGACCTTCAGTATCTTCCAACAGACTACATATTGGTTGTGGTTGTGAAAAGAAAATCATAGTGACTACATGGTAAACAAATCAGACGACACTTTGAGTAGATGATCAAAGTTAGCATCACCAACAAGGGGCAGATAGACACTGTGAGTGAGTGTGCAGATGTGGTACCTTGAGAAGAACTCATCACCTATATAATATTCTGGCTGAAAATGCCTACCTTGAAGCTCATCATCAATCTAATCATGAGAGACCATCACAAAACCCCAAATAAGAAAGTGCCAATTTTATTAAAAGCGACTATATTCAAAAGTGTCAATATCATAAAATACAAAGACTAAAAATGTTCCATATTAATAGACAACCAAAGAGGCATAACAACTAAAAGCAACATCTTATCCTAGATGGCATCTTAGATTAGAGGGAGGAATATTATAAAGGACCTTATTTGATTAGCTGACAAAAAAAATTTAGATTGTAAATGAAATAAAAGTAGCATATCAATATTGAATTTAGAGTAGTTGACAACTATTAAGGCTATTTCAGAGAATATCCTGCCAGATGTGGTGGCTCATATCTGTAATCCCAACACTGGGAGGCCAAGGTGGGTGGATGGCTTGAGCCCAAGAACTCAAGACCAGCCTGGGTAACATGGTGAGAGCTTATCTCTACTAAAAATTTAAAAATTAGCTAGGTGTGGATTCACATGCCTGTGGTCCCAGCCACTCAAGAGATTGAGGCAGGAAGATCATTTGGGCCTGGGAAATTCAGGCTACAGTGGGCCATACTCATGCCACTGAATTTCAGCCTGAGTGACAGAACAAAACCCTGTCTTAAAAAGAAAAAAAAAAAAAGGAACATCCTTAGTCTTAGGAATTATGCAGTGAAACATTTAGGAAAGGAATATAGCATATGCCACTTATTCTCAAATAATTTGTAAAAAAAAAAAATAAATTGTATATTTATACGTGACGGATATATAAAATATATTAAAATACATATATGCATACATACACACAGATATATACACATACATACATATAACAAATAGGGCAAAATAATACATTTGAAAAAGGGGTATTTGAAAATTCTTCTAGCTATTCTTATTCTTGCAACTTTTCTGTTTCAAAATAAGAAGTTATTTCAAAACAAAATGTTGGGAACAAAAAATGATGTAGCTATACATGTTAGCATAGAAAGAGCTCCAAAATACACTGCAGAAGAAAAGAAGAAAAATTACAAGGTAAATCTTTCTGTGTGATATTTCCCATATTGCCTACATTTGTGCTAAGTAATATATAGAGAACGGTCTGGAGAAACACACACTAAATTGATTACATGGTTGACCTTTGTCACAGAGGAAAGGAGACCAGGATAGCAGAGTACTTTTGCATATCTAAAATGCTTTTATTTTTAATAAAAAGAATGTATTTATTAATTGCTCAGGCAATTAGAAATAACTTTTTTTTTAAAACCAAAAAGTAACATGCTGGCAATGTTGTGGAGAAAAAGGAACACTGATATGGTGTTGGTGGGAGTGTAAATTAGTTCAACCATTGTGGAAGACAGTGTGGCAATTCCTCAGAGACCTAAAGACAGATATACCATTCGACCCAGCGATCCCGTCACTGGGTATATACCCAAAGGAATATAAACCATTCTGTTTTAAAGACACATTCATGCATATGGTCGTTGCAGCATTATTCACAATAGCAAAGACATGGAATCAACCTCAATGCCCATCAATGATAGCCTAGATAAAGAAAATGTGGTACATATATATCATGGAATACTATGCAGCCATAAAAAAAGAACAAAATCATGTCCTTTGCAGGGGCATGGATGGAGGTCATTATCCTCAGCAAACTAATGCAAGAACAGAAAACCAAACACTACCTGTTCTCACTTGAAAGCTAAATGATGAGAACGCATGGAGACATAGAGGGGAACAACACACACTGGGGCCTATCAGAGAATGGAGGGTGGGAGGAAGGAGAGGATCAGGAAAAATAACTAATGGGTACTAGACTTAACACCTGGATGATGAAATAATCTGTACAACAAACCCTCATGACGCAAGTTTACCTACGTAGCAAATCTACACATGTACCCCTGAACTTAAAAGTTTTTAAAACATCAAATAAAATAAAGATAACCTAAAAGAACAGAAAAAAAAATACCTTTTTTAAGGTTAAAGTCTTCTTCTCAATTCCCATCAGTGACAAGAATCACAGCTCAGCTTTCCTGAGATAGTACTTATTTAAACATTAGAGCCCACTCTAATATATGACAGTCTCAGAGACTATCTGGATTTAGGTCTCGAGAAACCTGTTCAGGGAATGGCAGCAGCATGGGTATTTGGAAAGACCCTGGGCTTCAGAGTCAGAAAAGTTTGAACCATGTCTCCGTCACTCACAGTGTGATACGGGGACAAGAGACAAATCTCTGACTCTCAGTTTCTGTATCTGTACGAAGGGAAAACAGCCCCTCAACAGCAGAGCTGCAGTGAGCATTAGGTATAATGCATGGAATTTGTGTGTGCCTTAGACAGCGTGTACTTTGCCTATCCTGGGGCTGACATGGAGCATTTATTTATTGCTATTCATTCTCTCTCTTTTTTTTTTTTTTTCTTAAATAAAGACAGGGGCTCACCTTGTTACCTTGTTTGGGGCTGGTCTCAAACTCCCGGGCTTAAGCAATTCTCCCACTTCAGTTGCCTCAAGTTCTGGGCTTACAGGCGTGAGCCACCATGCCTGGCCATTCTACCTCTTTTTAGTGATTTGTTTGCATGTACTCTTCCCACATAAACCCATGGGCTTTTTAAGGAAGTGTCCATCCCTTATTCACCTCTTTGCCTCCAAATGTGCCTCACAGAACACTTTGTACATTGGTACCTGAAAAACATGTGCTGACAGAGTAAATGAATCTAGTCACAGAAAATCCGTACCAACATGAAAGTCGGCTGTAAGGCTTCAGGTTTACTTTAGAGTTGTCAAATACAGGGAAGCGTGGACTCTGAAGTCACCGTATAGAAACCTGCAAGTGCCAAGAAGAAAAAGAGGTGACTATGACCTCATGTTCTCAGTGGAGGTAAGAGAACTGTGACTCAGAACTCCTGAATCAAAAGGCAGTCATAGGTGTTAGGTAAAACTACTACCTGGTCAAAAAGAGTTGGAAAATGCCAAATGAGACAAAACTAAGCAGGCTTCTTTACTGCAGGAATTATCAGGGTCTTTAAAATGCTAACGTGCACCATGAATATCCAACAGACTATATAATTTGCAATATATTATAACATCATCCAGAAGGTGACATCTTTGATAAACCCTAATGATGAGGTAAAGGCACTATCCATTCCAGGCAGAGGGAACAGTGTTCACAAAGGCCCTAAGGCTGGAAGGGGAATTGTGCATTCATGGAACTGAAAGGTGAAAAGGCATGGAGGCAGATGAGCCCAAGGAAAAGCATCTCTCGAGGGGAAGCCAGGGAGAGAGACCAGAGCTAGATGGTGCAGGACCATGCAGGCTGCGTAAGAGTTTTATACCAAGCGCAATGAGAAGTTCCTGAAGGGTTTTCAGCTTGAAAGTTATACAATCTAATGTATCCTGTAAGATCAGATTTCCGTTTCCTCCCCTGTAAAATGGAGATAAATAAGAGAATGTGTAAAAGGTGCTGAGTACCTTGCCTGTATCAAAAATGAATGGGGCCAGGTACGGTGGCTCATGTCTGTAATCTCAACACTTTGGGAGGCCGAGGGGGGTGGATCACCTGAGGTCAGGAGTTCGAGACCAGCCCTGACCAACATGGTGAAACCCCGTCTCCACTAAAAATACAAAAATTAGCTGGGGGTGGTGGCACACGCCTGTAATCCCAGCTACTAGGGAGGCTGAGGCAGGAGAATCGCTTGAGCCTGGGAGGCGCAGGCTGCAGTGAGCCGAGATTGCACCACTGCACTCCAGCCTGGGCAACAGGATGAGACTCTGTTTCCGGAAAAAAAAAAAAAAAAAGAATGGAAGATATTCTCAAATGTGAGCTCATCACAAGCAACTTGGGTGCTTGTTAAAACCAAGACTGCTTGTTCTTACCTCCAGAAATTCTGAGCAGTCAGCCTCGGGAGGTCCAGGAACCTGCATTTCTAACAAATTTCCAGGTGATCAGGCTGCTGGTCAGAGGACTTCTCTTCAAGAACCCTTGGGTGGGAGGAGAAAATAAAGAAGTGGGAGGTGCCTCTGGGAGGCCGCTGCAGTGAGTAAGAGCTGGTGGAGTGAAATGATACCCTTGAGATGGGGAAAAGTGGTCCAGAATAGAAGAGTTCTATTTTGGAGGTAGAATGGACAGAACTCATTGATGGATTGGAAGCTGGGGCTGAGGGACTGGGAGAAGTCAGGAAGGACATTCCTAAATCTCAGGGTTGAGCAACTAGGCAGGGATGGCAGCATCCACCGAATGGGCGCCCCCTTGTGGAAGAGCAGCATTGGACATACAGACTTGGACGCACGAACTCTGATCTCTGCAACACCCAGATAGCCAAGGCAGGTAGGCGTGGGGGTGGGGAGTCTTCATGAGGGCAGTGATCACATCTATCTTGCCATCCATTACGCCTCCAGATCTGAGCCCCGGCCTCCTGGTACATATTCCGAAAACATGTTTAAAGGTTGGTGAACAAAGGGAGGCTGAGAAGCCACAAAATCAAAGGCACTAAGGGATGGACGTGCTGCCATGTTTCAGGAGGCCACAAATGGTTCATCTACGGAGACTGGGTCACTGGATGAGCTAAACTGTAATCTCCATCACTTCCAAACCTTGGCATGTATGGTCAAGTGGGAGGCTGGGAACAGAGCAAAAGACAGAAGTGAGCCACTTGCTTCATGGTAGGGTTCTTCCTTCAGAAGTCAGAGATACCACATGTGTGCCTTTCTTGGGTGCGTCTTGAGATGGGAAGGTTTGAACTGGGAGCTAAATGAGCATGAAGGCCAGAGGAGTCTGGTTAACTTGGGCTTTTTATAAAATAAATCATGGGAAAATCAAGCTGTGCAACTCAGGCAAATGAGGAGGGAGGGGTAGGGAAACAGGGAGAGAGGACACAGAGGACGGAAGAGAAAAATGCCTTTACCAAGGCTATCTACCCAGTAAGGGCTCAAGGGGTCAGCCCCCAGAACTTGACCTCCCAGGCCAACCTTGACCCTTGAGTTCTTGCCATGTTTTGAGCAGGCATGATGGACCGTCAGTCTCCCCACTTACCAAGTTGTAAATTAAAAGGCTGTAATTCCATCCAGGGGTTCTGGTGACATCATAAACCACAGAACCACAAGCTCAACTCACCAGAAGCCCCAAGATGGAATTACACCCTTTTTTCCTAATCCAGGCAGCTCTGGTCACTGCCATTTTTTCATGATAAAATAGAATTGAGCAATATTTTAACCATTTGTGTGGGGCCTTTCTCATCCAGCCGTAGGGCCCCATCTCTCCTGTCCTCTCCCACCCACCCCACTGGAAGCCTTTCGGCTGAGGGTGACCTTCAGGGATACCCTTGCCTTCCAAGGCTCCCCTTTCTCCAAACCTGCCCCTCTCCCCTCTTTCCTCCAGGTCTCTTCTGCTCCTCCACCTCCTCCCAGGAGCTAGCAGTGCTCTGGTTTCTACCTTAAAATGTTGCTTTTCGGCTGGGTGTGGTGGCTCACACTTGTAATCCCAGCACTTTGGGAGGCCAAGGCAGGCAGATCACCTGAGGTCAGGAGTTCGAGACCTGCTTGGCCAACATGGTGAAACTCTGTCTGTAATAAAAAATACAAAAATTAGCCGGGCATGGTGGCAGGCGCCTTAATCCCAGCCACTTGGGAGGCAGAGCCAGGAGAATCATTTGAACCCAGGAGGCGGAGGTTGCAGTGAGCCGAGATCAAGCTATTGCACTCAAACCTGGGGGACAAGAGCGAGACTTCTCTTAAAAAAAAGAAAAAACCAAGTTGCTTTTCCAGAGAAACTCAGTCTCTTCTGGGTCTGTCAGGGACCCAACCAACAGACTTCATGGTCTACCTGGAATATGGTCCCCAAAGTGGCATGAAAATGAAGTCATGTTTTAAATGAATGAGGGAAGTTTACAACTTCAAGGGGAATCTTTCTGAAGCAAATGACTGCTCCCAGTGTCCTTCACCCCTCAAGTCCTAGCCTGGCACCTCCCTAGCTCCTGGGGCCCCTCATTTCCTCCAAACGCCATGGAGCAAACCTTGGCAATTCCCATTTCTTTGGGCATCCTGTTAGATCAAGTTTCTCCCCTTTTCTAAATACTGGCTGGAAATGTACTTCTTCAGCTGCTCCAATAAAAAAGTGCCGGAAGAGGTGACCTCTCAAGCACTCACACATGCTTTCCCACCTTAGTCCTAAAATTGATCCTTAAGTTCCTATGGGAAGCTTATCCAGGAGAAAATCCACAAGGGAGGGTAATAATAAAGACAGCCATCTCAGCTAGGCACAGTGGCTCATGCCTGTAATCGCAGCACTTTGGGAGGCTGAGGCAGGCGGATCACCTGAGGTCAGGAGCTCGAGACCAGCCTGACCAACATGGCGAAACCACATCTCTACTAAAAATACAAAAATTAGCAGGGCATGGTGGCACACACCTGTAGTCCCAGCTACTCGGGAGGCTGAGGCATGAGAATCGCTTGAGCCTGGGAGGCAGAGGTTGCGGAGGTTGCAGTGAGCCAAGATCGTGCCACTATACTCCAGCCTGGGTGACAGAGCATGATACCCTCTCAAAAAAACAGAAAAAAAAAAAAGCAAAAAAAAAAGCAATGTCTCAGATACTTATACTATGCTTCATCCCTTGTACATAGATAGTATTTTCCCCCATTTTATGGATAAGGGAAACTGAGGCTCAGAGATACAGAGTGTTTTGCCCAAAGCCCTAAAGCCACTAAGTAAAACCCTTGGATTTGACCCCAGTCTGTCTGACTCCAAAGCCTATACATGTTTTCTGTCTCCTGGAGTTAAACATTTTGAGAATAAATGTTGCATATCCTTCTAAAAAGACTTTAACAGTTGATTTTCAGGTAACGTGATTTTTTTGTTTGTTTGTTTTAGAAGGGATACAAATTCTACATTATTTTAGGGTGCATTATGAGTCAAAAAAAAACACATACTAATGTTCTGTGTATTTTTTAAAAAGTAAGTCATTTCAAAAGGATTACAACTTCCCCCTAACAAAAAGCAAAAATTTCTTAACTCCGCATTGATATCATATGGCTGAAATGAAGCAGATCAGTGACTTTTTTACAAAGTGTCATCCACAAGACATCAATATTTCAGACGGAGCTTACAGAAGGGTTTCTATGCACAAGTCCATCTGCCCACATTATGTGTGGTGTGCAGAGTGAACCGTGGGCATCTTGGAGATGTTCCCCTCACGGCAAGAAGGAGGTGAGCTACAGAGAATCAATGCTTCAGGGGCCAAGTGACTTCAGTACTCTGTAAAACGTGATGATGTTACAGTTTCAGAGGGCGATGATATTACAGTTTCAGAGGGCTGCAGGTTGAGCATCTCATGAATAAGAAACACATTCAACATTGCCTCAGAATGCTACCTGCAAACATTTGAGAACACAGCCATTTTAGAGAAAAGCTGGGCTATGACAGAATGACTCAGGCTGGGCGTGGTGGCTCACGCCTGTAATCCCAGCACTTGGGAGGCCGAGGTGGGCAGATCATGAGGTCAGGAGATCAAGACCATCCTGGCTAACGTGGTGAAACTCTGTCTCTACTGAAAATACAAAAAAATTAGTCAGGCGTGGTGGCGGGCGCCTGTAGTCCCAGCTACTTGGGAGGCTGAGGTAGGAGAATGGCATGAATCTGGGAGGCGGAGCTTGGAGTGGGCCAAGATGGCACCACAGCACTCCAGCCTGGGTGACACAGTGATACTCCATCTCAAAAAAAAAAAAAAGAAAAGAAAAAGAAAAAAGACTTAGCATGGATTATGATTTCTTCAGAAAATGCCTCACTTTGTCTGATGAAGCACGTGTTACGGACAGTTTCAGGAAGATGCGTGAGGCAGTGACCTAATTTTTTTTCCTCTAGCATCAGGGACAATAAATAACATCTTCCCAGAGAATGCAAATGGGGAAACACCGTCAGCAGATATTATATGAACTTACAAAGTAGAAGTGGATGCCACATTGAACAAGCAGGCGTCTTTCTTCTCCAACTTCAAAGTGAGTTGACAAAAATCTCCTAGTGATGGAGAACAATTTATTCATTCCCACAACAAACATTGAATTACCAAATTAATCCCATATCATTGTACTGCATGATGGAAAATCATCATCATCTTCTAAATGTAGAAAGACAATGAGTCTGAAAATATCTTGTGGATTTTTCCCACAGACTTGATGTCCAGGATTCCACTGGCTATGCTAACGCACGAACCTGTAGGCAAAGAAAGGCAGCCTTGATCAACTGCAGGGGAAGCACCCGCCCTTCATCGCCTGATGCAAAATCTCTGAGAAGGTTTAAAGGGCAGGCTGTGATGTCAGACCGTCTAGGTCCAAGCTTGCCTGTGTGATCTTGGGCAAAGTTTTTAAACTGTATGTGTATATCCCCAGTTTCCTTGACTGTAAAATGAAAATAAGAGTGCCCTACCTATCTCATAGGTTTGTGGTGAGAATTAAATGAAGCAATCCATATAAAGTGCTTAGAACAGTATGGAGTGAACACTCAGTAAGTGACAGATGCATGAGTGTCTGCTCCTCCATCAGTGTGTTTGTGTTGGCTAGAACTCTTGTCAGTGATCTGCCTCTGACTCAAACTTAGCTCACATAACTGAAAGGTCCAGGGGAGTACTGGCCACTGGTGCAGCTTGATTTGGGGGCTCCAGTGACACCGTCAGGCCCTGGTCTCTCTCTCCATCTCTTACCTCTTCTTTCTCTAGTGTGGCTCCATTCCCAGACAAGCTGTCCCCTCCTGGTGGCAAGATGGCAGCACCAGTGTCAGCCTATATCCTCACAGGTTCAAATCCAGTGGGAAAGAACATGACACAGGTAGCAGTAGGTCCCGCACAAATTTGAGTATGAATCACTGCCCGTGATTTCCCTCATTACTGACAAGGTTGAGCATGTTTTTGTATGTTTATTGGCATTTATAATATTAAAGAATGTTAACCTCATCACTTCATTCACGTTTTATTCACGTTCATTGTGCACAAAATGAGAGAAGGCGTAATTTCTTCCAAGCAAACTGCTTTCCTGTGAGGGGTGTTCCAGGGTCTGCCAAAATTAGAGGTGCCTCCTCTTTTGGCACAAGCCCCTCACCCCTGTGATCTGTCACTCAGCTATAGCGTTCTGCTAAAACGGTAACTCCAATGTGACCTCAACCCCTCCTGAAACCAAGGTAACACTCCAGCTTTTCATCTCACGTACTCTTCACCCCTCAAGTTCTAACCCCACACCTTCCTAGCTCCTGGGGACCCTAGCTTCCTCCAAACACCGTGGGGTAAATCTTGGCTTTCCCATTTCTTTTGGCATCATGTTAGATGAAGTTTCTGCCCTTTTCTAAATCCTTGGTGGAAATGTGCTTCTTCAGCTGCCCCTACCCACAGCCCTCAATAAAAAAACGCAGGAAGAAGTAATTTGTCAAACACTCACACGTTTTCTGAACACCGTGGTTCCAGGAAGCTTGCCACCTAATGCCCCTGAGGAGCTGGAGCTGACAGTTCTGCTCACCGACATGTTTGGTTCTTGCTCAGCTCCCAAGCTGGTTTTAGCCTAGGTAAGGCCTGTTTTCTTTAAGGACTGGAATCAAATGTCACCTGAACCTCCTAAACTGGGGTTAGTCATTCCCACCTCTCTACTCCCAGGCCAGCTGGCTCATGCCCTTAACGGTGCTGAGCTGAGATGATCGGTTTCCTACCCACACTTTCCCCCATTAGACTCGGGGCTCGTGGAGGGTCCTTGAGTGCCTACACCTAGCCCAGCACCCAACACAGAGTGCAGGCCAAGCACATGTTGGCTGAGTGCCCCTTCAATGATGGGATGTCCTTTTACAACGGAGAGCCCCATCCTCCTCTGGACACCACTACAGGGCTTCCCAGGGTGTGTTATACATCCTCATGGCTCAGTAAGGAGCAAGAAGACATGATTGGGCTTTCTTTCTCTTCTTCCTCTTTTACCATATTCTGTACCACCAAACGTGGCCAAAAACAGTAGAAGACCACTCGCGTGGTGACTGTAGATTTGGGAGGAAATACACAACTTAACAAACATCTATCATGGGCTTCCAACATGCAGAGTGCTGAAGGGAAAAGTGGGTGAAAGTACGGCACATGTATCAGTCAGGTTGGGCTAGGCTTTGCTGTGGTAACAAATAATCCCTAAATCCCAGCAGGTTTTTTTGTCTGTTGGTTGGTTGGTTGGTTGTTGTTTTTGAGACAGGTTCTGTCTCTGTCACCCAGGCTAGAGTGCCATAGCACAATCACAGGTCACTTCAGCCTCAGCCTCCCAGACTCAATCAATCCTCCCACCTCAGCCTCCTGAGTAGCTGGGACTACAAGTGTGCTCCACCATGCCTAGCTAATTCTTAAAAAAACATTTTCTTGTAGAGATGGGGTTTTGCTATGTTGCCCAAGCTGGTCTCAAACTCCTGGGCTCAAACAATCCTCCCATCTCAGCATCCCAAAGAACTGGGATTACAAGCATGAGCCACCACACTCAGCCTCCAGTAGCTTTTAACAGCAAAAGTTTATTTCTTGTATAGAATACACGTCCATTGTGGTTTGGTGGGGGAACCCAGGCTGATAGAGCAGCAATCATCTCCAGTGTCACTGGTCAGCATCCCAGATGGGATAAGAACAATTAAATGACACATGTCACTTTCACTTCACAACTCACGGGCCAGAACTAGGCCCCACCCAACCGTGAGAGGACCAGAAAGTACAATCCTTCCATGTACAGGAAGAGGGCCAAACTGAAAATGTTTCATGAGCATCACTCAAGAGATCCATGGTGGGTAAGTTCTGCCCTTGTCTTTGACAGAGGGGGAAATAAAATGTAGAGGGGGAATCGAAAGGACACCACTCATATGGAGGCAGGCAGAAAGGTGGTAAGGGGAGGCTGTGGGTAGAATGAACAGGCTTCAGGGTCACCTGAATGTGTCACTCACTCTGCTTGATTAGAGCTGATTTGCTGCATGTATATTATGTATCAGGTAAGCTCCTGTGCTAAGCTCTTGGATCACTTCATTAGGTCGCTTAGGAAGTTAACAACAGTCAAAGATGGGTGATATCAGAAGACTCCCAGGAAGCTCAGGGAACTGGAGGGAAAGTGGAAGAACCAGGCCTCCCACTGGAAATCAGATCAGCTCCCAACAGCAGGACCAAACCACAGCCTCTTCGGCTCCAATTGTTTCCTTTCTTCACATCATGCAGGCCTCAGATTCCCAGCAGAGACACTGCTGGCATGGCTTGGGTTTTGTGCAGTCTTGTCAAAGAAGGGAAGGCCAGGGTTCCTCAACTGGCAACCCCACTAAGACTGAATGTGGTAGGAACTTCCGCAGAGGGAAGGCAAGGAGCTGCTTCTGAAACAAGGGGAGTGACTGGTGACTGCTTAGACAAAAAGATGTTCATAAAAGCACTTTAAGTCCAAATGGATTCTCACAACCGTAACATGAGTATCACTATTTCTATGTTTTCAGACAAAGAAGCTGAGAGCCTCAAAGCCTAAGTAATGTCCCAATATCATACAGTTTGTATTTTAGTCTGTTTGGGCTGCTATGACAAAATACTATAAAGTGGGTGACTTATAAACAACAGAAATTTATTTCAGACAGTTCTGGAGGCTGGGAAGTCCACGATCAAGACTCTAGCAAATTCAGTGAATAGCGAATGCCTGCTTTCTGGTTCAGAGACGGCATCTTCTCACTGTGTCCTCATTGACAGAAGAAGCTAACTAGCTCTCTGTGACCTCTTTTTTTGCTTGCCTGTTTGTTTGTTTGAGATAGGGTCTTGCTTTATCACCCAGGCTGGAGTGCAGTGTGTGATCACGGCTCACTGCAGCCTCAATCTCCAGGGCTCAAATGATCCTGCTGCTTCAGCCTGACAAGTAGCTGGGATTATTGGCATGTGCCACCATACCTGGCTAATTTGTAAACTTTTTTTGTAGAGACGAGGTTTTGCCATGTTGCCTAGGCTGGTCTTGAACTCCTGGGCTCAAGCAATCCTCCCACCTCAGCCTCCTGAGTAGTTAGGACTACAGGTGTGCAGCCATGCCCAGCTAATTTTTTAATTTTTGTAGAGACAGGGTTTCCCTACATTGCCCAGGCTGTTCTTGAACTCTTGGGCTCAGGCAATCCTCTCACCTCAGCCTCCTGGGTAGCTAGGACTACAGGTGTGCAGCCATGCCCAGCTAACTTTTTAATTTTTGTAGAGACAGGGTCCCCCTACATTGCCCAGGCTGTTCTTGAACTCCTGGGCTCAAGCAATCCTCCTGCGTTGGCCTCCCAAATTGCTGGGATTACAGACATGAGCCAACATGCCCAACCCCGATTTATTTATTGAGCAGTCATTGAACAAGAAGTTTTTCCTACATGGTATCATTTAACAATTTAATCCTCACGACAACATTTCAAAGGTGGAATTTCATCCCTATTTTATAGATGAGGAAACAAGGCTCTGAGAGTTCTTGTGACTTGCTGAAGGTCACACAGCTGAGAAGGACAGAGTGGAAAATCAAACTTGAGTTTCTGTGCAGAAAAAGCCCCAGAATAAAGTTTTGCTCATTATAATCAAGGAATGATAAACAGGAACTGTGAGTTTATTTGCTGTGGGTCTCAGACCATTGTCAGAAAGCAGGAAACAGACGTCCTTCCACCTCTGGGTCCATGAATAAACATGAAAAAAATTTTGTTAACATTAAAAAGTAATTGTACAATGGGACCAGGAGACTTGGGGATTAGGAAGCCACCATGCATGCCTCTGCCTAAAAGCAGACAGTCCTACATAGAGTTGAGGCAAGAAGCTAGGACCCCCTTCCCACTGCCCGGTGGGGAGGTGCTCATAATCAGACATTGCTGGGGGAGTAATTTAAACGGTTGTTTTATGTTAACAAGGTCTTTGAAAAGGTGGTCCAGCTTGTCTGTCATCTAGATGGCATCTATAGCATTCAAACTGACTTCTGTGCTAAAAGGCCTTTTTCTTGTGAGGGGCACTCAGCTGCACAGGTTATCATACTGAGGTTAGTGTGGAAGTTTGGCCAATGAGACTCAAGGGATCCTAGCCATCTGGTCGGGAGTGGGGGCGGGTTCTTAACTTAGAAAGTGGTTCTGTGGTTGTTCCCACTGGCTGCTGGAGTCAGCATCTGCAACCTTTCCCCTGTAGTGGATGTTGGGGTGTGTTAGTTTTCTATGCTGCCATAACACATTACCAGAAACCCAGTGGCTTAAAACAATGTGAATGGCTGGGCACAGTGGCTCATGCCTGTAATCCCAGCACTTTGGGAGGCCGAGGCGGGCAGATCACCTGAGGTCAGCAGTGCGAGACCAGCCTGACCAATACGGTGAAACCCCGTCTCTACTAAAAATACAAAAATTAGCTGGGCGTGGTGGGGGGCACCTGTAGTCCCAGGTACTTGGGAGGCTGAGACAGAGTTGCTTGAACCCAGGAGGTGGAGGTTCCAGTAAGCCAAGATCGTGCCACTGCACTCCAGTCTGAGCGACAGAGCGAGACTCCATCTCAAAAAAACGAACAAACAAAAGCCAATATGAATTGATTCTCCTGCAGTGCTGGAGGTCAGAAATGCAAAATGAGCCTTACAGGGCTGAAGTCAAGGTGTTATCCAGGCTGTGTTTCTTCTGGAGGCTCTGGGGGAATCAATTTCCGTGTCTTTCTAGCCACTAGAGGCTGTCTTCTCTCCTTGGCTAGTGGCCCCTTCCTCCATCTTCAAAGCATATTACTCCAGCCCCTGCTTGCATTATCACATCTCCTGTCTGCCTTGGAGATGTGACAACGTCCCATCTCCTCTTGCCTCCCTTTTATAAGGATGTTTGCGCTTATATGGGGCCCACCTGGATGAACCAGGACAATCTCCCAATTTCAAGATCCTTCACTGAATCCCATCTGCAAAGTCTCTTTTGCCATGTAACATACATATCCACAGGTTTGGGGGATTAGACCACTGACAGCTTTACGGGAAGCATTATTCTACCTGCCACATGAGGAATAATACCAAAGGCATCACCTTACAAAGTCATTGTCGCCCACCACGAAGGACTTGGAAAGGCACTGCCTCTAATGGATCTAATGGATCAGCTTAAAATGGAAACTAGTGGGGAAATGTTCTGAACATCGTTGTTCTCATTTGAGATTTGAGATTTTAGTTTGATAATATTTAACAGAGTTTTCAGGCTGTATATACATACATGTGTTTACACGTAACCAGGAAAACGAGAAAATTAGCTGGATGATTCCAATTCTTAATACGTATTAGGCCTGATATTGCACATAAATGACCTCCCCCTCACCCATCAGGTAGTTTAAACCTGAATGGCCATTTTCCTTTCTGTGCACAGGCTCCAGATGTGTCATTGTGTTGCCTCTTCCTACCTGGTAACTGTAGAAGGTTGGTCACAGGTGACCAGTTGTGGTCACCACAAAGCCATAGCCACCATGCTGCAAGTGGACAGAGAATTGGTGACGCCAGGAAATCTGAGAGGTGGGGGGGCCAGGGTAGGGGAAGCTTGGAACATCTCCAGTGGGGTGGAGTTTCCCAAACTTCGAGCATTAACAAATCGTTAACAGTTCGTCCTTCCCATATTGGTGACTTACGGTACTATAATTTACTTAATATTTTTCTTTAAACTGACTAAATATTAGTGAAATAAATTATTATATCTCATATAACTTTCATAAATGAAAAAATAGTGTCACTTATAGAGAGAATATAATAAAACAAATAATTATTAAAATAAAAAGATGTCCTTAGACCACCTAATATATTCTCATCTGGTGTACATATTAGAACTTTTCAAACTTTAATATGCATGCAGATCGCCTGGGGGGTCTTGTAAAAATGCAGTTCTAATTCAGTCTCATCTTGGTAGAGTCAAGAATTCTGCATTTGAAAGCAATAATAGTAACTTGGGGTTCAGCATACTCAACAACAGACTCAAGGGACCTGGGGTCTGTTCATTCCACCCCCAGCATCCCCCCGACACCTCTCTGCCCACTTCCATATGAGTGGTGCTCTTTCTATTCCCCTTTTACATTTTATTCCCCCCTCCATCAAAGACAAGGCCAGAATTTACCCACCATGGATCTCATGAGTGCTTCTCACCAACTATTTCAACCCCTCCACCTTTCAACACATGAAAAGATTGTTCTTTCTGGTTCCCTTATAGTTGTGGTTCTAGTTCTGATCCATGAGTTGTGAATGAAAGTGACATGTGTCATTTAATTGCCAGTACGTGAACTCCTAGAGTTCTTATGCCCTCTAAGATGCTTTCTGACCACTATGGAGATGGTGACTGCTCTGTCACCTTGGGTAACATTGCCAACCCCCAGTGGGCATGGAGTGTGAGTGGGAAATAAACCTTTGTTGTTAACATTCACTGGGACTTAAGGACTATTTGTTACTGCAGCAAAACCTAGCCTAACCTGTTTCACCCACTTTTCCCTTCAGCACCTTTGCATGTTGGAAGGTCAAGATAAGTGTTTGCTAAATTGTCTCTTTTCCTCCCAAAATCCACAACTGCCATGCTAGCATTCTTGTTCTATTTTTGGCCATGTTCAATGGCACAAAATATGGTCAAAGAAGAAGACAAAGAAAGCCCAATCATGTTTCCTGGCTTCTTACCCAAGCTGCATCTCAATTACTAAGTGAGACCCACATAGTAATTATTCTAACCCTCTCTGAAGGCCTACACTTTCCCTGCTAGCCCTGGTTCCCAGTCATCTTCTACTCTGAAGTTTCATTCTGAAGGGATTAAACAAGCCTTCCGAGGGTGAGTGAAGTTTCATCCACTCTTCCATGCAGCAAATATTTTCTCAGATAACCTGCTTGACTGATGTGGACAGGTTTCCATCAGGATAGGCAGCAGTTTCTTACACATGTGATAACATCACCTCTTGCTAGATCACAAATGCGGAAGTAGGCTGGCATGGAACACATGACTATGGGGGAAGGACCCAAGTGCAGTGGAGCATGAAAACCATCTCAAAAAAGTTCTCAAAAAATGTCAAGAAGAAACCATTTCCCTTTGTAACAGCACCCTGCTATCTCTGTGTTGGCTCTCTTCTCAGATCTGCTCTCCTCAAGTGGCAACCAAGATGACCACAAGCAGAGAGGTCCAAGTTTAGAGGCCAGTCGCTCAGCAACCCCTGGTGAAAGGAAGAGCCCTGCTTTCCAACAATTCTATCAAAAGTCACAGAATGGAATTTCACTGGCCTGGATTCAGTCACATGCCCATCTCTGAACCAATCACGTGACCAGGGAAATGCAAGTGCTCTGATTGGCCAGGCCTGGGACACATGCCCACCACTGGAGTGGGCAATGGGAGTAGTCTCAGTCACAGCATGTGGACTGAGAGTTGGGGAAATGTGGTTCTTCCCAGGAAAATCAGGGTGCTGTTACCAAAAAGGGACTTAGTAGACTCAGGAAATCAATTCAGACAAACCAAACTGATGGGAGGTTTTATAAAAGCCTTAATTCCATTAGATGGATTTATCATAAGTGATGTGAGAAGTCTAAAGACCAGGATCAGTTGTCTGTACAGGTAAGTAAGTCCACTCAAGAGCCCAAATTGAACAGGAGTGCAAAGTAGAAGGAGTGAGGGCAACAGCCCTAACATTCAATGACTGCCCAACATAAACAAATTCTAAGGTCATCATCAGTGTCACATCTTTAAATACAGAGGGTTTCTCAATTAGCACAAAATTAAAGCAAAGGAAAATGTGTGGATTTTAAGTACCATTTACATCAAGTTAGAATAGCTGAATGAATTGCTGTGGTAGGCAGAGAAATGACCTCCTCTTTCCCCTACCCCTACAAAAAACATCCCTGTCTTAATCCCCAGAACCTGTCATTCTGTGACTTTATTGGCAAAAGGGAACTAAGGTGGCTAATCAGTGGATATTAGAATAGAGTATCCTGGGTTATCCAGGTGGATCCACTGTAATCACAAGAGTCAGGACAGAAGAGGAGGTCACAGAGATGCTATGTAAGAAGGACTTGACCTGCCCAGTCTGGTTTTGAAAATGGAGGATGGCGCCATGAGCCAAGGAATGTAGGGTGGCCTCTAGAAGCTGCAAAAGGCAAGGAAACATTCTCCCAGAGGGTCTGAAGAAGGAGCTCAACCCTGCCAATACCTTGATTTTAGCCTGGTGAGACTCACGTAGAATTTCTAACCTACAGAAATGTAGAATAATTTGTGCTGTTTTAAGTCATCAATTGCGGTAATTTCTTTCAGCAGCCATAGGAAACTAATAAAATTGCCAATTTCCAGTTAAAAATGTAATTAAGAAAAAAAAAAAACTAATAGGACTCCTTGGTAGCCAAGGATTTATTTCATCACCGTGGCTAAGGAGATGAAGTGCCTGGGACATATGCCCATCCCTTGAGTTGGAGATGGGAGTGACCTCAGTCAAACCACATGGACTGAGAGTTGGGGAAGAGCTGGTCTCCCCAAGAAAATCAGGGTGCTGCTACCAAAAGGGGTGAAATACTTGCTAGAGAGACAAAACTGGCCAAGTGCAGTGGCTCCCCTGCTGTAATCCCAGCGCTTTGGGATTACAGGAGGATTACTTGAGGCCAGGAGTTTGAGACCAGCCTGGGCAACATAGCAAGACCTTAGCTCTACAAAGGAAAAAAAAATTAATTAGCCAGGCCAGGCGTGGTGACTTATACCTGTAATCCCAGCACTTTGGCAGGCCAAGGTGGGTGGATCACAAGGTCAAGAGATTGAGATCATCCTGGCCAACATGGTGAAACCCCATCTCTACTAAAAATACAAAAATTAGCTTGGCATGGTGGTACATGCCTGTAGTCCCAGCTACTTGGGAAGCTCAGGCAGGAGAATCAGTTGAACCTGGGAGGCAGAGATTGCAGTGAGCCGAGATCACGCCACTGCACTCCAGCCTGGCAACAGAGCAAGACTCCGTCTCAAAAAAAAAAAAAAATTAGCGAGGCACAGTGGCATGCTACTCAGGAGGCTGAGGCAGGAGGATCACTTGAGCCCAGGAGTTTGAGGCTGCAGTGAGCTATGATGGCATCATAGAATTAAGCAACAGAGCTAGACCTTGTCTCCAAAGGAAAAAAAAATAGAGGGAGAGAGAAAGAGACTGAGAGAGACAAACACAAAAGCAACTTTGGGCTTCTCCAGCTGCTAACCTCCTCCCATCCCCCTAATCTCAGCAATTCTAAATCAAATTCTTTGCCAAGTTCACCAGGAAGCTGAAATGCCCACAAGGCAATATCATTTTAATGCAAAGTGACACTGACAATATTCCCAAAGATGCAAGAAGTCATGAAGTCGGGAGAGCAATGGTGAAGAGCTGCTCAAATCAAATGCAGGCCTCTTAGCAAAGGAGCATCTGGCCAAAGTCAATTAGCTAACAATTAAAACAGAAAAAGGAAATGTCTGCAGGAATACTTTTTTAAATGAAAGGTTCAAAAAATAATTACTTGATTAAAAAATAATTATTATTTGAACATCAGAGTTTGATGGCCTCAAATATTTTTGTCAACATCAGTCTTTTTTATGGTAAGACTCTGGATATCAGGTAGTGCTACCTTATGATTTTTTTTTAATTTATGTTTTAAAAATAATCACACACACATACACACAAAACAATAAACATTTGATTCTTACTTTGTATGTACCAAGAGTTAGTGCACAGTTAGAATTATAATGTAAATTTGGTTATGTATAACGTACATTTTTCCCAACTAAATGGATGTGGAGGGCAAACTCTTTGAGGTCTTGATCTGAACTTCCCTGACCCTAATGATACTGAGCAAGAATTCATAAGTTAATTGGTTTCTTGCACTTCCTCTTCTCAGAAATATCTGTTCATGTCTTTTGCCCATTTTTCTACTTTCTTTTCTTATTGATTTGTAGGTGTTCTTTTCATATTCATGGCACTAATCCTTTGCTGTGTGTACAGCAAATATCTTCTCCAACTTATCATTTCAATTTATTGAAAGTAGCTTTTAATTTACCAAGTACCAGTCAAGGTTTTTTTGTTTGTTTGTTTATATGTTTGTTTTAGATTTGATAAGAAATATTAGCCCTGATTTTAAGAAGATTTACTTTAAGTGTTCCCTGTACTAATTATCTTTCGATAATCAGGATCTTCTGGAGTTTAAAATCAACACAGTGAAAGATGCTGATACATTTTTACCCTGACTTTTTTCTGTCAGCATTCCTAATCAGCACCAGGAATTAACTCAATCTTTCTTGGGATGGACCAGGTCAGATATACTTAACAGGGTTAGTATTTTCCTCACATTATATTGTTTGTCTTAAAATTGATGCCTCTGTTAAAGACTTTCAAGTTACTTTCAGTTCCTTTTTGGAAATTAGAAAACACTCTAGTTGCATCACCATTGCACTTAAAAACTATCAGTAAGGTTAGCCATTTTCAAAGATCTCTAGAAGAAACCAATCTTGTCATATTCATCTCCAGTATAGAAAATTACATATTATCTTTACAAAAATTCTGTACATAAGTGGGATCTAATTAAACTAAAGAACATCTGCACAGCAAAGGAAACTATCAATAGAGGAAAAAAACAACCTACAGAATGGGAGGAAATATTTGCAAACTATGCATCTGACAAAAGTGTGATATCTAGAATCTATAAGGAACTTAAATCAACAAAGAATAAAGAATCTCACCAAAAAATGGCAAAGACTACCCACAATAGCAAAGACATGGAATCAACCTAGATGCCCATCAATAGTGGACTGGATAAAGAAAAGGTGGTACATATACCCTATGGAATACTATGCAGCTATAAATAAATGAGATCATGTCCTTTGCAGCAACATGGATGTAGCTGGAGGCCCTAATCCTAAGGGAATTAACTCAGGAACAGAAAACCAAATACCACATGTTCTCATTTATAAGTGGGAGCTAAACCTTCAGTACTCATGGACACAAAGGGAAAAACAGACACTGGGACCTATTTGAGGGTAAAGAGTGGGAGGAGAATAAAAATTGAAAAACTACCTATCAGATATTATGTTGATTACCTGGGTGGCAAAATTATCTGTACACCAAATCCCAGGACATTCAATTAATCCATGTAACAAACCTGCACATGTACACCTTGAACCCAAAATAAAAGTTGGAAAGAAAAATATGTGATACTTCTCAAAGGAAGATACACATGCAGCCAGTTAGCATATGAAAAAGTGCTTAACATCACTAATCATCAGAGAAATGCAAATCAAAACCACAATGAGATACCATCATATACCAGTCAGAACGGCTATTACTAAAAAGTCAGAAAATAACAGATGTTGGCAAAGTTGTGGAGAAAACAGAACACTTATATACTGCTGGTGGGAATGTAAATCAATTTAGCCGCTGTGGAAAGCAATTTGGAAATTTCTCAAAGAACTTAAAATAGAACTACTCTTTGACCCAGCAATCCCACTACTCACAATATACCCAAAAAAATATAAATCCGTCTATCAAAAAGACACATGCACTTATATGTTTATCACAGCACTATTCACAATAGCAAAGACATGGAATCAACCTGGATGCCCATTGATGGTGGACTGGATAAAAAGAATGTGGTACATATACACCATGGAACACTATGCAGCTATAAATATGAGATCACATCCTTTGCATCAACATGGATGCAGCTGGATGCCATTATCTTAAGCAAATTAGTGCAGAACAGCAAACCAAATACCACATGTTCTCTCTAATAAGTGGGAGTTAAACACTGAGTACACATGGACAAAAAAGGGGGAACAATAGACACTGGGGCCTACTTGAGGTTGGAGGGTGGAAGGAAGGTGAGAATTGAAAAACTACCTCTCAAGTACTATGCTCACTACCTGTGTGATGAAATCATTTGTACACCAAACCTCAGTGACACATAATTTACTCATAAAAATCCTGCACCTCTACCCCTGAATCTAAAATAAAAGTCAAAAAAGAAGAAAAAAATAAAGAAAATTCCATACATGCATTGGATTTCATTCGCCATCATGCACTAAAACAAAAATAATTTCTGCAGCTAGAAGAAAAATAAAGTTAGATCCCTACCTCACAGCATATAAAATCATTAATTCCTGGCAGAGTGAAGTTCTACATGGACAAATAAAACAACATAAGAAGAAAATACAAAACATTTTCATAACATCTTTGAGAGGCCTTCCTGGTAAACAAGGATGAAAGTCAGAAACTCTAAAGGAAAGAGAGTAAAAATATCCAACAACATTTTTAATTTTTTAGGGTGCAATCTTCTTATCAGTCCAGTTAAAAGTCAATAAACAATAAGTATTTAAGCAACCAAAATAGATGCTGACTGGGTTAACTTGAATTTTATCATGTCATTGAAGACCCAGGCTCTATCCTGGTACTCTGCCATCCTCAGTTCTTTGGCTTTTGGCTTTGGGGCTTGTCCCAAGATGCCGTCACTGCTGCAACCCTCACATCCTCCCTCAACAGTGTCCAGAGGCAAAAGAAGGAAACGCAGTACCCCTCAGGTCCCTTTCAAAAGTGTGAAACTGACTCATAGGCTTTCTTCTCAGAAGCCCCCCATAGGTTACCCTTCACATCTCTATGGCCACAATTCCATCACAAGACTGTGCCTACACCTCAGAATGAGTAGGAGTGGGATAACTACCATTGGCTTAAACTAATCAAGATTCACCCTCTGGAGCTAGGGAGAAGCCCATCTCCCCACAGCCCTGAAATTCATGGCTGACCCCGTTAGCAAGGAATAGAGAGGAATGGCTGTTGGGTAAGCAACCCACAGTTCCCACTGTGGATAATATAAAATCTCCTCTTGAACGTAAACAAATAATTACTGAATTTACAATATGTGCCAAGCGGCCTTCTGAAGCTCATAGACCAGTACAAGAGTCGGCAAACTTCTTCCGTAAAAGGATACATGACAAATATTTTAGGTTTTGAGGGTCATTTGTTCTCTTGCACAATTACTCAACTCTGTTGGTCATAGCTCAAAAGCAGCCATAGACAATACCCAAACAAACAGGCATAGCCATGCTCCAATAAAACTTTCTAAAAATAGGTGGCAGGACAGATTTCGACCAAAGGGCTGTAGTTTGTGAATCCCTGGTCTGGTGGAAAGATAAGCAAGTCAATATTTCATACTTGCTGCAGACATGCTTTATTTGACCAACCCAGGGTTTAAGCAAGATATGCATTGTCTGATTGACCACAGTCTCCATTATTCCCTATTGTCTTATGCCATGGCACTTTTCACATTTACTGCCGTTATTCCTGGGTAAAAGAAAAGACTGTTTCACTCAGAGTTCTGAGAAACGTCCATTTACTTATTTATGGCATCTCTAGAGGCATATTTTTGTACATAAACTTCATTAACAAATGCCATGTAATGAAACTGTTTGTTCCATTATGACTCCTGGGATACTTTGGCACTATAGTACCAAACATACATACACTGTCTAATAAACTTCATGAAATTATTTGGGCACTGATTTTCTAGGCACGCAGTGTAGAGGAGCCCGGTACTAATTCCTTCTCTGAAGTGATCAGCAGTGGTCCCTGTTGACAAGCTCCATGGTAACCCAATCTCTGCATTCTGCTGACAAGCCACACTCCCGTGGTTTATGAGCTCAGTGGAATCCCTCCATAGAATTATACCCTTTTATTGACTCCTGAACCATATATTATCATGAATGCTAAACCAGTCGAAACGGTCCATCCCCTCTGCCTTAACATTAGACAAAGCCTTGAGCAATTACCCTTCTCTGCAGAGAATGTGCTTTCTTTGGCATCAAACCCTGCTGAAGCTTTATGTGCCTGGGCCTCCTGCACTTTACCTCCAGGCTCCAAGCTGGGCTGCCCACAACTAGCATCGGAGTCCAAGGCTATTTGGACAAGGACCACGAGGAAGTTGAATGTCTCCCTTTCCATAAAGAAAGAATTAGCAAAGAAAATTAAAAGTGTGGGCTCAATTTCAGAGGGAATGATTATACCCCTGACAAAGAGTAGCAGCCTTCAAGGGATGTCAAGCACTTGGAAAGCATGCTTTCCACCCACAAGGAGCCAAGTAGTATACCGAAGGCTTCCCAGAAAATGATGCTTTCTTAGATGATTCAAAACAATGAGACATTCATTCAACAAACATTTCTTCAGCATCTGCTGTGTGTCAGATACTGTGCTGGGCACAGCAGATGCAACAGGAAATGGAAAAGCCCAGAATTGACAGTGTGTTTCATGTTAAAGAATCACACCTGTAAGACCAGCACTTTGGGAGGCCGAGGCAGGAGGATCGCTTGAGGCCAGGAGTAAGTGACCAGCCTGGACAACATAGTGAGATCCCATCTCTACAAAAAACACAAAAATTAGCTGGGTGAGGTGGCACATGCCTGTAGCCCCAGCTACTCAGGAGGCTAAGGTGGAAGGATCACTTGAGTACAGGAGGTCAAGGCTGCAGTAAGCCCTGATCATGCCACTGCACCGTAGGCTGTGCAACAGAGTGAGACCCTGTCTCAAAAAAATAAAAATAATTTTTAAAAGGGAGCCGGGGGCAGACAGTAAACAAGTCACCAAGTCTGTGATATGAAAGTAAGTTGTCATAAGTGACACAGAGGGAAAAGACAAAGTTCTGTGTGTGTTAATTTGCTGTTGCTGCTCTCACACATTACCACAAACTGGGAGGCTTAACACAACAGAAATTTACCCTCTCACTGTTCCGGAGGCCAGAAATCTAAAATACAGGTGTCAGTAGGGCCATGCTCCCTCCTAAGTTCTTGGGGAGAATTGTTCCCTGTCTCTCCCAGTTCCAGGTGGCTGCAGGCATTCCCAGGCTTATGGCTGCACCTCTCTATCCTCTGCCTCCAACGCCACACAGCCTTCTCCTCTCCCCGGGTGTTTCTCTTCTGTCTGCCTCTTATAAAGACATGTGTCATTGCATTTATAGCCCACTCGAATAATCTAGGATGATCTTATCTCAAGATCCTTAATTGAATTAAATCTACAAAGACCTTTCTCCCCAGTAAGGTCACATTCATAGGTTCCAGCAAGTGGATATATCTTTGGGGAGCACCATTCAACTCACTACATTGTAAGAGATAATAAATAATGGGGTAACTTACTTTAGACTGGGGGGCCAGAAAAGGCCTCTGAGAAGGTGAGACTTAAGACACAACTTGAAGAATAAGGAAGATCACACCATGCAGAGAAGGGGAGAACTGGGCACAGGGAGAAAGCATTGCTGACCGAGGGCACAGTCTGTGCAAAGGCCCCGAAAGCAGCTGAGTTTACAAAAACTGAAAAAAGACCGGTGTGGCAAGAGCAGAGCGAATAAAATGGCCCGAGATGTGCTGGGAGCATGGGCAGAGGCCTGTCCTGAAAGCTTTGGAAGCCACAGAAAGAAGCTGGCATTTTACAGCCAGGAGCAGTGCCTCATGCTGAAATCCTACCACCTTGGGAGGCCAAGGTGGGCAGATTGCTTGAGGCCAGGAGTTCAAGACCAGCCTAAGCAACACAGTGAGACCTTGTCTCTACAGAAAATACTTTTTAGCATATTTTAGATTTTTTTAAAAATACAAGCAGCTGGCATCTGACCTCAAGTGCAAGGGAAAGGCACTGAAGGTTTGAAGCATAAAAATAGCATGAGGAAATTCACATTTCATCTTGAAGGTTTTTCCAGCAGTATAGCTAGCCTCCATTGAAACCAGAAGTTATTGCTTTTACTGTAGCTTTAGCAATAACAAAAGCATAGAATCATTTACCCTGTTATATGCATTAATTCATTTAATAACACTTACATATAGTGCTCACTTCGGCACCACATCTACTAAAATTGGAACAATACAGAGAAAATTAGCATGGCCCCTGCGCAAGGATGACACAAAAATTCAGGAAGCATGACAATAAAAAAGAATGCAATAACCCATATACAAGCTAGGGCGCCATGTGGTCCAAAGTACACCTGTGTTGTGGACCGAATTATGTCTGCCCAACAAAAATGCCTAAATTGTAGTCCTAGCCCCAGAATCTCAGGTGTGAGCTTATTTGAAGATAAGGTTATTCCAAATGTAACTAACTCAGATGAAGTCGTACCAGAGTAGGGTGGGCCCCTAATCCAATATGTCTGGTGTCCTTATAAAAGTGGGAAATTTGGACACAAGTACTCATACAGAGAGCACTCCACATGAACATGAAGACGTCCACCTACACACCAAGGACAGAGCCCTGGAACAGAGCCTGCCTCGCAGCCCTCAGAAGGAAACAGCCTCGCAGACGCTTTGACCTTCAACTTCCAACCTCCAGAACTGTAAGACAATAAACTTCTGTTGTTTCAGGCACCCAGTCTGTGGCACTTGGTTATGGCAGTCCTAACTGACTAACACAGTCTGATAACATTTTAGGAAGCGAGGTCTTCCTAAATGTGAGCAATTCCGATCTTTACCAGCACCCCCTCTAGAACACTGAAGGGGTTCTGATTCACAACCCATACCAACCTCATCAAGCCATCTTTCTCCACTCTTCTCATTCTCCACTTCCCTTCCCACCCACAGAGCCCCCAGCAGCCTCTTTCCTTATGCCTGGCCTTGACTAACTCCCCACCAAAACTGCTCCCAAAATCTTACAATATGGCTCTTGATTCCTTCATGTCCCATGCCCACTTCCTGGACCTGTTCTGTTTTTCTCTCCAGTGGTTCCTTACACCCAAGTACTCATCACCATCCCCTCCCCAAGGATTACCCCATCAGATACAGGGCCTGGGAGCTCTGCCAGATCCCTTAGCAGAGAGAGAGAGACAGAGCTAGAGAAGGGAGAGAGAGAGAAAGAAGAGGAGAGGGAGAGAGAGAGAGAGAGAGAGAGAGAGAGAGAGAATATTGGGGCAGGAGTAAAAACACAATTTTGTATCTTATCCATTTCTTTTTATCACACAAACTTTTAATGATAACCTCCATGAGAACAGAAACTACATCTTGTACATTTTGCACCCCCTGCAATGTGGAGCAGACACTCTGCATGAAGGTGACACAAACTGATTTTTAAAATCTTGCCTGCGACCCTGAATCCTTGCTCTATGATCAGGCATTCTTCCTACACCATCTATGAAGTTACTGAGCTGAAACCATCTCATCTAGTCTTAATTAAGCTTTGGCGACATCTGTCATGAGTGACTGGTGACATTTTTCCATCCACTCATCCCTCCTAAAAATGGACTCACTCCTGCTAACAAGGAATCAACAACCTAAGGCAGCCAGGAGCATAGGTGAAGAAGGGTGCAGGAGGCCTCACAGACATATGCAGGGAAGGAGAGGAGACCCTGCTCCCAAATGCAACTAGCATAGACAGCAAAACCTCTTCTACCAGAAACATGTTCTATCGATCAGACACAATCCTAAAAAGGATGGAGTAAAGCAGAAAGGGAGAGTGTCTCCAGCAGAAGCCAGGGAAGGCCAAGATGCTATGTACTTCACTATGGCCTGCAGGCTCCTGAGGGAAGGAACTATACATAATTCAACTTTGTACTTCCTGTCTCCCCTCCAATCTCTACGTCCAGGCTCCTAGCCTAGGACCTAGCACTCTTTGAAACTGGCTGGTTGGTTGGCTGATTAGTTGGTTGGTTGGTTGGATGGATGGTTGGTTGGCTGGATGGATGAATAAGCAACCAAAAGCTCCATTCCCTTCCTGAGTACTATTCTTCAGGGATTTTGCAAAGCACATGTAGTCCAACTTAACTCTACTGCCTTAAGCCAATCATCAACATCCCTGACCAAGAAAGGAAAGTAAAGATTTCTTAGTATCCCAGAGTCCCCAGAGATGCTCATGAGCTATCAAGGAGAGCACATCTAAGGTATCACTAGAGAATCTTCTATATTATAACTTTCTAACTTTATACTTTTTTTTGACCACCTTAATTTTATCCTAATGTTTTACAAACTTCAAATATAAACATTTTTAAGCACTTACTGTGCATAAGGTCCCATAAAGCAGCCTTTTAACTTTAAAAGTTAAAGTCTTCAAACTTTTAAGCTCATGTTACCTCCTAAAGAATTTTGATACACTAAGTCCTTGCACATTTTTGGTTGACATCTAAAATTAACATAAATTTAAATAATGTGAAGGGTACAATTCTCACTGTATTGTAAATATTGACATTTTATAAATAAAACTGTTACATCACTCTTTCAAATATTTCCAATGGAATCTAAATACCATAGTAATTTGATACTCACCATCAGCTATTTTAAAAAATACAAGAACAAACTCTTCTTTATGAGTCATAAAATTTTACATTTTTCCTTTTTCCTCTTTAAAATCAAATTTATTTGTTCTAATATAATTTCGTGCTAGTAAGTTTTTTATAATCACATCGTTATCCTAATTCCGTGCAAGAAAAAATGTATATAAGTTGAAATTCTAATTTCCTTTTTACCTCCTGCGACCAATAGGCTCTGAGTGCTAATAATTTTCCTCTGGATTGAGTATCATTGTAATCATTATTTGTGTACATTTGATCAGGCAATGTAAACATATTACGATTTTTTGTATATGAGAAATAAATCTATATATACAATCTATTGAAAACATGTCTTAATCAGGTTGAGGGGGACATGGGGGCTTTGCAGACACCAGTGTTTTGAATGTCACTGGCACTTCCAGGGAGATAGGGCTGGGTCTTTCTTTGTTAAGGTGAGAGAAAAACATCTGGAAAGAGTAGGAGGCAAAAAGAGAAGCAGCCTCCACCACAGGCACCTTCTCAGGCAGACGTGCGTTAGCAAAGGACACAGGGAATTCCTTTGATGCCACCTTGCCCACACACCCCTTAGAAAGTTCTCCCATACCTTCTGGGGTATCAGTAGCTAAGGTCTGAAGATCAAATCATGAACAATTCAGGTCAGAACAAGACCAAATTTCAGTCTGTCATGAGTTTACATCTGCATAGGGAGGTGAGCCATAAACACTCTACCTGAGATGTGTAACAGTGGGAGATGGAAAGCACTGTCTAAGACAATAGATGTGGTGGGCAGAATAATGGCCTCCAAAGATGTCCACATCCTAATCCCTGCAACCTGTGAATATGTTACCTTATGTGGCAAAGGGAATTAAGGCAGCCAGTGGAATTAAGAGTGCCAATCAACAGATCTTAAAATAGGGAGATTATCCTGGATTATCCAGGTGAGCCCAATGGAATCACAAAGGTTTTTAAAAATAGAAGAGGGAGGCAGAAGAGGAGATCAGAGTGATTCAGATGTGAAGAGGACTCAACAGACCCAGGTAGGCTTTGAAGATGGAAGCAGCGGCCATGAGCCAAGGAATGCAGGTGGCCTCTAGAAGCTGGAAAGGGTGGCCTCTAGATTGCCCCTCAAGCAAGAGCCTCCAAAAAGATCCAAAGCGAATGGCCTTTAAAAGAAAAAAAATAAAAATAACAAAAAGAATGCAGCTAGCTAGCCCCTAGATTATAGCCCAGTGACACAAAGTCCAACTTTGTGTTGGACTTCTAGGCTGCAGAGCTGTAAGATAATAAATTTGTGTTGTTTTAAGCCACTATGTCTGTAGTAATTTGTTACAGTAGCAATAGGAAACTAATACAATAGAGAAATGGTCTCCACATAAGACAGCAGGAGCCCTGGGTGCTCAGAAACAGGTGCCTACTCCTGCTGGGGTTGAAGGGTGTTGTGATCAGCACCGGCCAAGTGCAGGCAGCCAACACCCGGGTATGAAACCCAGTTCCTTCCAGCTTGGTGCTGCCAGCCTGAGAACCCATTCAGCCACCTGCCACTGCTGTTCTCATGTTCACCCTGTTGGCTGCAGGGCCCCAGCACGTCTGAACAAAGGCTGAACCCTCACAAGCAATACCTCACCTGCCTCAGCCTCCCAACTAGCTGGGATTACAGGCATGTGCCACCATGCTCAGCTCATTTTTTGTATCTTTAGTAGAGACAGGGTTTCGCCATGTCGACCAGGTTGGTCTCAAAATCCTGACCTCAAGTGATCTGCCTGCCTTGGCCTCCCAAAGTGCCGGGATTACAGACATGAGCCACCACGCCTGGCCGAAACTTCATCTTCTTTTAGAAATCATTTTAAAACATCATGGACTCATAGTCATGGTGAAATGAGAGGAAAGCTTTTTACAAAAAGGATGTGAAGAACAGTTCCCATTGTGTACAAATATATATGTATCACCATTTTTAAAACCAGAAGAATTTATACCAAGATGTCAGCGAAAGAAATAAAAGGGCTTTTATTTCTTCTGACTATCTGGGGATTCTAATTGTTAGACAATGAATTTGCATTACTTTTGTAATAAGGAGAGGGGAAATAAAAGGTTTTTTTAAAGCAATGGTCTATAATAAATGAAGATGTTTGAAATTCTAACCAAAAGTATTTTTATACCTAATCCTATATTAGTGAAGGTTGCTAAGGAACCATGTGCCGCAAATTAGGAATAATCCCAACTATAGCTCAAAAGGGTAAAAATCAAAGCTGACTGTCAGGTAGACAGAAGTCTATGGATGGGAGAAAAGAATCATGGGCCTGTGTCTAATCTTGCTGCCACCTTCTTCCCCTAATCGTGTGGAAAAGAAAGATAACTTCTTTCCTAAGCATAAATACGGGGCGGATGAGCACAGAAGGACGAAGGCCCGAGATAGCCAGAAGCGTCTCTCCAGAGAATGGCCGGGGCCAGGGGGAAACAAACCATCACTAGTATTTATCTGATACTACATGCCAGGCACTGGACTCAACATTCATTTAATTCTCACAACATCCCGAAAAGGCAATGATATTATTTTCCCCGTTTTACAAGCAAGGAAACCGAAGCAGAAAGAGGTGACTTGCCCCAGGTTACACCACTAATAAGTATCAGAGCTGGCCTCAGAGACCAGCTGCCGAGAGTTTAACCATCAAAGGACACTGCCTCCCGAGAAGGCAGATCCAGAGCTTTCATTCAAGCAGAGAGCAGGAATGAGACTCAAAGGCAGTTTTCATTGCCAAAGTAAAAGCGAGAGGAAGTATTGGCCTCTTTTCCCAAAACAGAATGACAAATAGAGATGGAAATGACAAATAGGATGAAGAAGTATTCATAGTTAAGGAGAGAAAAGTATAAGATTTTATGTTGGCATTTATTTTATGTATTTCTGCTCGATTTCTTGTTCCATAAATAGGCTGTTGTTTGATGTTTATATTCCTCTGCTTAATTAAAGAGCTGCATGGTGAGTGTGGGTCCACATATGTGCATACTTGTGTGAGTGTGCACTCGTGCTTGTGCATGAGAGCATTTGTGCACATGAGTACCTGCATGCAGGGGTATGGTTGCATGTGTATGTGTCCACGTGTGTGTGTGCACGTGCGTGGGTGTGCGTGGGTGTGCAAGTGCAATGAGTAGCCACACCCATAAGAAGCGTGACTGTTCAGACCATCACCAACATACTTGTGTTTTCCCATGGGCAACCTGGCCTAATTGCCAGCAAAATTCCTCAGAAGAAATAAACAATCTCCCGGAAGCCAGCCCTGAACCCCGTGCTGGAATCAAAAGCAATGTCTCCTCCTCCAGCTCCTCGTGGGCCCACAGGGCCCTCCGGACAGAAGGGCTCAGTATGAGCTATTGACTAACTGACAGCAAGCGGGGCTGTGGCAGGCAGGCAGACGCATTTGCCAGAGGCGGAAGTAGTGGCCAACTCTCCTGGTCTGACGACTGTCCTTCCTCAAATTCCTAGGAGATTTAAAAGAAGAAAGCTTCCCTTACTTCCCCTTCCCCTGAAGATGCACAGCGTGTAAATGACCACAAGCACAGGCCCACCCAGGCAGGGCAGCAGCAAAGGCAGCCCATCTCCAACCCCACCTCGTGCTCAAGCGTCAAATTTGACTCACACCTTCTGGAGCTGGCCTTTCCCTGCTGTGATGACAGCCACCTGTCCCTCAGGTGGTACCACTCATGTCCCCGTGGGAGGGCATCCCTCTTTTTGACGTTTTCTTGGAAATAGCAGAAACGCAAACCCTGATAAAACTTCTTAGCAAGCAGGGATCTTCCTTGTCTAATCTTAGCATCATCGATAACTTCAAAGCATATTGCAAGTATTTTTTTAGTCATTTTTCAGCCTTTATTCAACTCGAGGCACCCAGCAAAGCTTTCGCAGGGGCAGCTTTGGGGAGGCTCCAACTCAATGTGACAGTGGAATCACCCAGAAAACAGGTCAAACGGGGAAGATCACTAAAGAGCGGCCTCCCCACAGATGGCGGTGTGGGAAACTAGAGAAGTTCCTCCCCGTACACTTACCTTCCGGGGAGATCCTTGTCCAGTCTTGAAAGCCAGAAAGCCCTGAGATCATTTCCAAACTAATGGAGCCAAATGTAAGAAATGGGGGGAACACACTGCAGCAATGGAACCTACTGAGCATTTAGGTTATTTTTTTTAACATTCAGAAGAAAGGTGACCTTTCCCCAAGAAGGTAAATTACAGAACAAGAGCAGGCTGTGAATTGCTAACGCAAGGTATGATGGGCTGGCGGAGGTGGGCCTGAGGCAGCTGATTATTAGAACTTGAGGGATGACTGCGGAAAGCATCACTGAGAACCCAAATCATGCCTTCACCCCATAAACACCTCATTGACAGCTGCTGTGGACCAGGCCCTGGGATGCACATTTTCTGAATGTCAGCAGGTGACACGAGTCAGTTAGCTCACCAAGCAAAGTGGTGAATAAGGACTCCGCTCCTTCTCCCTCTCTCCATCTCTCTCCACCCTTCTGAGGGAGCCTTGTACCCCTCTGCCTCGCAGGCTTCATCCACTCCCACAGAGCCAGCAAAGAACTACCTTCTATTTTCAGAGATGAGGCCCAGGAAGTTCAAGTTCCCCCATCAACCACAGGCAAAGGCCAGACTAGAACCCAGATCTCCTACACCCCAACTCGGTAGCACCATTTCTCATGGCAGGACTAGCCCCAAGCAGGTGCTTGGAATCAGGGAACACTGGTTGGCTCTTGGTGTTCCTTAAATTATGCACAATGAGGCTGCCCAGAAAAGTACCCCGTCCTAAGTCAGGTGGAATCCCAAGCTGGAGATGTCACCATTTCTCATCTGCAAAACAGGCATGATTCCTGGATCCCTTATCCCTCAGGCAGTGCATGTTCAGAGAACTCCCCACACTTCTTGAGGCCTGTGTGCCAAGAACTGAAATTTTAAATGCCTTAAATGCCATGCTAATGAGGCCTAGCCTACTTCTGGAGGGAAGGCGTGGGTGGAGAATGGAAAGACCCTAAGGCTAACGGAGATCAGATTTGCATTTTAGAAGGACTGGCTTACAGACACAACAGGGATTAGAGGGGAGCAGAAAGCCCGACCACCAGGCCACTGTAATAGGTAAGAGGGGACAGGGGTCAAGCTGAGGCTGTGGATAGCCAGCCACGGACTCCAGAGATATTTTCATGTTAAACATAAATTCTGCTGGGCACAATGGCTCATGCCTATAATCCCAGGACTTTGAGAGGCCGAGGTGGGAGGATCACTTGAGGCCAGGAGTTTGAGACCAGCCTGGGCAACATAGCAAGACCCACCTCTACAAAAAAATAAAAATTGTTTAAAAATTGTTGAAATAAAATAAATTACCTTCCGGAAATGAATGGCGGTGATGGTTGTATAATAATGTGAATGTACTTAAATGCTACTTAACTGTACACTCAAAAATGGCTAAAATGGCATGGGCACGGCAGCTCACACCTGTAATCACAGCACTTTGGGAGGTTGAGGCAGGAGGATCACTTAAGCCCAGGAGTTCGAGACCAGGCTGAGTAATATAGGGAGACCCTGCCTCTACAAAAAAAATTTAAAATTAACAGGGCATAGTGGCTCATGCCTGTAGTCCCAGCTACTCAAGAGGCTGAGGTGGGAGGATTGCTGAGCCTGGGAGTTCAAGGCTGCAGTGAGCTATGATATGTGGCCATTGCATTCTAGTCTGAGCCACACAGCAAGACCTTGTCTCACACACACAAAAAAAAGGTTAAAATGGTAAATTTTATGTTTTGTATATTTTACCACAATTAAAAGGGGGCGGAGGGAAAGGCTGGTAATGGTGGCTCATGACTGTATTCCCAGCACTTTAGGAGGCTGAAACAGGAGGACTGCTTGAGGCCAGGAGTTTGGGACCAGCCGGGGCAACACAGCAAGACCCCATCTCTATGAAAAATGTAAAAATAAAAAAAAAAGTAGCCGGGCATGGAGATGTGCACCTGTATGCCCAGCTGTTTGGGAGGCTGAGGCAGGAAGATTGCTTGACCCCAGGATCCTGGTCCAGGCTACAATGGACAATGAGCCATGATTGCACCACTGTACTCCAGCCTGGGCAACAGAGCAAGAACATGTCTCTAAAACAAATAAATAAATAAATAAAAGCTCTCCCCCTCACCAAGTAACACTTCTCATTTGCCAAAAGGAACAAAAGTCATAAATGCAAGGACAAGGACCACCCTCCCTAGATCTCAAATATCATGAAGAATGAAGAGGCTAACATTTACAGAGAGCACTTACTGCAGTTAGATATTGTATTGCATATGTGTATTAACTCGTTTAATCTTCACAACAACCCTACAAGGTAGACACTGTTATTGCACTCATTTTACAGATGGGAAAACTAAGAAGAGAGAACCTCAATAACCGCCTCAACATCACAAAGCTGGTCTGTGGCAAAGCCAGGATTTGAACCCAGTCGGTCTAACTTCACAGCTTTCATGCTTACGCACGACGCGAAGTTGTCTCAATCTAGTTAGATGCGGAGCATCTAAATTAGAACAAAAACATGTTGTCTACTGACCAGCTAGCCCCACTTTTCAATTATTTGGCTCCACAGAGAACAGGAATCCAGACAGCTGACTGAATTTTTTTCCATTTTCACCCAGATGTTTGGCATCACACAAACAAGATGATGAGTGGGAGCCACTTAGGAATTAAAGCTCTGTCACCAGTAGAAACACTGTCTTAATGCAAGGTTGTCATTTCACGAATTAACATCCTACCCAACAATGTTTGCTTAACCTCCTAGGGTATTTTACTTTTTGAGGATCTGTTTCTGATAGCTGTCTGGTCAACACAGCGCACGCTCAAGTAGTCGTTAATAGACATCCTGACCATCCTTCATTCTCCACCCAGTAATAGCTGAAGTCACATTAGATTTTTTTTTTTTTTTTTTTTTTTGCATCACAAATAACAAAAACCATGCATATTTTAACTTCATCTCTGGGATTAAAGTAAATACATAATTTTGGCAAATTACTCGGAATTACGGGCTAGCAACATCTGGTTCGGATATTCTCAAGTAAATTATTGGCACGGTCCCTGCTACATTTTTAATTTTAACCAAAATGTTCTCAGAAACATGTGTTTTCTGTCCCGCTTGCATGTAATCAGTTTGAGAGCGCCTCAGAGTTTTAAACAGGGGTTTCAGAAATGAGCTGCTCTACCTGCACACCTCCCTCAGGCCTCAAAGAGCTGCCCTCCCTCCCAGCACCAGGGGAAGCGGCCACCTGGGCCAGCCGCCCCCAGCCGCCCTTGGCTTTCTGTTCCTGACTCTAGCGCTTCAGAACCAGAGAGGCCCACAGGTACTGTGTGTGCGCGCTCCTCGCCCTCCGTTCTGCTCCCAAATTACATACCTCGCTTTTATGTCAAGTCCAATATAGCTTCCTTAGCAGTTTTTTTTTCCTCCCCTCCTTATTCCACATCAAGAGTACCCAATTACTTTTATAAATACTTGTTTTAAAAATATCACAGTGGTTTCCTGCTGCTTCGAATTCTGAAGGGCTATGCAGGATTTTAGACTCTTATAAATCTTTCAAACAGTTCATATTTTATCAACAAAGTGTGTTTTTTTGAAAACCCTTAGTAGAACATCGAGGACTTTTTTTTTTTTCAATTATTTGACCTTTCCATAAAAACGACAAAATAAAAAGAATTTTTGCCATTTCAAAAGTCATTTGCAAAGCCCTCCTTGTGTTCATTAATTCCGCCTCACTCACCAACAAGGGTGGTGTTTTTGGTTAAAAGAGAAAGCATGAGGGTTGTCAATTCCAAAACATCCCAGCAGAGGTAAAACAGGGTTATGGACGGGTCTTCAAAAGAAAATTCCAGGAAGACTTTGGCTTTTGTTAAAACTGAAAAGTTCTCTAGTTCAAGGCAGAGACTTCTTAAGTGAATGTTCACTGTGGCCCCAGGGCCATGTGGCGAAATGTCAACAGGGATATGGAAGGGGTTAGCCTATACTGGAGAGGTGTCCTCGGGATGCCGCCATTCTGCACAGTCTACTGAGCTATGTGGATTTACATAGGCACAGCTGTGGTTTTTCCACTGGAAATGACTTGGAGATACCCAAGGGATGGCCACTTGGGTGGGAACCCCCAACATGATCAGGTAGCCATGAACAAGATGCAGTTATAAGCATGACAACCCTGAAGCCATGGCTACCATTCAAAAAATGTCTGAAAGATCAAGTACATTGTGTCCATCTCAGTCCATTCCTGCTGCTATAACAAAATATGTTAGACTGGGTAATTTATAAACAACAGAAATTTACAGGCATACCTCAGAGATATTGTGGGTTCGGGTCCACTCCACCACAATAAAGCAAGTCCGACAAATTTTTTGGTCTCCCACTGCAAATAAAAGTTATGCTTAGGCTGGGCACGGTGGCTCACGCCTGTAACCCCAGCACTTTGGGAGGCCAAGGTGGGCAGATTCCCTGAGGTCAGGAGTTTGAGACCAGCCTGACCAACATGGAGAAACCCCATCTCTACTAAAAATACAAAATTAGCCTGGGGTGGTGGCACATGCCTGTTATCCCAGTTACTCAGGAGGCTGAGGCAGGAGAATCGCTTGAACCCGGGAGGCAGAGGTTGTGGTGAGCCAAGATCATGCCATTGCACTCCAGCCTGGGCAACAAGAACAAAACTCTGTCTCAAAAAAAAAAAAAAAAGTTATGCTGACACCATACTGTGGTGTGTTCAGTGTGCAATGGCATTATGCCTATAAAAGCAATGTAGATATCTTAATTTAAATATATGTAATTGCTAAAAAACGCTAGCAATCATCTGAACCTTCAGCAACTTGTGATTTTTTTGCTGGTGGGGGGTCTTGCCTTGATGTTGATGGCTGCTGACTGATCAGGGTGGTGCTTGCTGAAAGGTGAGGTGGCTGTGACAGTCACCAAGACAAGACAACAGGGAAATTTGCTGCATTGATGAGCTCTTCCTTTCATGAAATATTTTTCAGTAGCAGATGATGCTGTCTGATAGCATTTTACCCACAGCATTACTTCTTTCACAACTGGAGGCAATCCTCTCAAACCCTGCCACTGCTTTATGAACTAAGTTTATGTCATATTCTACATCCTTTGTTGTCACTTCAACAAGGTTCACAGCATCTTCACCAGGAATAGATTCGATCTCGAGAAGCCAATTTCTTTGCCCATCTGTAAGAAGCAACTTCCCATCCATTCAAGTTTTATCATGAGATTGCAGCAATTCAGTCATATCTTCAGGCCCCACTTCTCATTCCAGTTCTCTTGGTATTTCTACCACATCTGCAGTGACTCCTCCACTGAAGTCTGGAACCCCTCGGTCATCTATGAGGGTTGGAATTGACCTCTTCCAAACTCCTGTTAATGTTGATATTTTGACCTCCCCCCATGAATCACAAATGTTCTTAATGGCATCTAGAATGGCTAATCCTTTCCAGAAAGTTTTCAATTTACTTTGCCCAGATCCATGAGAGGAATCACTACCTATGGTAGCTATAGCCTTACAAAATATATCTCTTAAGTAATAAAACTTGAAAGTCAAAATTACTCCTTGGTCCATGGGCCACAGAATGGACGTTGTGTTAGCAGGCATGAAAACAACATTATTCTCCTTGTGCCTCTCCATCAGACCTCTTAGGAGACTAGCTGCATTGTCAATGAACAGTAATATTTTGAAAAGAACCTTTCTTTCTGAGCAGTAGGTCTCAACAGTGGAGTAAGCCATGCTCCAAACAGATGTGCTGCTATTCAGGCTTTCTTGTTCCATTTACAGGCTTAGGCAGAGTAGATTTAGCATAATTATTAAGGGCCCTGGGATTTTTGGAATGGTAAATGAGCATTGGCTTCAACTTAAAGTCACCAGCTGCATTAGCCCCCACCAAGGAGTCATGCTGTCCTTTGAAGCTTTGAAGCCAGGCATTGACTTCTCCTCTCTAGCTATGAAAGTTCTAGATGGCATCTTCTAATATCAGGCTGTTTGATCTACACTGAAAATCTATTGTTTAGTGCAGCCAACTTCATCAATGATCTTAGCTAGATCTTCAGGATAACTCACTGCAGCTTCTCCGTCAGCACTTCCAGCTTCACCTTGCACTTTTATGTTACACTGATGGCTTCTTTCCTTAAACTTCTTGAACCAACCTCTGCTAGCTCCCAGCCTTTCTTCTGCAGCTTCCGCACCTCTCTCAGCCTTCATAGAATTGAAGAGCATTAGGGCCTCACTCTGGATTGGGCTTTGGCTTAAGGGAATGTTGTGGCTGATCTGATCTTCTACCCAGACCCGTCAAACTTTCTCCATGTCAGCAATAAGGCTGTTTTGCTTTCTTATCATTTGTGTGTTCACTTGAGCTACACTTTAAATTTCCTTCAACTATTTTTTATTTACATGCACAACTTGGTTAACTGGAGCAAGAGGGCTAGTTTTCAGCTTTTGACATGCCATCCTCACTAAGCTTAATCATTTCTAGCTTTTGATTTAAAGTGAGAGGCATGCAATTCTTCCTTTCACTTTAACACGTAGAGGCTATTGTAGGGTCATTAATTTGCCTAACTTCAATATTGTTGTATCTCAGGGAATAACGAGGCCCAAGAAGAAGGGAGATGGGGGAATGGCTAGTCAGTGGAGCAGTCAGAACACATACAACCTGTGTTGATTCAGTTTGCCATCTTATATGGGTGCCGTTTGGAGTGCCCCAAAGCAATTACAATAGTAACATCAGTGATCACAGATCACCATAATAGATCATGAAAAAGTTTGAAGTAGTGTGAGAATTACCAAAATGTGATACAGACACATGAAATGAGTACATGCTGTTGGAAAAATGGTGCCAGTAGGCTTGCTCAATGCAAAGGTGCCACAAATCTTCAACATATTAAAAATAAATTAATTAATTAAAATTAAAATTTAAAAAAAACACAGTAACTCAAAGCACAACAAAGCAAAGTGCAATAAAACAAGCTATGCTGGTGTTTCTTACAGTTCTAGATGCTCGGAAGTCCCAAATCAAGGCCCCAGCACCTTCGATGTCTGATGAGGGATATTCTCTGCTTCCGGGGTGGTACCACAAACACTATGTCCTCCCAGGTGGAAGAGACAGAAGGGCAAAAGGAGCAAACTCTCCCCCAAGCCCTTTAAAATGTCACTAATCAGGCCAGGTGTGGTGGCTCATGCCTATAATCCCAGCACTTTGGGAGGCCAAGATGGGTGGATGACCTGAGGTCCAGAGTTCAAGACCAGCCTGACCAACATCATGAAACCCCATCTCTACTAGAAATACAAAAAATTAGCTGGGCGTGGTGGCCCATGCCTGTAATCCCAGCTACTTGGGAGGCTGAGGCAGGAAAATCACTTGAACCTGGGAGGCAGAGGTGGCAGTGAGTCAAGATCATGCCATTGCACTCCAGCCTCGGTAACAAGAGTGAAACTCTGCTAAAAAACAAAAAACAAAAAAAAAAAACCACTAATCTCATCTATGAGGTCAGAGCCCTGAGGGCCTGATCACCTTCCAAGGGACCCACCTTTAAATATCACCATCTTGGGTGTTAAGTTCTAACATATGAATTTTGGAAAGACACACACATTCAAACCCTACCAATCTCCTAATTTTCTCTAAGATGTAAGTTTATTTTGTCTGGAGACCATGCTGGGCAAGGAGATAGGAAGAGTGAAAATAAGAAGAAAAGGTAGTTAAGGAATATTTCAGAGCCTGCGGCCTCAAACACCAAAAGAGTAAACCAACTGTTTAGATTACCATTTCGTTGTTGTTGTTGTTGTTGTTGTTGCTGCTGCTGTTGCTGTTGTTGTTTGTTTGAGACGGGCTCTTGCTCTGTCACCCAAGCTAGAGTGCAGTGGCACAATTGTAGCTCACTGCAGCCTCAAACTCCTGGGCTCAAGTGATCCTCCCACCGTAGCCTCCCGAGTAGCTGGGACTACAGATACACACCACCAGACCCAGCTTTTTTTTAAATTTTTAGTAGATACAGTGTCTCGCCATGTTGCCCATGCTGATCTCAAGCTTCTGACCTCAAGTGGTCCACCTGCCTCGGCCTCCCAAAGTGCTGGGATTACAAGCATGAGTCACCACACCTGGCCCGGGAATGTGTTTCTAATCAGCTTAAAGTCACCACTATCCCTGATTTACCACTCAGTCCCACCACATGCATTCATTCAGCAAATATTTAGTGACCACCTACCATGTGTTTCTCTCTCCTGAGAGCTGAGGGAGAGCCAAAGAAGTACAAAAGGGGTACCTATCCTCAAGAACCACACAGAGTGTGCAACCTGAAGCTCTGTAACTCCACAGGCACTGCATGAGCAAAGTCTCAGGAGGCAATAGGAATAGGGTGGGAGGCGCAGCTCCTAGAGGCTGGATGCTCAGAGAAGGCTTCAGAGGAGGTAAGTGAATTCGGGTTTGCCAGAGGAATCAGAACCAGTAATGCAGTTGACCTTTGAACAACACAGATTTGAACTATATAAGCCTACTTATACATAAATTTTTTCAGTAAATGTATTGGAAAATTTTTTGAAGATTAGCGACCATTTGAAAAAACTCGCTGTGTAGCCTAGAAATACCGAAAAAACAAAAAGGTATGTCATGAATACATAAAACATGTAGATACTAGTCTATTTAATCACTTATTACCACAAAATATACACAATCTATTATAAAAAGTTAAAATTTATCAAAATTTACACACACAAAATAGACCACAGGCACAATCACATTCTAGAGAAATGTAAACAAATGTAAAGATGCAATATTAAATAACTGCATAAAATTGACTGTAGTACATTCTGTACTACTGTATAATTATATCAACATCTTCTGTCTACTGCAATGAGCTCAAGTGTTTCGAGTATCCACTTAAAACACTGTGTGACTGTGTGACACCAATTATCTATGTGTGAGCAGTTCATCCCTCCAGTAAATTGCGTATTGTAGTAAAAAGTGATCTCTTGTAGTTCCTGTGTATTTTTCATTGTGTTTAGTGCAACCTTAAATAACACCATGGGGCCCATACGAAGTGCCACTGATAATTCTGGAAGTGCTCCCCAGAAGCAGAGAAAAGTCACGACATCACAAGAAGAAGGTGACTTGCTTGAGATGTACTGTAGATTGAGGTCTACAGCTGCGGCTGCCTGACATTTCAGACAGACAACTCATCTTGTAAACAGATGATGAGAACTTACTTACGGTATTGATAAACACAGTACAATCCTGTACACATATTGTCTCTTTCTTACAATCTTCTTAATAACATTTTCTTTTTTCTTTTTTCGCACTGTCTCAGAAGAATCAAATTTCATTTTCTCTACTTTATTGTCAGAATACAGGGTATTATGCAGTATATAATATTGTAGGAATACAATGTATAACATACAAAATGCATGTTAATGGACTGTTTGTGTTATCAGTGAGACTTCTGGTCAACAGTAGGCTATTAGCAGTTATGTTTCTGAGGCATTGATATGGTTTGGCTCTGTGTCCCCATCCAAATCTCATGTCCAGTCATAATTCCCAATGTTGGGGGAGAGGCCTCATGGGAGGTGACTGGATCATGGGGGCAGATTTCTGCTTGCTGTTCATGATAGTGAGTGAGTTCTCACGAGATCTGGTTGTTTAAAAGTGCATAGCACTTCCTCCTTCACTCTCTTTCTCCTGCTTGGCCATGGTAAGATGTGCTTGCTTCCTCTTTGCCTTCTGTCATGATTGTAAGTTTCCTGAGGCCTCCTAATGATGCTTCCTGTACAGCCTGCAGAACTGTGAGTCAATTAAAGCTCTTTTCTTCATAAATTGCCCAGTCTCAGGTAGTTCTTTATAGCAGTATGAGAACAGACTAATACAGGAGTCAAGAGTTATACTTGGATTTTCAGCTGCAGGGAGGGTGGGCACCCCTAATCCTGAGTTGTTCAAGGGCCAACTGTATATGTGCAGGGCAGTGGGGGTAGTGTGGAGAGAGACAAGGATTTCTTGTAAGGAACTGGCTTACGGGATGGTAGAAGCTGGAGAGTCTGGCCTGCTAGGACAAGCCAGTAGGCTGGAAACTCGAACAGAAGTTGAGGCTGCAGTCTTAAGGCAGAGTTTCTTCTAAGGAGACCTCGCTTTTGCTCTTAAGGCCTTCTGCTGAATAGATGGGTCCACCCACATCATCAAGGGTATCTTCTCTACTTAAAGTCAACTGATTGCAGCTGTTAACCGCGTCAATAAAATACCTTCACAGCAACACCTAGACTAGTGTTTAATGAAACGACTGGGTAAACAACCTAGCCAAGTTGACACATAAAACTAACCATCGCAGGAGGCCTCCCAATAAGGAACAAGAAAAGGCAGCATGAGGGTGTGCAGGCTGGGCCTAGGAAAATGGTAGCTCAGAGGTCTGATGTCCACCGGATGAAAACAGGGCCCATGAAGCAACACCTGCTCTCTGAGAGTCACTCGAACTCCCTGCTGAGAGGTTTGCCACCCATGCCACAGCCTCTGGGAGCTGCCCAAAGTTCCCCACGATACAGGCACTACCACAATCTGGGAAGTCTAAGGATGGGCTGGAAGGAACAGGCCACTGAGAAATCTGCTCTACAAACCCGAGGGCAAGACCAGAATCCAGGCTGGGGAGGGGAGCGGAGGGACTGAGTGTGGGAAGGATGCCCCACATGAAGGACACCCCTGGGCAGACGCGGGACCACGAGGAGACAGAGCCAGCTCGAGTGCAGGGTGAGGAGTCTGACCCTCAATGTTGACTGAGACCACGGGGGACCTGCAGACAGACTCTGAACACAGATGGGGACCGGGTGGGCTACTTGGCAATCAGTGATAGAAAACTGCTGATGCCACGGAAACTGATGGAGTCTCCAAGGAAGAATGCAAGAGAAAAGGTCAGAGAAATTGACCAAGGGGCTGGGAGTGACCCTAGAAATAAAGACAGGCCTGGCCCTCAAACCTTCTCCCACATGTGAGGGTACCAGATGCAGTCAAGGATGGGGGAGACACAGCCTGGGGGAGAGTTTCTCCATGTGGACTCAGCCCCTCTGCAGCCTTGAGGCCGCCAACACAGGCCCCAGGAGAGGATGAGTAGATTTGAACCAGGCTGAATGGAAGTCCCTGGACACCTAGAAGGATGGGCAGGGAGAGGATCGGGGTTCCTGAAAGCAGAGTCGTTGATAACAGGGATACAGACAGCAGTAACCTGGGAGAAAGGGTGAGGTGCATGGAGGATGGGGAAGGACTGGGCGCACGGGGCCTTGTTACTTGACGGAGGTGAAAGGAAGCGGGAGGAGCAGATGCAAATTAGATGATACTCACACAACCAGGATACAGGACACCCAGGCTCAAGTTCAGAGTGGAAGGTTAGGCCAGGCACAGTGGCTCACACCTGTAATCTCAGCACTTTGGGAGGCCGAGGCGGGTGGATCACTTGAGGTCAGGAGTTCAAGATCAGCCTGGCCCACATGATGAAACCCCATCTCTACTAAAAATATAAAAATTAGCCGGATGTGGTGGCACACGCCTGTAATCCTAGCAACTCAGGAGGCTGAGGCAGGAGAATCACTTGAACCCTGGAGGCAGAGGTTGCAGGAAGCCAAGATCACGCCACTGCACTCCAGCCTCGGTGACACAGCGCGACTCCATCTCAAAAAAAAAAAAGAGACAGAGTGGAAGGTTAGTGTGGCAGCAACCTCAGGAGGAGGCAAACACTGCCAACAGAGTTCTCGACTTCACACACCTCCCTCATGCAAAAGGGAGAGGTGAGGGAGCAGTCCTAGATGATGTGAGAAGCTCACACTTCTATGTAGAGTGTACACCACCAGCCATGGCTTGGGTACTCTCCACACTAACGTGTGTTAAGTCTCTTAATTACCACAATACCCTAAGAGACAAGTACTAGAATTGTCACCATTTTACAGGAAGAGAAACTGGGGAACAGAGAGGCTAATAACCTGCCCAAGGCCACACAGCTAGCAAGTGGCAGAGCTGGGAGTCAAATTACACCGTCAATTTAGGTGTGAGAGGTTAAGTGACCTGTCCAAAATCATAAGGCAAGGAGATAAATTCAGGACTCAGGCATAGGCCCCAGCTATATATATGGCAGCTGGTTTACCCACCCAGAAGCAAGCTAGCTGATGTGGCTTGGATCTGTGTCCCCACCAAATTTCATGTTGAATTGTAGTCCCCAGTGTTAGAGATGGGGCCTTGGGGGAGGTGACTGCATCACAGGGGTGGATCTGTCATGAATGGGTTAGCACCATCTAACCCATTGGTGCTATTTGTTCTCATGATGGTGACTGAGTTCTCCTGAGATCTGGTTGCTTACAAGTGTGCAGCCCCTCCCACCTCACTCTCTCTTGCTCCTGCTCTTGCTTTGTCTTCTGCTGTGAGTAAAAGCCCTCAGGCCTCCCGAGAAGCAGGTATTGCCATGCTTCCTGTACAGCCTGCAGAACTGTGAGCCTATGAAACCTCTTTTCTTTATAAGTTACCCAGTCTCAGGTAATTCTTTATAGCAATACAAGAACAGACTGATACACCAGCCTAGATGATCCTGTAAGCAGGAGCTTGCGATGCCCTTTCCAGACCCTCAACCAGGCATCCTGGTTCCCAACATCCTTGCAAAGGCTCGTCCCAAATCAGCAAGATGTCTTCACAGGAGCCCGAGGCCTGGCATCCAAAGGGCAAGGGTTGTAGCTTCAGGCACCAGCAACCTGAGCACCTCTAGAGGTGCCATGGGGAGCTAGCAGGTCACCTGCCAGCAGGTTTACATTCAGATTCAGGGGATGCCAGACATGCTAAAAGTGGCTCAGCCCAGGGGCTCTGAGGAGATGCCTCACACCAAGGTCCCTGCCAGCTCTACGAGACTCTGTACCTGTGCTGAGCCATGTCACACAGATTCAGCATTTGGAGGTTTATCGATGATGCACTGTGCCATTGACCTCTTAGCCTGCTGAAATCCCAACTGGTAATTAAACCAAATCCAAACAACTGAGAGAGAGTGAGTCTACACTTTAGTAATCATCATATTGCTTTTACTTACTTTACTTAATTTTTGTAGAGACGAGGTCTCACTTTGTTGCTCAGGCTGGTTTTGAACTTCTGGCTTCAAGCAATCCTCCTGACTTGGCCTCCCAAAGTGCTAGGATTACAGGTATGAGTCACCACACCGAGGCCCATATTGCTTTTACATTTGTACCTTGCCTTTTACTCCTAAACTCCTTTGTCATACAGAAGGGTCACTCACCGCAACCTAAGAACCAAAATACTGCTTTGGGGCTCGTCCACTCAGTCATCACCTTAAGACTCAACAGACAAACAGATACTCTGCTGACTTCTCATTCTCAGGCAAAACCCTTTTCTTTGCAGAAAGGCAGTACAGCCAACCCTCCAGCACCTCTCAGTCCCCATCCCTCCATCTTCCAGCTCCTCATCTATGCCTCATTCTCTCTCCTCCCTCAAGCCCACTGCTCAGCCTATGTTCCACAGGCCCCGTTCCTGTTCCTGTTTGCTCCACCCAGCCTCCTCCTCTGCAGCTGTTCTAGGGACGAAGCTCACGGGGGAAGGAGAGAGTGAGCTCTACTCCCGGCAGGAGGCTAGAGTGGGTAGGAGGGCAAGAAGTCGAGCTTGATGGCTAAGCCCTAGTTTAGCCAGTGGCCAAACTCACTGGTCACTCACGCAACCTCCTCAGAGCCACACATGGCGAGTGGCAGCCCTGGCTACCACATCCACAGTTCGTGGACGGGGAAGTTGCCCAAGGTCCAGAAATTTGCCAGGGACAGTTAATATTTTCCTAAACATATCCTCACCCACGATACAAATCAGAGTTCCCGGGAGTGCAATGTCTGTTTTATGGTGCCCTGGAGATGACTCAGGGAGAAATGGACATATGCTTTCTATTTAGGAGTTTTGTATTTAATTTTACGATCACCTTCTATTTATAGGTCAGGATACTGGATCTCATGTGCGGTCATGGTATAAAGTTTCCTGCTAAAATAAATTTTCTAAGTGAAAAAAGAGAGCCAATCTTTTTAAAAAGTAGAAAGTAAGTCACTGCAGGAGTGGAATGCAGATATGCCAAAAACCACAAAGGTGGTAAGCAAATTAGTGCTGACTGAATGATTCTGCCATCAATTGCATAAACACAGACCCATCCTGTAGACCCACCTTGGTCCTTTGTTAATCGAGAAGAGATCAGAATCACAAACCAATTCCATTCGATGGACAGATGTCCGCCAGGAGCCTCTGCTGTGTACAGAACTGTGAGAGTCACACAAAAGGGGAGTTTCCACAGCAAGCCCTGACTCAGGAATCTTACTTGCTGCAAAGAACAGGTGGAGACTCATGGGATCTGCCAGAGAATGGAGCAAACCAGTATGTAAGAGAGTGAGGCAGGCACAGCACAGTGCAGGGCATGAGAAAGGGGGTTCAAGAGACCCGGATGAGCGTGCAGGAGACCAGAAACATTCTTTCCACTCCGACCTCACCACCTGAACCCTGAGAAGTCCCTCTGAGGCCCTGGTGACCTTCCTGTGGCAGTGACAGCCACGAGAGGACCGTGCTTCTAAAGGTGGAGAGCATAATGAGAAAATGACAGCCCCACCTGCCTGCCATTTCCCCTGCTGCCCTGTGGCCCAGACAGCCCCCGTAGGAGCCCACGGAGAAGGCTCTCCTGGGCTATGTTTGATCAGGCATGACTGAGCCTCACTCTCCAGCCAGGCTTCCGCCTACTCTCTACCTTCCTTGTACTGTTCCCTGACTTTCAAACTCCGCATGCTGTTCTCTGTGGTGCTTGCTCCCTCCCATTCAGAAACTGACCTAGGAGTCCTAGACCTTGAGAATTCCTGCGTGGCAACGGAGGCAGGCATATGGAACCACCACACCTTCTTCCAAATCTTCACAGCTGACACCTTCGGGGGCCTTTTGGTGTCTTGTGTACCATGAGGCTCCACGGTAGGGGAACACCCTCCCCACCCTAGCCACAGGGTCCCAGGGTGGGCGCCAGTTCACATCACATGACCACAGGCATTGGAGTAGGAATCTGAGCCAATCAGATTCTCCTCTGGAATTAGAAACTATTAGGAATTTGGAACTAGAGCCAAGAGACTCCAGCTCACTCTGGGCTGGGCTCTGTACAGCAGAGGTGCAACATTCCAGAGTTAGGGGAGGCCATTTCCTGCCAGGTGACCCAGAGACATGGAGGAGGCAGAGCTGCAAACAGGAGCAGAGATGTGAAGGCAAATAAGCACTGCCCAGGCCACCATAGTCTACCCAGGCCCTAACATGCCGTGCCCTTGCACAGCCTTTGCCCCGTGCTTCCTCTGCCTAGGTGTGTACTCCCTGCCCTTCTTCTCCAAGTCCTACAGGGCTCAAGAGTTCCATCATGTTCTACAGTAAAATCCACACTCCTTCCCCCGGCCCTTGGCCCTAGGACACTCATCTCTTACCACCCTCCTAGCACTCACTAGGCTCCAGCCACACCAACTGTCTTAGTCTGTTTTCTGTTGCTTATAGCTGAATACCTGAAACTGGGTCATTTATAAATAAAAGAAACATATTTCTTATAGTAATGGAAGCCAAGACATCCAAGGTCAAGGGGGAGCACTGGCAAGGCCTTCTTGCTGCTGGGGACTCTCCACGGAGTCTCATGACAGTGCAGGGCATCACATGGCGAGGAGGCTGAGCATGTAGGCCCAGGTCTTTCTCTTCTTATAAAACCACTAGTTCCCCTCCCATGATAACCCATTCGTCCATTAACCCATAAGTGAATTAATCCATTCATGAGGGCAGAACTCTCATGACCCACCACCTCTTAAAAGCCCGCTTCTCCATCCTGCCACACTGGGGATTACATTTCAACATGAGTTTTGGAGGGGACAAACATTCCAACCATAGTGCCAACCAGTTTTCCGTTATTTGAACAGGCCAACTTATCCCAGCCTCAGGTCTCTGCGCTTGCACTGCTTTTGCCTGGCTGGCTTTTTTTGTGTCTTTCAAGTTCCTGGAGAAATGACTACAGTTCAGGTCATTGCCTGACCCCCCTGGCTAGCACAGGCCCTCAGTCACGTCCCTTTTCTTGTTACTTGATTGGCTGCATATGACCAGCTGGCTTGTCTATCTAAGTCACCCTGTGTTCCCAAATCCCCACACAGCACCCAGCACCTCAAAGGTACTCATCAGCTGTTTCTTAGTAAATGATTGAGCTATGAAGCTCTGGCCTCCACTAGTCCAGCTGGAGAACCACACTGTTGCAGGTAAGAGGAGAAGGGGTGACACTCAACAGGGCCACCACCATTAGCTTGGCCCATGTTCAGAAGTTTCTCCATCAGCGGGCTGGCTGAAGCAAGTCCTCCTAAGGAAATACAAGTCAGTCAGTGAAGAACTTGACAAATGGCTGGTCAAAAGACGGTCACACTAAAATATGCACGACCAGATTTCGTGCACCGCGCAAGTTTTATCTTTGACCGTACTTATGGAAACATTATTCAAGAACATCGTGAACACACAAAAATAAATCTTTAAAAATACCATTTGGACGACATACACATACCAATGAAAGATTTTCTCTTTCTACTACAGCAGCCCATTAAAGCGTTTTCAAAGAGCAAATGTGGTAAGTTACTGCACACAGTAACCCGCAAATAAAAACGTACCCAGTTACGACCCACGCAGCTCCCTCACAAATCAAAGCCACCCCAATCTCCAAGTCTAGATGGAGCCACCCAACCGGGGGGGAGGGGGAACAGCTCACTGACTCTGTTTCCTTGCTTCCTGCCTTCTGAGGACTTGACGACAGTGCCCAAAGGAACAGAAGGTCACAACTCTTACTGAAACTCAGATGCCTGTCAGAGAATGGCTACAGCCACCACCCCCTGCTTTGATCACTGAGGGAATCAATGGCTATGCAGTGCCCGCCAGGCGCCAAGCGCTGAGCAAGATTTATGACACATTATCACATTTAACCCTACAACAACCTATAAAGTACATAGTGTTATTCCCGTGCCTATGTTGACCAGATTGAAGCTCAGAGAGGTTAAGTAACCTGGCCATGGTCACACAGCTAATCAACATCAACTCAAATCCCTCGACACCTAGCTCCAAGCCCCTACCCTCCCTACTCACACCAAAGCCATCCCCACCGGCACACCCCATAGATCATCTCTCCTTGCCCTCGAACATTTCCCCATGTGGCTGCCATCAGCAAACTGAAGTCAAGGGCCTAACATCTTCCTCTTTTCTGTCTCCCCTAAACACCCACCACACGCTGGGCCTCCAGTGCTCACCGTATGGGAATGGCTTGGCCAGGCTGAGCTGTCTGATCCGTGGCTGTCTCCCGCTGCCCCGCCTCACTTTTCTTCTGCCTCCCCCCAGGAAACTGTTTTCTTCTCTTTTTTTCTTCATCAATTATGAGCCTTCTTGCTTTAGTTTTATGTGCCTAATTTATCTTGTTACCCACATCTTTTTGTTGGTAACCTTGCCAAAGAACAAGAAGAATTTAAATATGTTCTTTGTCTTTCTTTTAGTTTATAATCTTACCTTTGTTTCTTTTCATTTGTTCCTTCTGAGCCCTTTCTTCTAGTTATATTTTTATCTCTCCCTAGTTCTTCTGCCTTTCTCGAAGTTTTAAGATCTTAGGGAGAAAATATATCCATACGCACATATATATGGCTTAGCCTTTATATATATATATGCAAACTAAGCTCACTTTGATCAGCATCAAAATGAAAGTGTTTTGCAACATGATTCGTCATCCTTATTGTTCACTGGTAAAGGTGGAGAAAATGGGTTATGACTTCTAAAACCATAATAAAATACAAAGATCTGGGGATTTAAATACCTGGGTTCAAATCTGGACTTAGAGCCTTCCAGCTGTGTGAGCCTCAGACAAGAATCTCTGTGCTCGAGGTCTTAATCTGTAAAATGGAAATAATCGTTCTACTCCCTTCCAAGGTTGTAGAGAGATCTAAAGGGGCCATGTCTATAAAAACACTTTTAACCTATAAATAATCTCTACATAAAGCAGTATGGAATGAGGAAATGCTACAAGAGTAAGGAGGATCTGAATTCTCCATTGTACATCCCACCTGGATGGCCTGTTCATCCTTTGCCTTCAACACCTTCCTCTGCAAACTGAACTCCCTCTCTCTGAATCCCAGTTCCGCAAATGGAACTAGGGGCCTTGTTGTCATCCAACACACACACACAACCACACACACACAGGTGCACACACACACATTTAAAACTGTGTGTCAAGAACTGTAGTGGGTGCTGGGGATTGGACACTGAACATGGCAGGCAACGTCCTCTCCATCAGGGAATTTATCATTCATTTTGGGTAGGAGAAGGAATAATACAAGAAACAGTTAAAACAAATAAATAAACAAGGTAATAACTGGGCAAGACCTCTGATTTGTAGGAACAGCCTACATTAAGGCCCTAAAGCAGAGGAAAAAGCTTGGCTCATTTGCAGTAAAGAAAAAAGGCACCAGGGCCGGGCGCGGTGACTCACGCCTATAATTCCAGCACTTTGGGAGGCCAAGGCGGGCTGATCACCTGAGGTTAGGAGTTCGAGACCAGCCTGACCAACATAGAGAAACCCCATCTCTATTAAAAATACAAAATTAGGCCGGGCATGGTGGCTCACGCCTTTAATCCCAGCACTTTGGGAGGCCAAGGTGGGTGGATCACGACGTCAGGAGATCGAGACCATCCTGGCTAACATGGTGAAACCTCATCTCTACTAAAAATACAAAAAATTAGCTGAGCATGGTGGTGGGCACCTGTAGTCTCAGCTACTCTGGAGGCTGAGGTAGGAGAATGGCATGAACCCGCGAGGCAGAGCTTGCAGTGAGCTGAGATTGTGCCACTGCACTCCAGCCTGGGCAACAGAGCAAGACTCCGTCTCAAAAAAAGAAAGAAAGAAAAAAGGCACCAGAAAGGAATGAGAAAATGAGAGAGTAGGTTCCATGAGATCTGCACACCAGCAGGGCCAGATCTCCCAGGGCCTTCCATGTGGACAGGAGAGGGTTTTATTCCAAGGAGGCCTCCGGAGTTAAGCGAGTGAAAGGTATGATTTGGTTTGGGGGCTTTTCGTTTGTTGATTTGGGTTTTTATTATTATTATTAATCTGGCTACATATGATGCAGAAAATTTGGACTGGAGGGAGTACTGGCGGGTGAAGTGAACACAAGAAACCAGCTGGTTAACCCCGCAGTGGTTCAAGACAGACATAACTGAGGCTTGGAGGGTGGAAATGGGAAGAGGGAGACAAGAATTGATGGCGAGTTTCATGCCGGGGTGTGAAGGAAAAGAATATACCAAAGATCACCCTGGGGTCTTTGCTGGAGATGGGGGATAGCTGAGCAGGGGTGGGAAAGGTGTTACAGGACAGGAGGGAGGAAAAGGTGACAAGGGGATAGTCAAAGAGAGGCTTTAAACTGCCATTGTTTTTCCCACTTATCCTTCCTGTGTGAAACTTGGTTATCATGCCAGTTTGTCCCTACAGGCTCCTCAAAATCACCTCTTCCTTCCCATCTCCAATTTACCACCTGACTTCTCAATGGGTCCCTGCTTTAGGGGTCTCCCCTCCAATCCATCTGCGGTTCCCACAACCTCAGGACTTCCTGCAACAATGCAGTCCCCTTTATTGTTTAAGAGTTTGCATTGGGCTTTCTGCTACTTGCAGATGAAGCCAGATATACCAAGTCCTGGGGTCTAACCCGAGTCAAGGTTCCAACGGCGGGTCCTCTCCTCCCCCAAACACTGTCCCTCCCAGCCATGCTAAATCACCCAGCTTTTCTAACCTGCTGCTTGCTCGCTCCTCTAGGCCTCTGCGTGTGTTGGTCCATCTGCCTGGATTCTTCTTTCTCCTCGTCTCCATCCTCTAAATGCCACCCTCCAATTCTTCAGGATCCAATTTCTACTTTTTTAAGTGAGTATAAAAACTAAAATTTGTCGTTGTTGACACCTTTCATGTGTCCCTCGCCCGTTCTCCTGGTTCATCTGTATCGTAATTCCTGCCATGTGATGCTATAAAAATTACTGCTTCCTCCCTCTGGATTGCTACCACAATAAGGGCAGCAACTGTGTCTATCTCTTCCTATTTCCCAGGATGCAACACCTAATCTAGTACACAGACATGCACAAGAGCTTGTTGAATGAATGAATATATGTCAGAGTGGGTTAGATTCTAAAATCTTCAAAGTGAAAATGTGGTCAAAATTAATCTTAAAACATCTGTCAAATATTCATTAAGATATAATGTCCATGAGATATTCTATCAGCCCTGTATAGTAATTCTTATCCCCACCAGAATTTGAGAAGAACCAAGTTATACCAAAGAAAGGAATAAACAGAGAGGCTATGTGACGATGTCTCACATTCAAACCACCCATCTTTAAAGTAATCATCAATCAATGGTGGGCCTGTGTAAGAAAGGGTTGGGAATGGATGGAGACCTCTATAGTGACTCCCATTTGCTGAAGGAGTTTATTTCATTTTTGTTTTAATATTTTACCTCTATACTCTTAACCCTCAGTGTAGCAGAAAAACGTCATCATCATCTTTTACCATCAGGGTCCAATGAATTCTTTCTATTTTTATGAATAAATCTACAGAAGTAAGACTAAAAGGATCATTTTTTAAAAGTTTATTAGAGACATCAGTAATAGCAAATTTTCACAGCATATTTTCCTGGTTTTGAATGCAGAGAGGCCCAAAATGAGCAATATCCTCTGAATGCAACTAACTGCTCACCAGCTGTCACGCATAAACCTGGGACAGAGCCATCTTATAAACACCAAGTCCAGATTTCAAGGAAATCTCTAATAAGTTCTAGCTCAGCATTACTTCTGGTTCTTCTTCTTGCGACATAAAACTTATTACCTTTGAAACCTTTGATAGTTCATAATTTTGTTCAGGAGAAGATGGTCATCTTCTTTTCTCTGTAATTGAAAAGCATTTTTATTTTTAAATTTATAAACACCAATTAGAATGTTTAGTCCAGTGATCTTTTTTCTTTCCTTTCCATACCACCTATTTGTTTTCAATCATCTTTGTACTCACCTTTAATCTGACTTCATCATTTGTCCCCTTCACACTGTATCAAGTAAATTTCAATAAGCAAACATAAAAAGTAAAAAAAAAATTGGCCCCCATTCTTTCAGGAAAACAGGATGCTCCAAGTTTTTGCTGCAAAATATAGTGTGATGAAATCATTCCTGGTGAATGACTAACAGGATGGAATATCATATTTTTTGTTATCCTTCAAAATATATTGTTTACTCATGAATCTTTAAATCTGAGGAAATTAATCTAGGTTATTATCATGTAGGACTCACAGTCTGGGACTTTGCTTATACAGTTCAGTCCGTTTCGCCATTATCGAGTCTTCCACAGTGCTGTCTCTTTACATTCATCTTCTGATTTGACTAATAATTGTACAACATTTCCCTCTGTCATTTTTCTTCTCTTTATAGTTTGTGCAGAAAAATGAAAAATACAGCGTATTTACAACTATATTTAATGAAAGCAAGAAGAAAAAGTCTACAAAGATGGAGTCCTCCATCTTCTTTTATACTTTCTCAAGAAATCATGTAATACTTTGGGCAATGTGATCAAAAACCTGAAGGATGATACAATAGTGATAATTTGTTTCATTCTTGTACCATCCTTCTAGGTGATTCCATCATTCTCCCATTTTCTTATTAGTGTTTTTCTTTTTTATACCATAACTGGCAATAATTGATGAGTAATGACAAAATAATTTCTAGGGTGATAAAATGGGGGATGTTTAAAGCTATAAGAAAATTAAGATCACTGAGATCCTATGATACATCATAAATTTATAAATTATTTCAACGGTCATATGGTAACTTCAAGACAGAATGAGTTTTATTCTATTTTTGTTAAAAACTAGATGTTATCTTTCTTTCATCTTCAGAAGACTTCTGAAAACAAACAAAAGTCATGAAATACCAATCCTTACAAATTGTTAGAACTTCTCAGGAAAAAAAAAAAAAACACCTTCAAAATCTAAAATTGGGTTCAATGGACCCTGATAACATACTGAAAGTTAAATCACATTAATAGATTTGGTCGTTTCCTGAAGCTTTCAAAATCTGGCTCCCTAGAAAACTGCCCCACAAAAAGATTCTTCCTTCAGCCACTTGAAATCCAACCACTCCCCAACCAAAGTTAAAACCCACCCAAGGAGAGCTCTATCATACTATTCCAGCACCACAATGCCTGCCTCTCAGCCCAACCAGCACTCTCCATGGAAGTCAGGCAGCCCCTTGCCTGAGATATGTTCTCCTGGAGTTTGTCTCAAGATACAAGGAAGCAAAAATTAAGACCCATGTGAAACAGAGAGGCCTTCTGGGGTACCATTCAGGCTTCAGAGAAAGGCATTAACAAAACTCAAACTACAGTCAGATGCCCAGTGTTTACTACTTTATGTTCCTTCCAGTAAATGGGTTTATTGTGAGGGACACAGTGTTCCCACTCTCTTGGGTTTTTTTTTTTTAATTCTTTTTTTATCTTTTGTATTTCCAGTCAATCCATGAATGGTTTGACTATTGATCTGTGACACAGAAGAAATGCCCAGTTCACAAAAGTATTGTGTTCCAACACTTCAAAAGTTGGTTGTCTTGGGAACTCAGAATATATTTTCTTCCAAGAAACAATATTATACATGATAGGTTTACAGGCCAGCACCACAAAATCCTTCTTAACTCATTGTGTTGTTGGGCACTGTACTTTTATGGTATAAATTAGTAGAATATAATTTGGTTGTAGTATTAAGAATAAACAAACCCAAATATTGAAGATATAATCTCATTTATCCTGAATTATATTTAATGAAATAACCAGTTTTAATGAAAAAAAGATAAGAGCAAAGATAGAGGCTTTTTTATTGAACAGGGTCTTGCTCTGTCACCCAGGCTGGAGTACAGTGGTGCAATCATAGCTCACTGCAGCCTCAACCTCCTGGGCTCAAGCCATTCTCCCAGAGCCTCAGTCTCCCGAGCAGCTGGGATTACAAGCACATACCACATCCGGCTAATGTTTATATTTTCTGTAGAGACGGGGTCTCGCCATGTTGCCCAGGTTGGTCTCAAACTCCTGGGCTCAAGCGATCTACCCACCTCAGCCTCCCAAAGTGCTGGGAGATGGAGGTTTTTTAGGGAGAGACCTCTGCTTGCAAGATAATTTGGGAGGCCTAATAGCAGCAGTTTGTTATTTTTTTCTGTCCGGTTTCACCTTGATACCTTTTTTCATTTTCCTTCATACAGGTATGATGCACAGGAGCCAGGATTAGGGTCAATTTGAGGCTCACAAAGGAAAACAGCAAAGGACAGGGGAGCAAGAGGGAAAATAAGTTTGAAAGAGATCTCTTTGATGGGGGGATTAAGACATGTTATTGCGAGGAGATTGGCTAAATCTGCATTAATTGATTTGCTAAGAAAAGGAAAGGAAACTAGGGAGAAGGCTGGAGACCAATTATTAGAGCCACAGGCCTTCCAGGCAGGCAAGGGTCACGACTGTATAGTCAGACAGTTCCCTCTCTGACCATAAGGTGGTGCCATCAGCCCAGACAGTCGGCACCAAGGGGGCGGGGCGTGCAGTGGGCGGAGCTCCCCACGTGTAAGCCATGTTCTCCACTCAGGTTCCGGAACTCAGAGAGCCTGGACCAGGCAGCACGTGTCAACTTGCACATCACTGACTCAGCACCCACGAACTGTGCCCATATGCTAAAGCCCCTTCAGCTCACACTCGAGCAAGAACACGTCTGTCTTGCTCAGCATCGAGACGCACTTGAAGATTCCAACTAATTCCTTCCCACTCCTCTCCTCTTTCTCCACAATGGTAGCTCTGGGCCCCTGAGCATTTCCTAATTCCTAAAGAGAACCTAGTCTAAAGTGCCCTACAGTCTCATCCTTAAATACCGTCAGATCTTCCCTGAGGAGTGCAGATTTGTCACAAGGGGCCCAGCCTTGACAACATGCCCTGGCCAACTTCCCCAGTTTGATGTCCCACTTTCACACCTAACTGGGCAACCCCTATTCCTGATACAAATCCCACCGGATCCTCTCCATGCATTTACCCCTGCTGGTCCTCCCACCTCCCATGCCCACTCTTTTCCTTGCCTCTACTTGTCACTATCCTCTCCCATCCTTCATAGTCTAACCCAAATACCCCCTCCCCCAAAACCTGCCACTCAGTGTTGACCACATGTAACTAGCAAAGTGGATTTAGACAGGAAAATGTGGGCTCCAGGCATCAACCACAGAAGGCCCTGGATGACACAAGGTAGGTCATGTCTGCCTCTTCATGGCTGTGTGTGCGTTAAATTGAGGAGGAGGGCCCATCCAGACAGGTGCTGCTGAACCTCAGGGCAGCAGCAGCTGGTCCATCCAAGAGACCTCCCAGGTCTCAGTTCCCATCTAGGGAGGGCCCTAGGTCTGGAGGGACACCAAAGGCATGAGTGTGGTGTGTGGTGCGGTGTCTGTTCTCCAGTCATGTTAGCTATATAATAGTAATAATGATTACTATTATGGTCTCCTGCCCCATCGTCATCAGCCACAGTCTGCCAAACTTGGCCCCAGTTGTAGAGCTAAAGGAATCAGCCAGAGAGAGGGGGAATCAATCACAACAAAGTCACCTGTCTGAGCCCCCATCCCACTTCTACCCCTGCGGCCTAGACTGGCAGTCCCAGCAAACTGCCTAGTGATTCTGCAAGGGAATCACTCGCAGATGGTGGGTCTGACTGAGATGGGCATTCTTATCTGGATGCTTTGAACTTGGCTAAGTGGCCCAGAGATAAACCCTTAAGAACTAGTGCCTGTGCTTACAACACCTCCAATTCTAGCTACTATGTGTTCTTTTGGTTCCAAAGGGGCAGTTGGCTCAGGTGGAAACCAGGAATGTCCCTTGTAAGGCAGAAGCAAACAGCCTCAGGATGAACTTTGAAACTATGTAGGTCCTCTGAGGGCAGCCCCAGGCGCCCCATGGTAGCAAAAGGTAGCGCCTAGCCAAAGGCTGGGCAAAGCAGGAGCGAGGAGAACTCCATCTGCCTGGCCATAGCTCCAGGTACCCTGGGAGGCCTCTGCCCAGTACACTCAGTGACTACATCTGCCAAAGGAGGGCTTGCTCCTGCCCCCTGGAGCTCTCTCCTATTTCTGCTTCTCAAAAAAACGGGTGACCAGATGACTTCTTAATGTCAATATTGCTCATGTTCTCACCTACAAAAGAGGCCACATAGAAAGAAAGTCTACCCAGCTATACCCATAAGCAGGAGTGGGACCAAATAGCCACTTGTTCTCAGGAAATTCAGAGCCTTAAAGAGTTAGTTAGGAGAGGCCAGAATGCCACTGTGTTGTTTGTTTGTTTGCTTTGTTTTTAAGGATCTACAGGAGGTGGTTTTCTATAAACTAATAAAGGAAGCTAAGGTAACTACGCAAACAAAAGCAGCGTGGGCAATGTGACCTGGCCGTTTTAATGTATTTGTACCCGCACGTCCTTGCACAAAAGATCCGAAGTTGCGGGGAGTAATTGCTATTAGAATAGTGGGCATAGATGGTCAGTTTTTCCCCACCGCTGCAGGTTCGGACCTTCAAAGTGACCATTTATGGATGCTCCCTGGCGCTCCAGCCCAGGGGAAGCCCACTCTGAACATGCCCTCCCCACCCCCTTCTCTCCTTCCTTCCGACTCAGGAGAGTTGGACACGCCGGACAGCTGCGGCCAGCAGTGGTCATCCTGGCACCCCGCCTCCGCCTTCCCCACCCGCGTGCAGCCGGGACACAGGAAAGGAAAGCTTTGGAAGTCAAGCGCCAGCCAAAAGATAACCTGCCAGCGCGTCTCCGCACCCCCTCCCCCAGCCGTGTCGCATGGCGGCCCCAACCAGGCGGGCAGTGCGCCCCGCCGCGGAGACCCAGGGCCGCGTCGCCTGGGCAGTGGGTGATGAAACTTCCCAGGCGCATTACCGCAGAGGGCGCGGGCGGGGCGCGGGGTGGGGGTGGGGGATGGAGAGCTGGTACCCGGGCTCACCTGTTCTCCTGGAGGAGGGTGGGGACGAGGGGAGGGGCGAGTGCGCGCCAACGCCGGGTGCGTGCCCGGGGGCGCTCGGTCGCGGCGCTCTTGTCCCCGCCCTCCCTCAGCCCTGAGAGCCCCCCGAGCTGCGCCGTGGGGTGACGGGACGGAGAGCAGTTCCTGTCCCAGGCCCCGGCGCGGGGGAGACGTGAGCGTGCACACGTACACACATAGCAGGGGAAGAGGCGCTCCAAGCGGCGCCCAACTTTCTCCTTCCCTCCGCGGGCCGGGGGAGAAAGTAGCCGGGGCTATCCCCACCCAGCGGTTCTTGGGGAGGGGGCCGAACAAGAAAAGGGAGGAGATGGAGATAATTTCCCCGGATTTAGCTTTTTTGTCTTTGTTTTTGTTCTCACCACTTCCATCGGATGACTGGAGAGTAAAAGGGAACCCAGAGCGGGGTGGCGAGCAGCGCTTTGAGAAAATGCAGGAGTGTGTTTGGAGACGCGTAAAGTTGTCTTTCAAGCTCTAGCCTCCGGGCACGCGATGCTCCGCGGCGGCTGACTCAGGGCTGCCTTGGGCCTCCCTGCCACCCTCCTGGAAATGATGCAAGTCCCGACTGTCACCTGGATCCCTGCAGCCCAACCTGGAATGCGTCTGGATCAGGGGAAGGACAAGAAACGACACTCCAGGTGTTGCACGGCCCACCAAAGCGGGAAGATAGGGCAGTTGCTCAGACCAAATACTATATCTAGTACTTCTGCTCCTATCTTCAATCGTGGGGTTCTTTTTAATGCAAAGTGTCACAAGGCTAGGAATTCCCATGTGTGCTCAGTTGGCCCACAGCATCATTGTGCCCGGGAAACTGCTTCAATTTATTAAGTCCTCTGGGCTGAGAATCTCACTGAATTCCAAAAGGCGGAAAGAGGAAACTGTCCCAACCCGATGCGGGTGTGACGTGAGCCAGGGGCCCGAGGGACTCTGTCCCAGAGCAGACCGTCCCCCTTTAACAGCAACTGGAGCTTGGATTCGCGTTTATATTCTACAGTCCTTTCGACCATTGCCCTGGAGCACCCGCACACGCACGCATCTCCGGCCGCGCTCACACACACTCATACACACGCACGCAAACGCGTGGCCGCCGCCAGGTCGGCAACTTTGTCCGGCGCTCCCAGCGGAGCTCGGCTTCCTCCTGTAGTAGTTGAGCGCAGGCCCCGCCTCCCGGCCGTGTTGTCAAAAGGGCCGGGGTCTCGGATTGGTCCAGCCGCCGGGACAACACCTGCTCGACTCCTTCATTCAAGTGACACCAGAGCTTCCAGGGATATTTGAGGCACCATCCCTGCCATTGCCGGGCACTCGCGGCGCTGCTAACGGCCTGGTCACATGCTCTCCGGAGAGCTACGGGAGGGCGCTGGGTAACCTCTATCCGAGCCGCGGCCGCGAGGAGGAGGGAAAAGGCGAGCAAAGAGGAAGAGTGGGAGGAGGAGGGGAAGCGGCGAAGGAGGAAGAGGAGGAGGAGGAGGGGAGCACAAAGGATTCAGGTCTCCTGGCGGGAGGTTAATACCAAGAACCATGTGTGCCGAACGGCTGGGCCACTTCATGACCCTGGCTTTGGTGTTGGCCACCTTTGACCCGGCGCGGGGGACCGACGCCACCAACCCACCCGAGGGTCCCCAAGACAGGAGCTCCCAGCAGAAAGGCCGCCTGTCCCTGCAGAATACAGGTAAGTGCATGTGCCCCCGCAACCGGGAGCTACTGGGAGAGGACACCGTGCACCCACGCGGCGCGCCCCAGGCGTTTCACCGGGAGCCAGGCGCCCACCCACGGCCACGCAAACTCTTGGGATGGCACGGGACGTGCAAAGGGAAGCGCGAGGCAAGGCGAGGTCCGCGCCGGGCTCCGAGCGCCCGGAATCTGCACGTGCTAGCAAGGGTGATGAAATGGCTGGGGCAGGACTTGTTGCTGTCCTCCCCAGGGTCGAGGGGAAATGAGGCAGCGTCTGACGCTGGCAGCCCCAGCCCCCGCCCCCGAGTCCCGGGTCCGGTGCAAAGCGCGCTTCATCCCGGCCGGCACGCGGGAGGCACAGAGGGTCCCCGGAGCTGGGCTGCGCCCTGCATCCGGAGAACTTCTCTTCTCAGCCTGACGGCCTCAGTAAGAGTGCCGCGTCTTCCCCCTCCTCAAAAGATGCCGGACATCCTAGAACTTTGCCGGCGAGACAGATGGCACTGCGAACTTTCCCCCTGGGGGCACTGCTTTCGGAAGGGAGCGTGGGGGCGGCGCAAAGCGTACCTCCGCGGTGCTGCCGCCATCCCCAGCTCCTGGCCAGGTCAGCAAGCCAAGAAATGGTGACATGACCCGAACCGTGCGCCTCCTCTGCTCGACCGGCTCTTGGCTCACCAGCAAGCTACAAAGCAGAGCCAGGCGTGCAGGGCACGGGGCTGGCCCTTTTCCCAGCTCGGAAAGAGAAAGAAAATCTGCCTACAGCTCCTTCGCTCCACGACCCCTCCCCCGACTTTGGGGGGCCGTGTGAACGCGGCGGCGTGCGTGCGCTCACCGCACGAGCAAGAATGCACGAGTGCCCATTAGGGACGCCCCAAGTGAGTGAATCGCGGCCCTGCGCGGTCCTGCCCCGGCGGCGCGTGGGGTCTTACGGAGCCTGTCACCTCCACATGCTGGGGCCGGCACCCCCACCACCCCAGACCCTCGCCCACCCTCCCCCTCTTCTGGCGCTTCCTCTGAGAACTGAACGTGATTCTCGGTGGTTGGGGACCCTCAACAATAAACGCCCCTCATTCTCTCGCTGGATTTAATCTGATGCGGATTATCTGCTCCGACCCCGCCCTTCTTCCAAAATATACTTTTCTGATGTAATTTTGTGGTTGGTTTAAATCAGAGACTTGGGTAGTGGGAAGGGAGGGAAGAGGCTTTGCACGCTGCAGCCTGACAGTTAACTCCCTCCGTCTGCCCTTTCCGAGAGAGGAATGGGGGCCACATTCAGTGAAGAGCTGCAAGCTCCCTCCCGGGCGGAGGGAATTCTAGGGGATTGGGTGATATACCTCACCCCATCCCTAATTAAAAGGAGCCTGCAACCGCGGATAGTGGCGTTGCTGAAGGCTCGCCCCCATCTGACTCCACTCCTAAGCCTGCTGGCCAACCGCAGCTTCCCTAGCTGGTATTTTAATGCGAAGGGTTGGGAGGCACTGCCTTAATAGGAATTTTGTTTTGATTTTTAGGTGTTGAATCATAAAGCTGAATTGAAACTGCTTTTTAGATGCTGTCATTTGGGTGTCAGGAAGCAAATGGCTGTAAGTTAATAGCAGCAACTTCTACAGATCAAGTAGAGAACGGTACTTCATTGACGAAGTACAGTCTTCAACTCAAAATTTTATTTTTGTCTGTGGATTTAAAAAGCTGAAATATATTTCGCTCTCAAACTAAGTATTGCCACAAATACTTTAATAAAATGGAAAGGATGAAAAGGAGGAATGCTCAGACCAGCCTTCTGGTTGTAATTTTTGTAATTTTCGGCTCTTTTCTACAAATATTTACAAATATATTTTTCATGAGTAGATTAAAGGAGGAAATTTTGTTTCCCAGGCTTTTTAGGTCCTGAAATAGTCATTACTAACTCTTTTTTCCTCCTTAAATTTTCCTTGAGTTGTTACTAACTTTTATTTCAAATGACCTCTCTGCACTGCCCAGCATGGGTTCCAGTTTTGTATATATTTGTATGTGATTTTCCTTTTAGCGGAGATCCAGCACTGTTTGGTCAACGCTGGCGATGTGGGGTGTGGTGTGTTTGAATGTTTCGAGAACAATTCTTGTGAGATTCGGGGCTTACATGGGATTTGCATGACTTTTCTGCACAACGCTGGAAAATTTGATGCCCAGGTAAAAATCCATCCAGAGCATGAAGAATGTTTGGGGTGAGCGTACATGATTGAAATGTTCATTGGAAACCCTTGTTAACCAACTTCCTTTGCTGTTCCTTGTGGTGTGTTTTAGTGCTTGCAAGCGACAGTCTAGGTATAAAACATTATTCCAGTGTCTCCCCTCTGCACTCATAAACTGTGTCTACACAGGCAGGGTGGACTGGAGACCAATGTCTTAATAAATAATAAACACCTTGTAAGGGGACATGCTGTGTCTGGCCACCCAGAACTCAGTCTCCAAAGCCCATTGCATGAGAGGTAGGGGCAAGAACCCCTAATTATACATTTCAGAAGCCATTTTCACCTACTAGGGAAATGAGACACAAAGTGTGTAGAAATCCATCATGTGGTGTGTGTGCAGGCAACCCAAATAACTCAGGACCTCCGAAAGAGCAGACTTCTATTCCTCCTGAGTAGCAGATCCTTCTCTCCCAACCTGTCAGGTCAAAACCCTGATCGAGTCCTTCAATTCCACACTTTCCTTTTGCTCTATATAATAAATATAGTCAGGGCCTGACCCACTTCGGTTATCCCAGGGTCCCAAGGGCAACGTGGAGTTGCTGCTCAGGGCAAGGCAGGAACACAACAAGCAACCTATGGCTCCAGTGCCAACAACGCAAATTCATTTTTAGATGGCATGTGGCTTCAGACTCACCTTCTTCGTGTTCTCCCTGGCCACTTATATGTCCTGTTGAAATGCCCTGTTACTATATCTCAGAAACCTCTCTCCTGGTTCATTGGAGAGCAATGCCAACATTTGGAGGTGGCCATCAGTTTAGGTGAGATTTATGGATGTCACCAGTCCCCATCCACTGACATACAGTAGTGAGCCTGACAAAGCAGTGCCTGGGAACAAGGAAGGGAGGTGATGACGGGGCAGGCAGCCTAAACTGCAGAGGATGTGCAGTGGCCAGAGGGGAAACTGAAACCAGGGAAGGAAAGAGGTAGAACTTTGAACTCCTTGAGGCTCCCTAATAAAGCATCACTCTGGATTAACGGGAATTAGGAAACGTAATAGGAAATCCGGAGGAAAGACGTGTATTTAAGGGCAATCCCACAGGATGTCAGGGAAGAATACCAAGAACAGATTGCCACAGCCCTCGCATAAATTCATCTTCCTCTTTTTTTCTCAACCAACAGGAATATGTTCTCAAGTTAGAGGCATCCCTTTCAAGTCGATGCTCAGCACATAACTGCTTAATAAACGGGCACACCCTGCCCTCCATTCCGTTTGGCTCTGGCTGGAGAGTCAAAAGAGAGGGGGCCACGGGGAGGGTGCTCAGGCCACATGGTTTTTCAGAGATCAGATGCTATCTGTAGACATTTCTATGGCTGCTAAAGAGAGAACCAAAATAAATGTGCTGGCTAGCTTCCCACTTCCAACCTAAACCCATTTACTTTCTCAACTCAGTGACTTCTGGGTCTGTCTAAAAACAGAGGGGTGACCTCTCAGAGGACAGCTCGTTTCTATAGTAATGTGGGGTGCGGGGATTCCTGGGTAGGCATCCCACAATGCCTCCGGGCCGCGGGAGGTTGATAAGGGAGCAGCACCGAGCTTGCCTCCACACCCCCAACAGCTGTCTCCTTTCTAGGATAAGCACAATCAAACGGGGTTGCCAGGAAAGAGAACTGCAGGCCAGATGTATGCCTGGCTGCCTTCGCCACTCCGAGGCAGGGAGTGTGGGGGAGGGGCCGCCAGTGCGGCAGTTCAGACTCCAGATGCTGCCAGGCAGGGTGCCAGGCCGGCCTTTTAGAGGCAATAATCCGAACAGTTTAAAGGAGTAGAGTCATTTTCAAAAAGGAAAAGAACGCTCTTCCTGGTAGGGTAGGAGGAGACAAGGGTATGGATTTGGGGCGTGGGAGGCACTGAGGCAGAAAGGGAGGCACAGTCAGCAGTCAATCTTGGTGTCGCCCCTGGAATCAAGAGAGAAAGGAAAAGTGTGAGATTTGGACATGCAGGCACCTTCCACCCAGGGGAAACTGCTTGTGAGAACCGTGAAGGATTTATGGATTTGTGTCTGGCCAAATTCCGTTTGTGTTCCAGAAAAGTTGTCACCAAACAACCAGCACTGGGCTACCTGAGAGACACATAGCCACGGAAGCCCCCGTTGGAGGGAAACTCACAGAGTAGCTGGGGAGGAAGGAGGAAGATGTGTTAGTCTACAGAATGAACATCCCTTGTTGCCAAGTGCTGGGGGTGTCATGTCACTCTGGACATGCCTCCTGATGTGGCATTGCCTGTCACCTGGGAGGACATCCGTCTCTGGTGGGGCCTTGGGGTTCTGATGTCAGGAATATCCTGTGTAAGCCCAAGAAGGGCTGAAATGTCCAAGCGTGTAACGAGGTCTCCTGCTTTCTGCCCCTCTCTCCCTTCCCCGGCCTGTGTGTTCTCAGGGCAAGTCATTCATCAAAGACGCCTTGAAATGTAAGGCCCATGCTCTGCGGCACAGGTTCGGCTGCATAAGCCGGAAGTGCCCGGCCATCAGGGAAATGGTGTTCCAGTTGCAGCGGGAATGCTACCTCAAGCACGACCTGTGCGCGGCTGCCCAGGAGAACACGCGGGTGATAGTGGAGATGATCCATTTCAAGGACTTGCTGCTGCACGAGTGAGTACTGCCCCACAGAGGGCCTGGGGTGGAAGGGCCACACCAAGGACGGCAAGGTGTATGGGAGGAGAGCCGCGTTGCTTCTACAGGTTGAATGCCTGTCAAATGGAGGTTTCCATTTACTTCAGAAAGCTACCCTGACTCTCCTAAAAGGCCCCTTTCCTGCTGCTTTCAGGAAAAGAGAGAATTCCCTCATCAGTCTCAAAACCACGAGCAACAGAAATGGAAATCGTTTTACTAAGAATGAAATGTGTCAATTCAGAAATGCTCTTCATCTTCCCCTTAGCCAAGAACCCACTAGCTCTCAGAATATTCTGAGTAGCTGTAGAGGTGTCCTTACCAACAGCAGATTGCTAATAACATTGGTTGAATATTTACCAAGTGCCAGGCACTGGGCTAAGAGCTCCTTGTGAATTTTTCACTTGATCCTCACAACAGCCCTTGTCACCTCCATTTGACAGATGAGAAAACTGAGACTCACTAAGGCGAAGCTCACACAGCTAGTGACAGGCAAAGCCAGGCTTGGGACCTGGCTCCAGTCTGCTGAGCAGTCTGGCTCCAGAACCTATACTCTCAAATGCCGAAAACAGAGCTATAGATGCATTTCCTGCCTCCTTAAGTTTCCTTTCCCTTAGAAGGTTGAGTTCACCTTCTCTAATACATTAGTACTCTCTCAGAAAAATGCAAAACAAATGCCAAAAACTTTAATCAGCTAAACACTTTTATGCCAAAACAAGGAAATGTGAACTTACTTATTTCAGTACTTGAAATTCAATGATAAAATCAGGATGCATCATTCCTTACAAAATATTTCTGCTGTAGGATCCTAAATTTTGCAGCATGGTAAAGCACGTTGGTACACAATTGTTCCTAACATGAGGCAGGGCCAGGAGCCTCTAAAGATAACTTTTTTTTTAATATTGACAATGGCTCTTTCCTCAGAGACACAGGGCAGAAAGAAAGCCACTAGCCAAGCAGTTTCGTACAAGTCATTACCAGTTTGATGGTACTGTTGGTCTCTCCATGGTGACTCATTGAGCCAAATCAGTATAATTTTATGAACTCTTGATCCTCAGTTTGTGCCACAACCTTCTTCCAGTTATGTCCCTACCACACCAACACCACTCAGACGACAGAGAACAACCACCACCTCCTGTCTCTTTCCACTTGGTTATAAGGTCATAGGCATCTTGCAACACCCTTGGTACAGTGTTAGAATCATACAATTCATGGCGAAACTCTGCAGGAAGCTCTTGCCAAAAGCAAAATAATATTGTATTTTCCTTGAATTAGGCTAATGCCTTACAAAATATTTTTTATCCTTCAAATATTTGTAAGGGAACAGTAGCAAGCACAGCATCATCAACAACAATGACAGCTGTCTTTTTTTTTTTTTTTTAATGTGCTAGGCCCTTGGCCGGGGCCTTTACATGGGTTATCTCATTTATCTTCCCCAAAGATGCTACAAGATAGAAATTACTATGCCCAAGAGGAGGAAAGTGAAGCTAAGACATTAGAGAACTCGCACTGAGGTTTGATTCCTGCTTTTAAGCTTCGGAATTGCTGGTATACATGACTCTAGCCAGTCGTCAGGAATAGACTTCAAACTCGCTCCCAGCCTATAATCTCCCTGCTAGACCAGAAAGGTCTCACAGCTCCCCACATGTGGTGGGCTTCTTGTCCTTTTATCAAATATATCCCCATTACACAAGGAGAACACTCTAAAATTTCCTTCCTTCAGGTGCCTCTGGAAGAGACAAATGCCCCCATGGCTAGGAAATGCCATAAGCTGCACTCACCTCCAGCCCTGTCCCCCATTAGAGAGAGTTTGCTGGCCTCAGGAATGGGTGGGTGATGGGGCCCATTCCTAGTTTATGAGGCTATAATGCATGCCTGGAGCACAGGAAGACTATCTTTCTTGGAGAAAAGTATTCTTTGGGAAAACTGAAGGTTGGAAGTCCCGCCCCCTCCCCTTAATTAAGTAGTAGGTAAAGCCTTCTTCTAGTGTCTCCTTCTTGGGAATGTGGCCCTCAGGGCCATGGTCTCCTCACACCATTCAGAATGAGCCTATGACCCCCTACCCCAGCCTGCTCTGGAAATGCAGGCAGCCCATATAAGAAGCCTGGTCACATGCTGTTCCTCTTGCTTTCCCCTAAGTCATCTCTAGGCAGGGGTCTCCATTAACTCCAGCTTCCCAAAAGCCCCCATTACCTTTCCTTCTGAAGCCATGATGTGACAGTGCATCGACTTGTACTTCTAGCTGAACTGCCTGGTTTTTAGTTTTGTTTTTTTTTCAAGCATCTTAACTGATTAAAGTATCTTATCAGTCCCCAAATATCAAGAAGGTCATTTCCGAATGTGTGGTATTGGTCAAAAAAATTTAAAAAGAGAACTGAATTTGCTTTTCACTTTAGAGATGAGGAAATCACAGTCACCCCAGAATCTGCACCACCCCATCCTTCAACCCAACCCCCATCCACACCAGAACACTCACCCCCAATTAATGCTGCTCTTTTTAAGCTCTTCCTCTCTGCTCCCCTCACCCCTTCCTGCCCGCCCCACTTTCTGCATAGCATCTGTCTCCCCCTAGCTGCAGCCGGCCTGGCTTGACCCCCACTCGCCGTGTTGCTGGGTGCTGGCAGGCTCCAGGCACATCCCCCTCCAAGTATTTTTTAAAATCCTTTAGCCTTGCTGACACCCAGTTGAACGAGCTGGACTTTGTCATTAGACACGGGCTGAGCTTGCAGCCTGAGAAGGCAACATGCCAGCTCGGAACACGGCTTAGATTAACTTGGTTCGGCACACACACCCCTCCCCGCAGTTCACAGCTTCCTCCTGGAGAGAAAGAGGGCCAAGGGCAGGGGAGAGCATGGGCTCGTCCAGCCTTCTCGGATCCAGATCCACCTTGGGCTTCTGGGGGCTCATCTGGCAGACAGAACGCCCTGGCAGAGAAGGTGAAAGAGAGACAGTCTGTATATCCCCAAGACAGCCCTCCCCTTAATCTGGGGCAAGAAGCTTGAAGACAGCATCCAGTTAGTATCTCAGAAAGACAGACACTCACCCCTGCAGTGTGCTCATCTAGCCCTGGTGCCGTGGCAGGCACAGTCAGGTGCTAAAATCCCGTTGCTGCTTTAGCAGACACACTCAGTGAACTTGAGCTCCAGAGGCAGCTTCTAGTTTTCAAAAAATAGAAGGAAACAAGCACTCGTGAAGCATTTCCCTCATATTGCCTCCTGCATGCCCACCTCAGGGCAGTCCAAGGAGACAGCGTTAGGTTGTCTTGCGTTGTCAGGGGCCGGCCTTAGAGGGTTTACAGCCCTTTGCCCAGCGACCATGCACAGACTTGCTGACTCCAAAGTCATCAAACTGGCCCTAAACAGCAGCTTGATCTCTATCAGCCAGAGCATTCCTCCTCTCTGCTCTGCTCTCAGCCAAGCCCTGGGCCCTGAAGCCCAGAAGCTTCCAAAAGCCACCTTCTCCCTGCTCTTCTCAGTTTTTACATCCATGAGATGAGGACAGTTCACTCAATTCCAGCTTGAGGACTAATTAATAAAAATGCAGTAAACTACTTCACGCATCTCAAAATACAGTCTGCTCTTTCCACATAGCAACAGCTGCCAGCTTGCAAAGAAAAGTCTCCATGGGCTGTAACGCAGCCTCGATGGTGGCCCAGGCTTAGGGAGGACAAATCAGGTTGCTCCTTGTTATGAATGACCTCACATTCCAGGGTGACTTCCCTGCTCAGGGTGATGGCCCAGAGCTGCAGTGCTTACGGTCAGATAAATCAGAACGTTTGCCAGCGAGGACTGCCTAGGAATGCTGGTTAGCCATGTGAAACATTCTATACCCCCCTTGGGGGGGTTTAAAGGCCAGTGAGAGGTTAAAATAAAAGCTCAGTGAGTGACCCATGAGAGCCCATTGCTGGGGACACTCCTTATCAGATGGACTTGTAAATATAAAAAGCAGATGCTCCTGCCTTCTGCACACCTTGTCCACCCCCTGGAGTAAATTCTTCCAGCAGTTTTCCTAAAGAACAGCCCAAGGCAACCGGAATGGCCTGAGCAACTGGCTCTGCCCTCCAGAACTAGGCGAGTTCGTTGCACAGCGAGCTGTCTCTCAATCCAAACACAGGGTCCCCTGACCGCCAGCCTTCAACTCCAATCTAAGGAAGCCCAGACTGAAAGAATAAAGATGCGTAGATGGCCACAGCTACTCCCCAGCCTCTGCTACTGAGAGAGGGAGTCACTGCATGCGCGGGCAATGACGTCCCAGGGAGGCGGTCTTCCTCCCTCCCACTTCAGCTCTTCCATACTCCTCCAGATGCAGAGGAAATGCATCCAATAACTTCCAAAAACACCCTTCTTCATCTTGAGCCTAAACCCGGGGCAAACACAAACATGGGGAAAATGGTTTCTTGGGAGCTTCTCACAGAAGGCACACGGCCCTAAACCTTCATGGTTTCCTCTTCCCTACCAAAAAGAATCTTCTGTTTGGGAGTCTATGTAAGGCCCTGCACCATTTGCCTAATTATGATTCCACTGGACCGCAGAGCCAACTCCACTCTAGCTGAAACTCACCTAGTTAGTGTAGCCTAAAGGCACCCAGAGCTCTCCTGCCATTATTCCCGCAGCCGCCCGGATTTCTCACCTTCCCCAGAGGGTCTTCCTTTTAGGGTCCTAAGCTCTCATCCTAAGAGCCATAAGCTCTTACCCTATGCACCTGTGAGCCTGGGACACAATGGCCACCCAATAAGTGTTGGTTGAGGCCAGTACTCCATAAACTACGAGAAAAGGCTTGAAGTCATTTGAGAGAGACCTTCCATTGAACCCAAGCCAAGCACCGGCCATGCCTCCTTCCCAGCATTGCCCCTACCCTCTGTGGTCCATTTGGGACTTGCTCCATTCCCAGCCCCTCTCTCTCTCTCTCTCTCTCTCTCTGCTTTCAATCTTTAGACCCTACGTGGACCTCGTGAACTTGCTGCTGACGTGTGGGGAGGAGGTGAAGGAGGCCATCACCCACAGCGTGCAGGTTCAGTGTGAGCAGAACTGGGGAAGCCTGTGCTCCATCTTGAGCTTCTGCACCTCAGCCATCCAGAGGCCTCCCACGGCGCCCCCTGAGCGCCAGCCCCAGGTGGACAGAGCCAAGCTCTCCAGGGCCCACCACGGGGAAGCAGGACATCACCTCCCAGAACCCAGCAGTAGGGAGACTGGCCGAGGTGCCAAGGGTGAGCGAGGTAGCAAGAGCCACCCAAACGCCCATGCCCGGGGCAGAGTCGGGGGCCTTGGGGCTCAGGGACCTTCCGGCAGCAGTGAGTGGGAGGATGAACAGTCTGAGTATTCCGATATCCGGAGGTGAAATGAAAGGCCAGGCCGCGAAATCTTTCCTCCACGCCGTCCATTTTCTTATCTATGGACATTCCAAAACATTTACCATTAGAGAGGGGGGATGTCACACACAGGATTCTGTGGGGACTGTGGACTTCATCGAGGTGTGTGTTCGCGGAACGGACAGGTGAGATGGAGACCCCTGGGGCCGTGGGGTCTCGGGGGTGCCTGGTGAACTCTGCACTTACACGTACTCAAGGGAGCGCGCCCGCGTTATCCTTGTACCTTTGTCTTCTTTCCATCTGTGGAGCCAGTGGGTGTCGGCCGCTCTGTTGTGGGGGAGGTGAACCAGGGAGGGGCAGGGTAAGGCAGGGCCCCCGGAGCTGGGCCACACAGTGGGTGCTGGGCCCCGCCCCGAAGCTTCTGGTGCAGCAGCGTCTGGTGCTGTCTCCACGGAAGTCAGGGCGGTTGGATTCCAGGACAGGAGTGAATGTAAAAATAAATATCGCTTAGAATGCAGGAGAAGGGTGGAGAGGAGGCAGGGGCCGAGGGGGTGCTTGGTGCCAAACTGAAATTCAGTTTCTTGTGTGGGACCTTGAGGTTCAGAGCTCTTGGCAGGGGTGGGGGGAGGAGTGTCATTTCTATGTGTAATTTCTGAGCCATTGTTCTGTCTGGGCTGGGGGGGACACTGTCCAAGGGAGTGGCCCCTATAAGTTTATATTTTAACCACTGCTTCAAATCTCAATTTCACTTTTTTATTTATCCAGTTATATCTACATATCTGTCGTCTAAATAAATGGCTTTCAAACAAAGCAACTGGGTCATTAAAACCAGCTCAAAGGGGTTTAAAAAAAATTTTAAAAAAAACAAAAAAACAAAAAACAGCCCATCCTTTGAGGCTGATTTTGTTGTTGTTGTTGTTAAGTTCTATTGTAAAAGCTATCAAACAGCGACATAGCCATACATCTGACTGCCTGACACGCACTCCTGCCCACTTGGGGGGAACCTTCCACCCAGAGGAAAATGCACACATGGGGAGTCCATTTGACAAATTTCCCTTAGGGTTTTGTTATCTCACCTTGACCCTCAGCCAAGACTGGTAAAGCTGTGTCCTGGCGATTCCAGGAGGCCCAGCTGGAAACCTGGCTTCCCCATGTGAGAGGATGGGAAAGGAAAGAAGAGAATGAAGACTACTTAGTAATTCCCATCAGGAAATGCTGACCTTTTACATAAAATCGAGGAGACTGCTGAAAATCTCTAAGGAACAGGATTTTCCAGATCCTAACTGGAAATTTAGCAACAAGGAGAGGAGTCCAAGGGGACAAATAAAGACAGAGAGAAGAGACAGAAATAAAATTACGAGGAAAGGAGAGTGAGGATTTTCATTTAAAGTCTCAGCAGTGGGTTTCTTGGGTTATTTAAAACATCACCTAAATAGGCCTTTTCTTCCTAATAGGCCATCAAATTAAAGCCTATCCTTTCTCAAGCAGGAGCTGGTATTGTAGGGAGTGGCCTGGTATTCTGGGCTGGGCTCTTCTGGAGCAGGGGTCGGCAAACATTGTCTGCAAAGGGCCAGATAGTGAATCCAGTACTTTCAGTTTGGCGAGCCATGAGGTCTCTGTCGAAACTACTCCACTCTGCCGTCCTAGCACAAAGGCAGCCACAGACAACACACAAACGAGAGGGTTTGGCTCCCTTCCAGGAAGATTTATTTAACGGGCCCCCAGCTGAATTTCACTCACAGGACACAGTTCACTGATCTCTGTTCTAGTGAGTGGGCCAAAAAGCATATGCATCCTTATCTGTCAACTCATCAGCTCTTCCTCAAGGCAACCTGAAGCCAGACACCAAGAAACTAAGTGTATCTGCTCCAAAATGACTTGTTCCTGGAGAATGCCTTCAACCAAAACACAGCTAGTATTTCTATGACCCAAATCCAATCCCAGTCTTTCATGATCCATGCCGGGGTGGGGGAGAATCATTGGTTGGGGGAGGGGAGGAAACCCCACCTCCAACCCCCGCCACCGGTCCCCCCAGCACCCAGCAAGATCTGGGCCTGCAGAGAACAGAAGAGCTGGTGCACTTAATCCAGCTCTGCCCTTGTGGGGAGGAGGACCTGTGTGTCAGGCTCTGCCATGGGAACGCGTGTAAACCGTGGCCGTCTCCTGCAGTGAGCCACCGCAGCAGGCACGTTGACTGTTTTACTGACATCACTCAAAAGCCAAAGCAATAACATTCTCCCGCCTTGCTGAGTCAGCTGTTCATTTGTCCGCCAGCTCCTGGACTGGATGTGTGAAAGGCATCACTTTTCCATTTTCCTCCGTGTAAATGTTTTATGTGTTCGCCTACTGATGTCCCATTTGTTGCTTCTATTGTAAATATTTGTCATTTGTATTTATTATCTCTGTGTTTTCCCCCAAGGCATAAGATTGCTCACTATGTTCATTTGAACCCGTTGACTGATCTCTGTTGTATATTTTTCACGCCACTGGTTTGTCTTCTTCTCAGAAGTCAGGTAGATGGCATTTCAATCCTGTCCCTCATGTTATTGGAAGCATACAATAGTATTTATTGCTCAGGGTCTTCTGCTCAAAACCGAGGAAGGTCCAAATTTCTGTAAGCATTGATTGAGACATTTGCACAATCTAACATGTAAGCAAAGTAGTCATTAAAAATACACCCTCTCCTTGGGCTTTATACTGCATACAAATTTACTCATGAGCCTTCCTTTGAGGAAGGATGTGGATCTCCAAATAAAGATTTAGTGTTTATTTTGAGCTCTGCATCTTAACAAGATGATCTGAACACCTCTCCTTTGTATCAATAAATAGCCCTGTTATTCTGAAATGAGAGGACCAAGTATAGTAAAATGCTGACATCTAAAACTAAATAAATAGAAAACACCAGGCCACAACTATAGTCAGACACACACACAAAGGGAGAAATTTAAACTTGAACCAAGTAAAAGGCTTCACGGAAATAGCATGGAAAAACAATGCTTCCAGTGGCCACTTCCTAAGGAGGAACAACCCCGTCTGATCTCAGAATTGGCACCACGTGAGCTTGCTAAGTCATAATATCTGTTTCTGTTACGGATTTAGGCAACAGGACTTGTACATTGTCACATTGCATTATTTTTCTTCAAGCATTAATAAAAGTTTTAAATAAATGGCTTCCACGTGAGTAGCGTCATTGTCTGAGAGGGTCATTGATGTCCAACGCTCAGGGGCACAGCTTTGAGCAAGTGGACTTGTATGTCAAGAGAATTCTATGCTTCTGCGGATGTTCAGCCTACAGGGAGAGAAGCCAGATGAAGAGGTCCACCCTAGGCTTCTCCTCCATCAGAGGGACTCTGTCCAAGCCCCTGCCTGAGTCACCCAGACAAGGAGGAGAATAAATTTCACGCAGTCGGCCTGGAAGTACCAGCCCCACACCCCATTAGGGAGGTCCTCAAGGCTCACTCTAGTCTCACCTTTGAGTCTCCCCTGTGGCCTGGCCTCCCCTACTCTCAGACTGAGCCTGCAGCAGGCACCACCAGTTTAACAGCTGAGTGGCCTGGCACACACAGGGGAGCCCACTGCCTCCTCCCCAGCTCTTGCTCACAACAGCAGAACAGAGCTAGAGCCCCTGGTTTACGCAATTTGTGCCACTGTTGGTGTACCTACTACATGCCAGGCACCACAGTAGGCATTTTGCATGCGTTATGTCATCCTCATTACGTCCCACAAATAATAGGCATCATCCTCATTCTACAGGTGAAGAAACTGTGGTACAGCCTTGTCCCAAACTGTGTGGCTAGTGAGTGGGGTGGGGTCTGAAATCAAACTCAGATCAGGACTCCTATGCCCACACACCTTCCCCGACTTGAGGCCTAGAATCTCCACTTTAATTTTATTTTTAAGTTAAACCCATCAGTGTTATTCCTATTTTACACGAGGCTTGGAGAAAGAATAATTATACTCTTATATTTATAGTTCCAGGCCTCCAAGGAGTTCTGCTTCAAAACGGAAAGAAAAGTTAATGCTCTCACCTTTGCTCTCAGCAAAGACTCAAATTTTGGTTCTGATAAGGAAAGCAGGAGAATCATGGAACCTCCTCATTTTTCTTTGCATGTGGATATTTTTTATAAGGTTCTTATCATGCACCACTGGCAAAGCATTTAGGGAGCATCTGGCTTTCCTGAAACATGCAGCTGGCGCTTTCCTCACTAAACTCACCCCATCACCTTTCTGAGAAGCCAGGCTCCTCCAAACTCTTCACCAACATCATCAGCCTCATCGGGACAGTTGCAGGTTCCTGGGGACCCCTCATGTGCTCTATGCTTTGCCTGGTGCTTTAGGGATATTATTTCTGAAACCCATTTTAAAGATAAAGAAACTGAGGCTTCATGGCATTTAATATGCCTGGAGCCAGTCACAAACTAGTGAGCTCTAGAGTCAGCATGCAAATGCACCCCTCCGCCTTGTCTTCTTGCACCCCAAGTGTGAACACATGGGATAAATGCACCCAAACGAGTCCAGAAATGCAGCTGCCTCCCTCTAAACCCCAGGGTTGTTCCAATCCAACTGTTCTGGAACTATTAGGCTGTGGGAGGAAGAAGTCAGAGAGCTTCCAAATATGCTGGGATTTAAACAGAGTTTCCAAAGGAAGCTGGATCTATGCACCCCAAAATCTGGACACAGAAAACCAAACTGGTTCTAAAGTCAACAAAAAAGAAAGCCCCCTGCTGAGAGGGGACAGCCCCTGGCCAGAGAAGTTTTTATGTGAATTATTTTTTGTGGGTGGAGAAGAGAAGAAAAGAGCAATAGAAGCCTTGGGCAAGGAGTCCCGTGTTGCTGCTTGCATAAGCGGTTCAGTTTTTATCACTCCCCAAAAAGAACAACAAAAAATGTCACTTCCCAAAGAGTACAGAAAAAAAAGAGTCACAAAGCCAACCGAGGCTTATGCATGAAATGGACTCCACACCAAGATGAACCCAGATCTCACGGCACCTTAGAATCTGTAACCACCTTGCCACCATTGAACATCACGCCTGCCTGGGTGAGCTAAAACTTGGGAGAAACAAGGAAAGCTCTTACATGGAATTCTCAGAGGCAGAGTATTGTTCACAAGGTAAGGAGGAGAATCAGCTGGTTCCATTTCCCATTCGATAATTTCCAGGAATTTTTATAGTTCTTAAAATTCAGGGGGAATGTGCATGTAAAAAGCAGTGGCAGGCTAGAGAGGACAGGGACCACCTGCTTGTCCCCCGAGATATGAATAACATTCTGCAAAGGGCTGAGTGCTCCAGAGAGGGCTTTGTTCAGAAAGAATGATCAGTCCCTAGAATTCTGTCCCAGAGGTTTATTGCTATGTTTAACAAAACTACCCCTGAAGCTTAGTAGGTATAAAACAACTATTTTATTTTGCTCATAATTTTATAGGTAAGAAATTTGGAAAGGGTGGTTAGACTCTTCACATGGTGGTGGCTGGGGCAACCGGGGCTGGAGGATCCACTTCCAGGATGACCTTCTCTGGATGGTGCCTCGGTGCTCCAGGCCTCCTCTCTTCTCCCCTCCCACTTCTCCTGCAGTCCCCATTGTGGCATCTCGTCCCCCAAGGCCTGTCAGAGCATGACCATCCAGGGGTAGTCTCACTTCTTCCATAGTGACTGGCTGTCCCCAAGACAGGCTGGAGGATCTTACACCATACTCTTCAAATCTAAGCTGTTTTCACCCTTGGTACTATAAGAGCCACAGGTTCTAAACTCCATGAGGACAGAGGCTGTGTCATTTTTTGTACACTGTTGCCTGTATCCCCAGCAGCCCTGCCATTGCTCGGTGTGAGTGAATAAATGAATGGAAGAAACCTCTTGTCTAAAAGGGTGCCAAAATGTCAAATCAGATAAGTTTCAATTTACTTTAACTTCTAAAGCAAACATATCCTTGCATCCTTGTACAAGGGATCAACATGTCATAGAATCAGTGAGAGGGTGTCAAAGTTGAAAATCGCTGGGAAACCTGTAATTTTGGAGTCAAGAGACATAAACAGGGGTACCAGTCCAGCCACCTACTCATCTTGCACCAGGTAAATCTCTTTGGGGATAAGAAAGAAATATAAATAATGACTGAAAAAATCAGGACTGGCCCTGAGACCTTGGCGAATCAGTTCGATTTTCTAAGTCTGTTTCCTTAGCTACAAAATAAGGAAACTAACAGCTACCCTGCTTTCCTCAGGGGAGTGGGGGGCAGCTGAAGATAAAATGACTTAAGCTATATAAAAAGTCACAAAGCCTAGGAAATGCTTTGATGACTATGACATGCCACGTAAAGGGTGGTGATTACTTCTTGCGGCCGTTTCAGAAGACAGTGGCCTAAAGCCAAGATCACGGATGGGATGAGCCGCCTCATGCTTTTTCCTCTGTCCTGTCCCTTCTGGGGCAGGCTCAGGTCTCTAAGGGACCTGACAGAGGGGCCAGCCCCACAGGGTGGGACTTTGCCTGAAGTGGGCATGAGGGGCTGGAGGCTAACTAAGTGGGAGCCCTGAGCGAGTCCCAGCCCCTGCCCCAGCGAGGTGAGTGGACACTGAGCAGCCCCTGGACAGCCCCACGGTGCTCTCACCAGGCTGAGTTCCAACAGGAACGCCATGTGGCAAGCTCCACAGGGTGGCACCAAGGCCCACGCCCGGGAGCAGAGGGCCCTTCCTGCCAGGGCTCCCTCTGAAAACCTCAAGGCAAAGGACTCACAGAAAAGCTAATTAATAAACCTCTTTACTGAGAAAGGAAAGCAGAGCCTGACAAAGACGAGGGAGGAAAGAGATTTGGGGCCAGAGCCCACTCTGCTCTGTGCCAAGGTTCCTAAGAGTTTGACATTTGGAAAAGATCTGGCCTGCAGGAGCCAAGGATTCGGGACAGGGCTCCTTCTGGCTCCCGGGAGTGTCAAGAAGAGAAGGAGGAGGAGGAGGAGGAAAATGACTCAGCTGAAATGAAGAGAAATGTATTTTTAAAAAGTGAAACAATGAAAGGCACAAAGGAACGAAATGGAGCCCCAGGACAGGGTCCAAATGCCTTCTCAGAGTAAGTGGGGCAAATTTTCAAAAAGCTAGAGAGCTCGCCTGGGTTTCTTAGCCAAGAATAACACCATGAAAATGAAGACAGTCCTCTGGGCTCGCCAGACCCACTATTCTCAGACCCTCCCCTCCCAGGTCTCTGTTGGGGCCCGTGCCCACCTCTGCAGGAGAAACACTGACAGCCACCTGGCAGCAGAGACACTTCTCCTCGTTTCCAACTTGAAAAGTGCAGGCGAGGTCTGCAGCAAATGAGTTAGGGAGACAGGCAACCCCTGGGCTCACGTTCACCTAGTAAGGCAAGGACAGAAAGGGCGGTCCCATTGCTCCATCGAGTGCATGGGAACTGTCAGGGGGGCAGTGAGGAGAGGGAGATGGAAGGAGTCTCCCTCCCCAGAAGCTGCCACAGCCCCATCCCTTTCAACAGCCAAGGTCAGGTGACCCTGATTGCAAAAGTGTCATTTTGAAATATTCAATGGAGAGCAAGCACAATAATGAGATATGAGAAGAAAGAGAAGCCACCGCCTCCACTGCTCAGACCTCCCTTCTCCAGGGTCATTCAGCAAACATCGTCTTCGTGCCTTCGTGCAGGGCTCCTACCTCTTCCTTAGCATGCCACGCCATGGAAACTCATATTACCAGGAAGCCAGCATGGCTGGGAGCACAATGACCAAAGCGACGGAGGACCCCCAGGAAGGATATCAAACTCCCCTGCCCCAAGTGTCTCGAAGCAGGGCCAGGGTAGGAGGCTCCTCACAGCCCTCAGGAGAAAGCAGTCTAACTGTATTCCCCACATTCCAACAGAAAATAGCAAACCAGCAGAGAGCTCTGGCCCTCCAGCCCCTGGGTCATCCCAGTGCCTCCAAGAAAGGAAGCCATTCCTGTGACCCCTCCAGATGGTCACCAGCACCTGGTGGGGAGGTCCCCAGCCTCCTAATGGCTGCAGCTGTGCAGAAGGAATGGGGCCGGCTGCCCTCTGAGGCCCCCACTGCCAACCTTGAATGTCCTGAGATTCCTTTTCCAACCACCACTTGTCTACGCAAACATGTTAGGTCAAGAGGGAAGCCAGCTCCATACTTATATTTCCAAGCCTGGAGCCCCAAAAGCTGTGCCCGTTAGGGTCCTCTAGGAAGCAGAGACAGAATCAAACGCAGGGGAAACACTGCGAAGGATCATGTGAAGAACAGGTGTGGGTAGGCAGAGCCTCAGCCCGTGGTACATTCTGACACTTTTGGAGGGACAGAGGGGCAGAAGGAGGGCTGGGTGGGACTGCAGTTCAGCCCCAAAAGTCCCTGCCAGGATGATGGGGAGCCCCAGAGTGAAGCATGAGGCCTGTACTGGACAGACAGAGGCCCTGCTCCAGCACCCCTGCGTGCTCAGTCACTGCTGGGAGCAGCCTGGGAAGAGTGTGGCTCAGCAGGGACACCGTCAGGGGCCCTGACAGTGGGGCAGCTGGAAGCTGTGAGCAAACCTCATTCTTCACAGCAGGGAGATCTGAGCAGCACACTCCAAGGCTACCTGAGGTCAATGCTTTTTTGAAAAAAAAGAAAAAAAAAAACCTTGCAACAGAACACTGTGCTTAGTTCCTGAGACAGGTTCTACACATGACAAGATCTCTGGCAAGAGGCTTCACAGGGTTGTTGTAAGAAACAAAAAAGAGACAGAACGGAACACTCATTTGCACACTGTAGGGCCCATACCTGGGGGTGACAAAATGGTGACTCATAGGCTAAATAGTGCCTGTAAGTGTGTTTTGTTTGACTTACATGTTGATTTTTTAAACACCAAGTTCGTTGCAAGCATGTGCAAGCCACAAAAATCCAAATTTCCAGCATCTTTTTAAGAAGGAAAACATCTACCAATACTGAGCCCACATTCCAGTTCGACACAGTCCCCAGCACTCCCTATTGTCCCCTACCCTGTCCACTTCACTCAAGGGCTTCACCAGCCTGGCCCTTGTAGGCCTCCTGCCCACATTCACAGGTGTATCTAAGCTATTCATGGTCATCCCATTTCTTAGGGGGATATAAAGAAGAACATTCAGGAAACCAAACAAGAGTTCCTGAAAATTAGAATAAAAGAGAAAAAATAAAAAATACAATAAAACAGTTGGAAGATACATTTGAGAAAATCTCTCAGAAAGAAATAGACCATGGAAGGAAAAAGATAAGAAAGCTAGAAGATCAGTCTAGGAGATTTAACACCCAAGTAGTAAGAGCATTAGAATGAAGGAACAGAGAAAATGGTAGAGAGAAAATTATCTAAGAAATAGTACAGAACTGAATGATAAGAGATTCCAGATATAAAAGGCCTGCAGAGAACCCAAGGCAGTCAATGAAAAGTTTCCCAACAAGACACATTCTTGTGAAATTTTAAAACTCCTACTGATTAAAAAATCCCAAAAGGTTCCCAGAGCAGGGAAAAAGTCACATAATAAGGATCAAGAATCAATATGGCATCAGACTTCTCAACAGCAACTTTGGAAGCCAAAAGGCAGAGGCTCGATGATTCAGCCTGCCGAGGGAAAATAATTCTAAACCTAATCAGATCATCAATCAAGTGGGCTACTATCAAGAGGTATTTCAGGCATGGAAGGTCTCAAAACATTTCCTTCTCAAGTATCCTTTTGCATGGAGCTCCTGGGACCGTGCTCCACCAAAAATGAAGGAGTACACTGGCTAAGACATGATCTGATTCGCGAAGCAGAGATCCAGCCCAGGAAAGAGGGCAGGGTCCCAGAATGTGCAGATGTGCAGTGGTGGAGAGAGCAGCCAGCCCCATTGGGAGGCGGGGACAGGAGGGGCTGTAGGTGATCATTGCATGGCTCTCTCAGACGGCTTGGGGACAAGTCAGTTATGATTAAATTAGGCATAGATAACTAAGGAAGCCAAAAATGAGCAAAACACTTGAACAGGCATTTCACAAATGAAGATGTTCAAACAGCCCATAAGCACATGAAGGGGGCCTCAATATCATTAGTCATCAGGAAAATGGAAATTAAGACCACAATGACAATCACTATCCACCCAGCAGAGTAGATAAAATTAAGAATAACAGACAAGCCCAAGTGTTACAAGTCAGCAAAGCTACTGGAACTCTCATTTGCTACCGGCAGGAGCATGAATGGTACAACAACTTTGGAAAACTCTTTGGCAGTTCTTTTTATTTTATTTTGGTTTTTTGGGGGGTTTTTTTTGTTTTTTTTTTTGTTTTGTTTTTTTTTTTTTTTTTTTTTGAGACAGAGTCTTGCTCTGTTGCCCAGGCTGGAGTGTAGTGCAATCTTGACTTGCTGCACCCTCCACCTCCCAGGTTCAAGCGATTTTCCTGCCTCGGCCTCCTGAGCAGCTGGGATTACAGGTGTGTGCCACCATGCCTGGCTAGTTTTTAGTAGAGACAGGGTTTCACCATGTTGGCCAGGCTGGTCTTGAACTCCTGACCTCAAGTGATCCACCCACCTCACCCTCCCAAAGTGCTGAGGCACCGCACCCAGCTGGCAGTTTCTTATAATGTTAAACATACACCCCTCAATGGCCCAGCAATCCCAGTCTCAGGAATATCCAGAAAAGTGAGTGCCTATGTCCACAAAGATACTGGTACAAGAGTATTATAGCCAAAAACTGGACCAGCCAAATGCCCATCAAATAAGAGATGGATAAACAGAGTGTGGTGTTTCCATCCAAAGAATATTACTCAGCAATTAAAAGGAATGAATGGCTGATTCACACCACAACTTGTGGATCTCAAGACATTATGAAGCCAGGCAGAAAAGGACACATGTAGTAGGAGTCTATTCATATGAGATTCAAAAACAGGAAAACTAATCTATGGGAATAGAAGTCAAAACAGTGATTATATCTGGAGAGAAAAGCCTAGGCAGGTAATAATTGGACGGAGACACAAGGGAACCCTCAGGGATGACAGGAATGTTCTATATCTTAGCCTTGGGGGAGGTGTCACAGGAGATCATGTGTAAAAGTCATTAAGCTGTGCACTGAAGATTTGTACATTTTACTACATGTAATTTGTTCCTCCACAAAGTACTGAAAGAAAAGAGAACTAGACACATCCCAAAAGATACATTATTAATTCCATGCAAAGTAAAGAGTTATTTTCAAAAAGAAAATGTCATCTTAAAACGCTCCCTGTATAGGGACTGAGCTCAGATGTGAACAATATTCACGTGGGTGTAATAAGGGACAATTGCACGATATGTGGATTCAGCCAGACATCTGCACTGGGAGGAGGAGCAGAAGGACAGTGTTTGGAGGCAGTAGCAGAGGATTGGGGGTGAACAGAGAGCTGAATCCCAGTATTTTGTAGGAAGATATCAATAGATAACATCTAAAATAAAATAAACACATAAACAAGACATAGCAGCAGAGCTCTGTTGTTCAGATATCTAGAGGGAAATATTAGAAGAGACAGCTCAAGAGCAGCAAGTGATTGCCTCTGGGAGAAGACTCAGCAGTGGGAAACTGTAGCACAAGATACAGCTACATGTAACTTGGTTCTGCTCCAATCAGTTTTAGCAAAAAGAAACTGGAACTCAAAACAAAAGCCCTTAATTAAAACAGAAATGTGGCCGGGCATGGTAGCTCACGCCTGTAATCCCAGCACTTTGGGAAGCTAAAGCAGGTGGATCACCTGAGGTCAGGAGTTCGAGACCAGCCTGGCCAACTTGGTGAAACCCCGTCTGTACTAAAAATACAAAAATTAGTTGGGTATGGTGGCAGGTGCCTGTAATCCCAGCTACTTGGGAGGCTGAGGCAGGAGAATCGCATGAACCTGGAGGCAGAGGTTGCAGTGAGCCGAAATCATGCCATTGCATTCCAGCCTGGGTGACAGAGTAAGACTCCATCTCAAAAAAAAAAAAAACAGAAATGTATTTCTATCTCAGACAAAAGGCTGGAGCTTGGCATCTCAGGGCTGCTCCAAAAAGTTCTAGAAGACTGGAGCTCCTTTTTCTCACTGCTACACCATGCATGGCCTCCATTTCCAAGATGACCTTCTAGATCAATATGGCTGCTCCAGCTCCAGCCATCAAATCCACCTTCCAGTCAGCAGGATGGAAGATGGAAGGGACAAAGATGAAAAAGAGTACACACCATCTATCTTTTTAGACCGTTTCCCCCGAAGCTACTACATAACACTTCTGGCCAGAACCAAGTCTTCACTGGCCAGAACCTAGTCCCATGGTTACTCCTAGGTGCAAAGGAGGCTGGAAAATACCGTCTATATTCTGGAGCACCATAGCCAGCTATGGAAGTAGGGAGTCTCTGCCATTAAGACTTGTAAAAGTTGTCAACTATCTATTGGTATTACTTTGATAAAATGTAAAATGTAAACAAAAATAAACAGCATGAGCTGCCAATAGACAAAGTGAAGAGTACTTGGGCAGGGTGCATTAGTCCTAAAGTGCAACCCTGGGCAGATAGTAGGGATGCCTGATGAGATCAGGACCGCCAGCCAGGCCCCCCAGCCCAGGAACCAAAAGAGGAGCTCCAGGAGGAAGACTGAGAAGCCGGCCTGGCAGAACGAAGGTATTACGTGCACGCTGTCACTATGGGGCCAAAGAACTCCATGTCAACAGCCTTGCTGATAGCCTCAAATATTGAACTCTTTCTGGCCTCCCACATTTACACCAGTGTTTGAAAAAAATATTGTCTCACGATGCCCGCCAGTAAGGTGGAAATGGCTATTCCAACTTTAGAGATCAGGAAACAGACTCTCAGAGGTAAAGCAACTTCCCTCAGGTTGTAACTGGAGGGTCCTACTCTTAACCTCAGGAATCCAAAGACCTAGTCCAGGTTTCTCTCCTCCGAGGGGTCTGGGCGGCCACCCTCAGCTTTGGGGTTCTCTGCAGGGCCAAATCGGGCCTGTCAATAAGTCACAAGAAGCAATGATTCATTTGAAGACAAGATACACACCAGGGAGGCCCGGTGGGATGAGCAGTCCTGTTTCCTAGGAAGTGGGCCTTCCGCAGGGCTGAAAGAGTACACAGTTAGCAGGCAGGATCCCCTTCTGCAAACGCCAGCACAGCAGTTTCCAGACAAAGAGAAAGTGCTGCTGCTGCGAGCCGGGAGCTGCAGTTATTTCAGTCTTCAAAGGGCTTTTGTCAAGACGAGGCCACGAGCTGGAGCATATAGAATTAGCTTTTCCCTTCCGATTCCTCCAAAACCAGAAGGGAAAGTTGTTCTTCACTACTCGAACAATATTTGCCCCCTGAGTACCATCTGAGAACCCCAGAATGCTTCACTAACATTTCTGAATAAAACTGCAGAACCTCCACGTGACCTTGGGACGATCATTGCCTCTTACCGCACCCCACGTGTCATGGAAGGTGCTGGAGAGACACTGGTTCTTGGAGAGAAGGAGGCAAATTGGCAGAGGGCTGAAGGAGTTTACTGTCCCCAGAACCAGGCCTAGCCACGCCTGTCTGGATGCAATGAATGCATGAGGACCGGCCAAAGCCCGGAGCTCAGATGGTCCAACCAAGAGGGGCAGGCAGATTAGGGAGAGCCAGGCAGACAGAAATAGGCGAAGAGCAGAGCAGAAATGTGCAGAGCCTCGGATGGAGGCAGGAACCCCCGCCCCCAGATGGAATCAGGTTTCAAGTGAAGAATCTGGGTAGAGCTGAGTCAAGGCGGGGTCACTGAGAAACAAGACAGGAGAGGGGCCTGCTGGGGCTGTAGGTCACAGTGAGGTGACGACGTCATGTTGACTCAGCCAGAGAGACATTGGAGGAACTGTTCACACTCCCCGGCTGGTCACAGAACTCATGCCAGAGTCTGCAGTTGAGGCAGCTTCAAATGTTAGGGGTCAATGGAGACTGAATGGGCACCACGGAGGCAATTTGTTCAGCAGCGACTGCTGTGCCCCTCCCCCTGTTTTCTTACTGTGGGTAGTCTTTCTCCAAGTCATCAGAGCCAAGCGGGTGACCTTCAGTGCAGGCCTGCCACCCTCCGACAGCCCCCAGAACGAATCCCCGCTCCTCCTTGACCCCTCCCCAGACTCCTCCAGCTTGAATGAACCTTCCCAATGTGTGAGTTTCATCTCTGACCCAATTTAAATCTTCTATTTTAAAAAAAAGGTTTTTTTTAAGATGTTCCCCAGATGTTTAATTGTATGTTGCCCCGGCTGGTCTCAAGCTCCTGGGCTCAATCGATCCTCCTACTTCGGCCTCCCAAACTGCTGTGATTACAGGGGGTGAGCCACTTATAATAATAGAAGTCCCGGCCTTCTCTTAGTGTGTTTAAATGACTTACTCTCACTCCACCCCAGCCTCCAGCACACTGTCACACAACCGGAAGAGTTTAGTAAATATCTTTGTTGTTGCTTTTTTTTCTACTTGACTTGAAAATATCTAGTTAAGGACATAAAAGAGCAATACCATCAAATGACAATACACAAATAGGCACAAAAGGATACCACACAAATAACAGTTATCAATCCTGAGGGAGCGTTGAAAAGAAGTGAATCCGTAAGACAGGGTACTGATCTAGGAAGGCTGTGTGGAGGAGGTGAGTTCTGAACCAGCTACTGGGAAAAAATAGAGTTTGGGTTAATAGATTAGACGTATTTTGGTTGTAAGCAACAGCTATCTAATTCAAAGTAGTTTAAGACAAAGAAAAAAGAAAAAGGATGGAAGGAGGAAAACAAGAGGGAAGGAGGAATACATAAAGGAAAAAATAGAGGACACTATATTGCCCCAGGTAATGGGAAACAGGCATGGCCGGTTCCAGGTGCTCAAATGATACCATCAGGAATCCACTTCTCTCCATTCAGCTTTCTTCTGTGATAGCTTCATTCCCAGGCAGACTTCCTGCAAGGTCCCGGAGTTAAATCCACAGGTTTGCAACCCCAGCAGGAAGAGGGATCTTCTCTTTTTCAGTAGTTGAGGGGCACATTTAAAACACACACACACACACACACACACACACACACACACTTTTGTTGTAAAGAGATACTAGCGCGATGATTTGTTCCCGCAGTTTAACTCGGCCTATCCTGAGTAATATATGCTTCACTGGTCTAGCTTGGGACACACACTCATCCCGGCGGCCAGAGGGGCACAGTGCTCTGATTGGCCAGGCTGAGTCAGTCCAGCCTCCATCCATGGATCTGAGGGCCAGCCCCACCCTAATCACAGGGTTTGAGATTTCCTTCAAAAGAAAATCAAGATGAGGTTGCCAAAAGAGAAAGGGGAATTGGTCACTGGACAGCAAAACTCAGCAGGGCTCAGCAAGCACTTGGCAGAAGGTGGAGGGAGGGTGGGCATCCTTCACCTCAACAGTTTCTGGATCTGGGGCCCACCACTCTGTCTAATCCCCCCTCCCCCCACCACAAGGCACATGTACAAAGATGCCAAGCTCCCTGCCTCCCCACGGGTTCCTCAGGAGAGCTTGGGGCTCCCAGCGCAGGCACAGGTTCTAGCCTTCCAGGTCCACCACCTGCTGCAGCGAAGACTCCCCGCTGAGACAATCTCCCAGCCCTGCAGGGAGACCTGAAGGTGACCGAGGGTGACCTGGAGGCCAAGCATCCACACCTGCAGCCTCTGAGGGCCACCAAATCCCACCCAGACCCTCCCAGCAGCCAGTGCACGGATGCTCACACATCATTCCCGCAAAGCCCATTCCTCCGGGAACTGAGCGAAGCCATCCACACTTCTAGCCCTGCCATTCCCCTACATATTTTTAACCTCCTGGGCTCAAGAGTTCAATCCTGCTTCTCTGCCTCTCCCACAGCCCCCTGAATCCAGCCAGAGTCCGTACGTCACACTTCCTGCAGCAGGCTCAAGGGTCAGGAGTTCACCCGATTGAGCCATAGCTTGGGGGGGGCGGGGGTCCTAATAAGCATGACATCCTCCCCCAAAGCTCCAGCAGCTGTGTTTCCCCCTTGCTCGGAAGGAAAGAGACCAAGTAAAGCAGCAGAAAGAATTTCGTGCTGCAGAAATGCTCAGGGTAGAACTCACGGTCAAAAGGTCAGACTCTCAGGATTTCAGGCAGGTCATTTTTTTTTTTTTTTTTTTTTTTTGGTTTCTGCCTTGGTTTTCCTGTTGGCAAAATGGGGGCGAAGGGGGCAATTTTAGGAAAGCAAACAAGCCTGTGATAGGGTACCAGCCTCTCCATTCCAGCTCCACTGGGTCCAACAGCAGTCCAGAATCAAGCCAATCCTGCTACAGAGAACTTTCCAGACTCCCAGACTCACTTTAGGAAAGAGAACTGAGAGCTGAGCATGGTGGCTCTCACCTATAATCCTAGCACTTTGGGAGGCTGAGGTAGGAGGACCATTTGAGGCCAGGAGCTCAAGACTTGTCTGGGCAGCATAGTGAGACCCTGACACTGAAAGAAAGAAAGGAAGAGAGGAGGAAAGGAAGGAAGGAAGGAAGGAAGGAAGGAACAGGAAGGAAGAAAAGAAAGAAAGAGAAAGAAAGAGGAAGGAAGGAAGGAAGGAAGGAAGGAAGGAAGGAAGGAAGGAAGGAAGGAAGGAAGGAAGGAAGGCAGGCAGGCAGGCAGGCAGGCAGGCAGGCAGGCAGGGAGGGAGGGAGGGAGGGAGGGAGGGAAGAAAGAAAGAAGGAAAAAGAAAGAAAGAAAGAAAGAAAGAAAGAAAGAAAGAAAGAAAGAAAGAAAGAAAGAAAGAAAGAAAGAAAGAAAGAAAGAAAGAAAGAAAGAAAGAAAGAAAGAAAGAAAGAAAGAAAGAAAAGAAAAGGAAGAAAGAGGGAGGGAGAAAGAAAGAAAGAAAGAAAAGAGAACTGAGGGACTGAGGGTCTAGCTAAGCGTGCGTGGTTAGTTCTTTGTTGACACCAGCCTCTGGGTAGAGTAGAAAGCCAGAGGGTTGAGCTATCAGCTGATGGCCTAATGGCTGCTAAGCATCTCTTGAAGGTGACCAGAAGCTGGCCAAGAAACAGAAGCAGAACAGTTCACGGTGTCCCCAAAACACGGGCCTGGCCTCCTACACTGCGCCTGAGAGCACTGCAGGAAGGGGCGCTGCTGGGAACTCACAGCCTGCCACACTGAGTTCCGTGCCCATTTATAAAGGCAACGAAGGCCACAGAGACAGAGAGTCTGCAGTCTGGGGAGGGGCTTGAAGAGAATTAAACATGCAATGAGGTCAGAAGAGACAACAGAGAGATAGATCCCAGCTGTTAGTCTAGAACTCAAAAGTTATTTATTTAAAAAAAAATACACAGTAGAAAATGTTAAAATCTAGCCAACGCACCTTCTATGCTCTAGGCTGGGATGAATACAACTGAATATAAGGTTCCAAACCTTCTGGGAAGCAATGCTGACCATAAGGCCTACGTGTGGAAGGGGCTTCAAAAAGCCGGATCCAGCAAAATCATTTAAACAGAAATAGAGTGAGTTCTGGCCATTGTATTAGATGACTTCAGTTACTAGTAGCAGCCACCGAATTCACACTGGCTTAAGCCAACGAGGAGGATTTACTGGTTCATTTGACTAAAAAGGTCAGGGTCCAAGCTTCAGGCATAGCTAGATCCAGGCTCAGACAGGGCCATGAGGCCTCCACCCTCTCTTCTCAGTGTCTCATCTCTGCCTCCCTCTGTGGGAGGATGCCACATGGCATTGCCAAGGCTGCAGGCTCCCAGCCTCCTTCCCACGGGCAATCCCAGGGAAAAAGGAGTTTCTCCTCCCAAGGGTCCTCATTGGTCCTGTTTGTGTCACTGTCACTGTGGTCAGGGACAGGGAATACACTGATTGGGCAGACCTGGGCCACACAAGGAGGCCTGATACAAGGGTCTTGAATTCGGGAGGCCTGGGCTGGAAACAGAAAAGGGAGTCATGCCGAATGAGGTGGGTCACACCTGTAATTCCAGCACTTTGGGACGCCAAGGCGGGAAGATCACTTGAGGCCAGGAATTCAAGACAAGCCTGGGCAACATAGCACAGAGACCCTGTCTCTACCAAAAAAATTTTAATTAGCTGGCATGATGACACGCGCCTGTAGTCTCGGCTACTCTGGAGGCTGAGGCAGCTGGATCACTTGAGCCCAGGAGTTAGAGGTTACAGTGAGCTATGATTGCGCCACTATAATCAGAGTGGTGCTCAGAGCAAGACAGAAGGAAGGGAGGGAGGAAAGGGAAAGCAAAGGGAGTTCCTGGGATACAGATGGAGCCCAGGGTTACCCAACTTTGCCACTGACTAGCTGTGGGGCCTTAGGCAAGTCATTACCCCTCCATGAACCTCTGTTTCCTCATCTGTAGATGGGGGTCACGATACCTACTGGGGATGGCTGCCGTAGAGATTAAGCATGATAAGTTACAAAAATTAACTAGCACAGGACACTAGCAAATAGTAGCTACTAGTATTCTTTTCTCTATGTCTTCCATTTGTTTCTCCCTTCAGTTTCCCTTTGCCTTGTTTCCACTTTAAGACGGCCAGGGGCTGGCCCTTCAGCATCACTCAGCGTCCTGGGAAGTGCAGAGGCTAAAGAGAGGGCCTGTCCTGCCATTCATTCCCACGTGTTCTTGGGAGCCCTGATCTGAGAGACAAATTGGGGATGCCAGGGGCCAGCCAGGAGGCTGAGGTTGAGATGGGGTTCCAAGGGGCTGGGAGAGCAGGGAGTTCCATCCGCACTGGCACCACCTGAGAATGTCCAATGCAGAGCCCCCAAGAACACAGCTTTGGTTTGGAAGCATCAAGGAGGCAGGAATGGAGCTGGGACTGCCAAGCAGGAGGGCGGGAGCAGGAAAGGGAAGCAAAGGGAAGAGAAGGGGCAGAGAAATGATCCATGGAATCCAACAGCTCATCAGGGGTGGGAGGCCTCCTCAGTAAGGCTCTAGGGCCTGGCTGGGGCCATCCCTGAGTTCTGAGAGATTGGTGAAATTCTTGAATTCAGAAAAACATCAGGACAGCCCGACCCACTGTTTCTGGAAAGGGCCACCCAATCACGACAGCAGCGCTTATGGCCAGGATGCCAGGTGGGAATCCAGTGAGGGACAGTCACAGGGAAGAAAGAGTGGCAGCCGGCCGGGCGCGGTGGCTCAAGCCTGTAATCCCAGCACTTTGGGAGGCCGAGACGGGCGGATCACAAGGTCAGGAGATCGAGACCAGCCTGGCTAAATACGATGAAACCCCGTCTCTACTAAAAAATACAAAAAACTAGCCGGGTGAGGTGGCGGGCGCCTGTAGTCCCAGCTACTCGGGAGGCTGAGGCAGGAGAATGGCATAGACCCGGGAGGCGGAGCTTGCAGTGAGCTGAGATGCGGCCACTGCACTCCAGCCTGGGCGACAGAGCGAGACTCCGTCTCAAAAAAAAAAAAAAAAAAAAAAAAGAAAGGGTGGCAGCCGATTTCAAAAGAGCAGCCATCCCGAAACCCTCGCATGCCCTTCCCTTCGCCTCTGCATTCGCAAGAGTCTTCTCACTGAGAATGCCTTCCAGACCTTCCTGCACGCAATGAGAGTTCTCCAGCTGAGAAGAGCCCCCTTTCTCCTTTTCCCATCCGCCCTGCAGCCCAGAGGAACCGTCCATTCTACAGACAAGAGAGCTGAGAAGGGAGGCTGGCAGGAGAGCAGGGAGAGCAGATGATGCGGGGTGTCTGTCACTCCTGGATTGGGGCACCTCGGCAAGTCTCATTTCCTTGTCTGGAAAGTTGAAATAACTACTTCTCACAGGGTTTCCAAAAGGAACAAACATAATGTATTTGAAAGTACTTTGCAAAATCTCAGGAGCAGTTTAAATGCTAGTTTTTAATATTATTATGAACACTTGCAGAAGCGAGTCTTCTGCCCCTCACTCACCTGCAACCTCTGTGTGGCAGATGCTGCCATGGCCGTGCCCCACCATCACACCAGCACACTCCGTGCTGACACACACACCTGTGCCTCCCTCCCTGGAAGCTTTCCCAAGGCCGGCGCATGGGGCAGGCAGAGGCGCTGGGGAGCTGGTAGCCATAGGAGCAGCCTTTAGCTGGGACAGACACTCCTGCTGTTTTTACCTGCTTGGAGCCCACTCTGTCTTCAGGTAACTGCACGACAGTATGGGGGCAAGGGGAAACTCCCCTCAATCCATGTGCTACAGTTGTGGGGACCAGTCCCTCCCAGCAATCCCAGGATAGCCAATCAATATCGGAGCTACTAGGGAATGAGCCTGTATCTGTCCCCAGGCCAGGGGACTCACAGTGGGGAGGCAGCTGGAGCTGGCAGCAGAGGCCTGCCCGAGAAGGCAGTGGTCTTCGGTGGGCTTCCCGGGAAATAGATTCAAGACAGAAAATTGCAAGGTTTGTTGCGAAGAGCAGTCAAGAGATACCCCTGCACAGAATGACCAGGCAGGAGTGGGCAGCGGGGAAGGCGGCCCACCGTGCCACAGTAAGTGAGGCTGCTGCTGGTCCTACAAGGAGATCTGAACATTGTGACCCTGAAGAGTAGCCCCAAGGGCATCAGGAGCCAGCAGCCACGGGCCAGCCCACTGGAGGTGGGGCGTGACCTTGGGTGAGGTGTTCCTGGAGTCCAAGGGCGATTCCTGGTGAGGGGAGGGGAGGGAGGTATTGGCGGGCCCCAGCGTCAGCAGCTCAGGGACCATGGGCCCTGAGGAGGGGCTGGAGCTGCTCTGAAGAAAGCGGGGATGGGCCAGAGCAAGGAAAGCGCACAGGTGGCCTGTGTGACCCCAGGACCCACTGCCCAAGGAAGGCTCAGGTTGGGGAGGTGATGCAGTCACTGCAGTGGAAACAGCCCCGTTCTGTGCGCCACGCGTTTGTCGCAGGACAGTCTCTGGCCAGAGTTCCTCCTGGGAGAAAATGTAGGGGCAGGTCAGAGTCCAGAGAAAGCTGGAGGGGATGCATGTGTCCCCACCTTGCAGATACCCTCCGCTGGGTACATTACCCATTCGATCATGTCCTCGGTGCACACTCATTAGTGCTGACCATGGGCGGGGTGGGGGATGGCACAGAGGTGAGCAAGGGGCACTGCCATCCTTGACAAGCAGCAGGGGCTTCCCTGCTCCACCTGCTACCCTAGGGGCCCCCTGGCTTGGAAGCCCAGAGGCAATACTTCAAAGGCCTCTAGTTCTCTGCCCCCAGGTCCTCCCCTGGCAGCAGAACTCTGGCACATCGCTGGCCTTTTCTGAGTCTGACTCCCTCATCAGAGTGGCGGCGCAGCTTGCTGGGAGGCAGGAACGCAGCAAGCAGCTCAGCACCTATGTTTTGGGGCTCCATGGCTGGATTCAAATACTAGCTTACTATTAGCTGTGTAAATGACTAGCTATGTAACTATGGGCAAGTCATTTTTCCGGCCCTCAGTTTTGCCACCTGTAACATAAAGATCATAATAGTTTCTATGTCATAGGCTGTTGAGAGGATTTCATGAGCTCGGCAGCTAACACATAAAACATCACTCAGTGATGAGAGCCACTATCTCGGTGTTGTTGTTATTGTTATTATTAGGCTTGGGGGATGAAACGATGTCTTCAGCAAGACATTTCAAAATCCACAAATTTAAGAGAGATGACTCACAACCTAAAATTCCATTTTGTCACTCCTTTATCTCTCTGCTTTCTTGTCTTCTGGGACCTTCTTTGCAAAATTGCCCAAGCGCTTACCCTCTGTGGATGAGCAGTGCAGAAATGGATGGCCAGAAATCAGACAAGGAAAGGGAAAAAGCTATAGCCACAGACAGCAGCTGGAAAATCAGACCAGGATGTAAGTGTTGGCATCTGATTAAACGGGTGAATGCCTGTGGAGCTTTAAAACAGGCCTGGGTTAGAATTCTGCCTCTGCCACTTATGATCTGTGTGACTTCTGGCAAGAGGTTTAACCTCTCGGAGCCCCATTTCAGCGGTAAAATGGGGAGAATAATAACTAACTCACAGGGCTTGAAAAGGATTAAATGAGATAATGTATGTGTTCTTGGCAGAAAATAGATGCCCAATGAATGTCAGCTCCCTTTCCCAGAAGATGCACGCCAAGCCAAGCAGTGGAGTGGGTTGCCTTTACCAAACACAGGGATAAAATCAAGGGTCTCGTTCTAAGCACAGCCCAGTGACCACTTACATTATACACACTGAGGTCTTTGTATTAGGACCGAGGTCCTTACAATGAGTCTCTGGGCTGGCAACTCCATAGCTAGGATCTGGGGAGCTGCCTTTAACAAGAACACATGTACTGCCTAGCTCATCCCTAGTCCAGGGGTTCTGTGGTCCATGAGACCTAGTGCTCACCCAATGAGGTGCCCATGGCCCTATTTCTTGGCTCCTCACCCCGCCACCCACAAGGAGGGGGCCAGTTGTAGTCATTCGCACTTCACCAAGGCAGCTGATGGAGGAGAGGGACAGAGAGTGCATTGGTCTCGAGCAATCCCTCCAAACCTTTCAGACAATCCCTGTCCTAACCTATCCTTGCAGATGAGGATTCAGACATCCCAAGGGCCATGAGCCTCCAGAGGCCTGGGAGCATCCGGGTCTCAATGACCACACTGACATCCTTCAGCTGGGCACCTGAGCCCACTGCCCACCCCGATATCCTTTGTACCTGGCAGGTGCCTCAGCAGACAACAAACTCCTCCAGGATCTCACCCTTCACAGCTGGCCAAGGAAGGAGCATTTGGAACCAAGACAGGCTTGATTGGGTGGCTGCCCCAGGGACAGGCATCCTGGACTTGCCTGCCCAGAGGACCACATCTGCCAGGGCAAGTCTGAGCACTCTGGCTGGGATTTTAGGGCTTCCTACGAGGCGTCCTCCTCCCCAGACTGCTCTGATTCACTCACCCAGCACCAGGAGCAAATCATCTATGCACACCACATCCTTTCCTACATCCAGGCCTTTGCTCATGCTGTCCCCTGAACCTAGAATGCCAGGATTCTAATCTCCCTATTCAGTTCCCACCTGATTTCTCAGACTGGCTCAAGCTCCACCTACTCCAAGAAGCCCTCGTGGCTCCCTTATCTGATGGCCTGTAGTAGCTACCGTCTAGTTCACAACTCGAAACCCTTGATCATTTTCTGTAGAGTACACCCGCTCAACTGATTCAATGCAGCCGACACAGTATTGGACGCTTTCTACGAACAAGGCACCCAGAGAGGGCTCGGAGGAAGATGACAGTGCTAACGGGCACAGGGAGAATCGAACGCCGTGTAGAATCGTGAGCTTACTGCACCTTCCCAGCAGGTGCGGTGAGCCCGTAGAAGAGCCCCCTTTCTCCGTTTCCCATCTGCCTTGCAGCCCCGAGGAACGGTCCATTCTACAGACAAGAGGCCTCGGGCTCAGAAGCAAAGAAACTTGCCACAGTTGCATCACTAGAAAGTGCCTGAAGCTGCATCCAAGCCTGAGCCCTGTGGCCCCGCAACCCACAGGAATTCCACTTCCATCTCACTACCTCTCATAGGAGGTTTTTAATGACAATGTGTTCATTGGCTCGTTGCTGCTGTATCTTTCTCCCTCAGTGTGTGTCTACTTCTGCCGGGCTCTCGCCCTCCCTCCTCACTCTGCATGGTGCACATATCCTTAGTGGCTGAGCATTTTCAGCTCGCTTCCTTCTTTTCTCTAAAAATCTCTGCTTGGCTCTACCTTTATTTCGCCTTTCACACACTGAGCAGCGATTCGTTTCCTATTCCACATCGCCACCTGGCGGCCGTGGAGAGAGAGAACACCGCGCGTTTTTTACCAAGCGGGCAAAAGCAGGGGAATCCTCACGCCAAACGGGTTTGAAGACCTCTTCACATCAACGGCCAGCGCTCTACGGGACTCGCGCTTACACTGACTCGGCCACAGTCCGCTCTGTCGGTGGAGGAAATAGACGTGGACGGCTTCCCTTCATCACCTGGTGGCTGCTGGGCCACATCCTGTTCAAGCCAGGGGAAGCCCTTCCTTCGGGGCAGTCCTGCTGGTGCCCCAGGCCCTGCTGCTGCAGTATAGGACCAGCTCTAAGTCTACCCCAAAGCCTCAGCATGCCTCTTCCCCCTAACTCAGGAGACAGTACATTCAAGACAGTCCTGGACGCGGTGGCTTACGCCTGTAATACCAGCACTTTGGGAGGCCAAGGCAAGAGGATCACTGGATCACTTGAGCCCAGAAGTTTGAGACCAGCCTGGACAATGTAGTGAGACCCCTGTCTCTACAAAAATTAATTAATTAATTAATTAATTTTTTAAAAGAGACTATTCCTCATTCTTTTGACATCATTTTAAATGAGAAATGCAGAATATGACACTGTACATACTGATATTTTATTCTTTTTACATAACCTTTCATGTATTAAAAAACTGCACTGAAAAATCTAGAATTAAGTTAAAATTGATGTGGGTTGTTTGTGAATGGTGGGATTTTTAAAATATATTCCAACACCCATATAGTCCAACTTTTCCACATTTCCAAAGTCTCCTGGAATACTTTCATGATGGGGAGGAAAGATATGTTTACAGTCTTTGGAAAACTGAAAAGCATTTCCTGTGATGTACTAGGGAGATGTGGCATAGGAGCCAGCCTTGAAGTGGAAACCCCAGGCCATCCACTCACAATCTGAGTATCCTTGGGTGAGTCATCTCTCTAACCTCCCATTGTGTCCCCTGTAAACTAGAAATAATTATAGCTGCCCACCTCACAGTCTTACTATAAGAGTAAAATGAGATAATGTATTTTAAAACGTTGGTATAGTGTGAGTATTCAATAAATATTCTTTGAGTGAATTTAGTGGGTTGTTTTGTTTTGTTTTGTTTGAGACGGGGTCTCACTCTGTCACCCAGGCTGGAGTGTAATGGCGCAATCTCCGCTCACTGCAATCTCCCCTTCCTGGATTCAAGAGATTATCCTGCCTCAGGCTCCTGAGTAGCTGGGATTACAGGTGCCCGCCGCCACACCCGGCTAATTTTTGCATTTTTAGTAGAGACGGGGTTTCACTATGTTGGCCAGGCTGGTCTCGAACTCCTGACCTCAGGTGATTTGCCCACCTTGGCCTCCCAACGCGCTGGGATCACAGGCATGAGCCACCGTGCCTGGCTGAATTTAGTGTTTTATATACTTTGGATTGATCAGTTTAATGCAAGTGACGGAAATCCAACTCAATCCAGTTTAAAAAAAAAACCAAAATATAAAATATATTGAGTTATTAAACTGAAAACTAAAAAGATTAGGGTTTCAGGCACAGCTATATCAGTGTGCTCAAATGGTGCCATTAGAAATCCGCTTTCTCTGTCTACAGCAATATCGCCCTGGACATGCCTGGTCTTGTCTGATCTCAGGAGCCAAACAGGGTCAGGCCTGGTTAGTATGAGAAAGGGAGAAATCTGCTTTGTCTATCTCTTGGTTCTTCTTTCTTCTGTACTGACTCAAATCTCAGGCAGGCTCTTTCAACACAATGGCAAGATGGCCCCCCACCAGGCTACAGCTGACATCTCAGCTTCTCAGGGCCTTAGTAGGAAGATAACTTCTCTTTCCCAATAATTCCAACAAAATTCCTCAATGCTAATCCAAACACTAAGGCAATGTAGCCTGACCATCAGGCCTAGGAAGTCACTAGCACTCCCACAGGAAAGGGCTCAGGACCTGCCCTGCCCAAACCACATGATTACTTGGGGTGTTTTCCCAAAGGAAACTGGAGATGTCCTCAAAGCGCACATTAATCAAATTCAGCACAAAGGCTGTCATAAACACAGGGTTACACTGCCCTTAAGATTAAAATGCTGATGATTAAATACCTGTGAAAAGAGTCACAGGGCAGTGGGACTCCAAAACACGGATTCCACTCACAGCTGTGTCACAGTGTGACCTTGAATAAGCAGTGTGGCCTGCCTGGGTCTCTGTTTCTCCATCTGTCCAATCAGGGGTTGGACTAGAATCCGGGCTCCCATCCCTCCAGGGCTATGCAGTTAGGAAATGAGCGCAGTGGCCAGGTCAGCACAGCAGGAAGTGGTGGGGCCCTAGGAGACCCGTGACTGCAAGTCCCATTTAGCATTGTGATGCCAGCCGTGTATGACGAGGTCCTCTGATTTTTCAAGGCATTCTGTGAAATCTCCTGATTTTTCAGTGTTAAAAACTAATTTAATTGTGGCGATGGTTGCACAACTCTGAATTGCACCATTGATTTGTACGTTTCAATAGGTGAATTGTGTGGGCAGCAAATTATATTTCAGTAAGACTGATAGAAATGAATTCAAAAGCTTTTTATCATTTCTCAGCCTTTCAGAAAGGATGCTATGATATATGCGAATCTTGAAAACATTATGGGAAGTGAAAAAAGCCAAACATAAAAGGCCACAGACTGCATGATTCCATTTAGATGGCATATCCGGAAAAGGCAAAAAGCGGATTGGCAGTGGCCGGGATCTGGGAGGAAAGGACATGGGAAGTAAGTGCTTAATGGGGACAGAGGTTTTTTCTGGGGTGATAAAAATGTTTTGAGACTAGGTGGTGGTGATAGTCATAAAACATTGTGAAATGTGTCAAATGTCACTGAATTGTACTCTTTAAAGTGGTTAATTTTATGTAATGCGAGTTTTCCCTCAATTTTTTTTTAAAAGTTTGCTCAATATTCTGCTAGCCAAATAAAACGTATCTGCGGGCTGAATTGGGCCTAGTTTTTCATCGCAGCCAGTCACGAAGGCCCCTTTTAACATCCTCTCAGTTCATACTTCCAAGGACCAAAAGTGTCACCTCCAGTCAGGGGCATGGTGACCAGCTGACCACAGCTTACGACGAAGAGGAAAGAGGCATTCTGTTTCCTCTAAGTAGAGCCTCCCCCAAAACAATTTCAGGCCAGAAAATAAAAGCCTGCTTAAGCTGGGGCCAGGCCAGGCTTTTTCTTTCTTTCTTTCTTTCTTTTTTTTTTTCTAACTGCCCTTTGCCACCATGAAGGGCAAAGAGTCGCATCTGGGTGACAGCGAGCGGACTTTGTTGACACAGCCCAACTTCAATTTTTGTGAAGTTAATAATGAGGCTGTCATGCCTCTGCCCCAGAGCAATTAGGGGCCTGCGGAGGCCATGAATGGGCTCTATTATCAAGGGAAATTATAAATAGAAAGAGCCCGGCTGGACGGGAGCTCTGCACAGCCTCACTGCCCTGCCCTCTCTGTGCAGAGTGCAGCGAGCCTGAGCGTGTTGACTCGCCTCCGGTTGACAGCTCAGATCCCAGCTGCCATCCAAAAGGGCTCTAAATTCTGCTTCTGTCATCCGAGCCTGACTTTTTATGCTGTCCAGAGCCCAGCTGAGCAGCAGGAGAGCCTGGCTGAGATAAATGCCTTTGTTTAAGTTGCCTCCCGACTCCAGGGTCTGGAGGTATCTGGTGCTGAGCAGGAGGAACTGGACTCAGCCTGACAGACCAGGGTGTTGGGGACTCTGAGTGACACCCTGCTCAGCGGCTCTTTAGATCAGGGCAGGCTCCCAGCCAGGAGCGGCAGACCCCAAAAGTGTGGCCATGGTAGAAGGCAGCCCAGGTTCTCAGAGGAATCATCTCCACTTGCCTTACTTTAACCAACATCTCCGGCAGGTTCATACCTACCCCTCCCTGCAAACTCTTCTATCTGTCTGATCAGAGGGAAGCAAAGATTGGTAGTTCTAGAAGAAAAAGCATCTGTCACTATAAAGGGAGAGCAACAGTCCAAAACTGAAAACACCTACAACTAGAAAACAATAATAATAAGGCTGGGTGTGGTGGCTCACACCTGTAGTCCCAGCAGTTTGGAAGGCCAAGGCAGGAGGATCACTTGAGCCCAGGAGTTCAAGACCAGCCTGGGCAATATGGCAAGACCCTGTCTCTACAAATAATTTTAAAATTAGCCAGGAGTAGTGGTGAACACCTGTGGTCCCAGCTAGTTGGGTGACTGAGGCAGGAGGATTGTTTGAGCCCGAGCAGTTGAGGCTACAGTGATCCTGCCACTGCATCCCAGCGTTGGTGACAGAGCAAGACCCTGTCAAGGAAGGAAGGGACAAAGGAGGGAAGGAAGGAAGGAAGGAAGGAAGGAAGGAAGGAAGGAAGGAAGGAAGGAAGGAAGGAAGGAAGGAAGGAAGGAAGGAAGGGAGGGAGGGAGGGAGGGAGGGAGGGAGGGAGGGAGGGAGGGAGGGAGGGAGGGAGGGAGGGAGGGAGGGAGGGAGGAAAATTCATTTCAGACTCTTAAAACAACCCTATGAGATTTGCGCTATCAACCCTGAGACCTGTATTACCAGGTCTTCTGATTTTTCAAGGCATTCTATGAAATCTCCGATTTGTCGATATTACAAATGAATTTAATTAGTCTAAATTAAATGAGTGTCCCCATTTCACAGGTTGTAAACTAAGGCAGTGAACTAACTTGTCCAAGGTCATAGAGCCAGTTGGTAAAATTCAAATCCAGGCCTTCTGGCTCCACAATCCATGCCCCAATCTATCATCTCTACAGTTCTTACTTCACTTGACGGTGATGTAGATCAGGGGTGGGAAACAAGAGGGAGTGGTGGGGACTGCGGTGCCCTGGACACAGTATACCCAGACTAAAGGAAGCAGCTGCTATAGTTGGCTAGTTGCCTTACAGGAATGAAGACTCCAATATTTTTAAGAAAAGCTGGACATCTGGACTTAGCATGAAATCTGATTTTGAAATGTTGGTGGCCGCGTGAGGTGGCTCACACCTGTAATCTTAACACTTTGGGAGGCCGAGGCAGGAGGATTGCTTAAGCTCAGAAGTTCAGGACCAGTCTGGGCAACATAGTGAGACCTCCTCTCTATTTCTTTAAATAAAATAAAATAAATGTTGGCAACTCATTCAAAGCTCTTTAAAACACCAAGAAGATCAAACAAAGCACCTTGTGTGGGCCGCCACTTTGCAACTCTGATGTGGAAGGATGCTCCTGGCTCACTGGCCCGACCTCCAGCCTCACTGGGCTCCCATCAGAGTCAAAGTTCAGCTCCTTGCTCTCCAGGCATCTTTCCAAGCAGAAAGAGTGAGAGAGAGGATGAGGACCTGGGCTCAAAGTTGGGCTCTACCAGAGCTGTGTGACTTTGGACAAGTCACTCACCTGGTCTGGGCCCTCATTTTCTCATTTATAAAGTACAGATGACAATAATTTCTGTGTCGCAGGGTTGCTCAGGGCCTGGATGAAAAGGGCGCAGGAGGGACAGTTTGGTGGGCTATGGAGCTCCTTGCAGATGTGTGGGGCCAACTCGCCCAGGTAGCCTAAGCCTGTGCTCTGCCAGGAGAGGTAGAAGGGAAGTGGCCCCAACCCCACCACACAGCCAGGGTCTATCTCACAGCTACTTCCTCCACCTCCCGCCTTTCCACTCACACAGCCTGGAGCCTGCACACCCCCCATCCCCGGTGACCTCGCCACCACACCTCCTCGCAAGAGGGAGACTGCCTGCTTTGGCCGGTAGATACAGCAGGCCAGCCTCTTACTCCCGTACGTGACACAGAATTTTAAAATAAGAGAAATATTAAAAATATTTAAAAATGAACAACCCCTACGTCCCCCTAAAAAATTTGATACACATTCAACTAAGTAATTATTTCCATGCACAAAGACAGGAATTACTTGCAGTATGTTTTTATGAAACTGGAGTCAGATGCACACTGCATCTCCTTTTGACTTGCTCTGTCTTGGACATCTCTCCGTGCAATTGACATATGTGACTGCATTTGTCTCAATGGTGGCACAGAGTTTCATTGGTTTTTAAACCAGTCCCCTGTAGGTGGACATTACTGCCAATTCTTTGTTTTGTTTTTTTTTTGTTTGTTTTGGGGGGGGGGTTGGGTTGTTTTTTTTTTTTTTGCTAACACAAGCAGAGCTCCTGAGAGCATCCCTGTGCCTGTAACTTTGGGCACTTAGGGGGTGTTCGTTCTTACAGGTGGAAACACTGAGTCAGAGAAGTGAGCGTTTTGCCTGAACTGATACTGTCAAATTGCCCTCAGAGGAGCTGGACCAATTAATGCTTCCCAAGCAAGGTGTGAGGAGACCTCATGACCTCATCCCCTGCAAGCCTCCTAACATCTTGCTTTTGGTCCAGGACCTTAAGAAAACCTGTTCTCAGGCCAGATGTGGTGGCTCACGCCTATAATCCCAGCACTTTGGGAGGCTTAGGCCAGCGGATCACTTGAGGTCAGGAGTTCGAGACCAGCCTGGCCAACATAGTGAAACCTTCTCTCTACTGAAAATACAAAAATGAGCTGGTGTGATGTGCACACCTGTAATCCCAGCTACTTGGAGGCTGAGGCAGGAGAATCACTTGAACCCGGGAGGCGGAGGTCGCAGTGAGCCAAGATCACATCACTGCACTCCAGCCTGGGCAACAGAGTGAGTGAGACTCTGTCTCAAAAAGAAAAGAAAAGAAAAGAAAACTTGTCCCCTTTGCACCCATTGATGCATCAAATAGATGCTCAAAGTTGCCTTCCAGGTGCCCTCATCCAGAATTTGTTAAATCCATCTCCTTACCTGAAGTCTACTTCCTCAGTACACTATTCACGCATTTTGGCTGCCAATCCTGCCCTCTGAACTCACCATCCCTCCACCTTCTTTATGCTTTACCCAGCCTCCTCCTTCTCAACCCCTGCCGGTGAAACCACCTGCACCAAGCCCACCTCCCTACTGCCCTGGTAGCCCCGCCCCCACGTTCCCCATCCTCTCCGAGGGAGAGATCCCCAGCGCAGGTGTACAGGCTCCACCCCAGATGCATCATCACTGTCCAGTCCTCTGGCCAGGGCTTGTTAAGAGAGAAAAGTGCTACATTGGGATAGTAGAAATTTATGAGTCTTTTCATTTTCTTTTATTTATACAAATTATTTTAAGTTTTAAAGCATTTATTTAATAAGGAAAGTAAAGAAGCCTAAGGTAAGCATCACAAACTAATTTTAAAAATCTTTGTAACAAAAGTATTGTGGCTTCTCACAGTAGGGTACTGCATAGCTTACTTAACAAACTCTAAGACTGAAAAGTCAGTGCTTGTGCTCAGGGTTACCGTTTAAAGAGAGGGGAATCCCCTGGGGTTTTCCTGAGTTCCCTCCAAGCATTCTGGATGAGGAGGGCCGCTTATGTCCTCCCTGACAGGGAAGAGAGAGTTCCCAGATGCTCGGGCCAATAACATGAAGACTCAATTATAGGTACTTCTTCCCTGAAGCTAAGGAGAGAATAAGAGAGAAGGTAGAGGAGGTATAGGGGAAAACCAGTGAATCAAGAGGAAACCTGGGTTGGAATCCTGACTACATCTACAAGCTGCGTGGCCCTGGGCAGGTCATTTATCCTCTCTGACCCTCAGTCTCTTCCTCTGAGAACGAGTGTAATAATTCCACCTTATAGGTATGTGAGGAATCCAGCACAATGCTTAATAATCATTGGCAAGTAGCAAGTATTTAATAAGTGTTGGCTGGACCAGAATCTTTGAACCCTCCCCTGCAAGCAATCTAGCAAATTCTGTCTAGGTTCACAGTGGACTCCTGAACTAACTGAATTTAGCAATCAGTGGCTAAAGTGGCTCTTGTTGATTTTTTAAATCTCAGAATAGGCTGGCTGCTTCCCTGCCTCAGGGAATAGTTTATCTCGACAGCGCCCACCATTAGTGTGTTTTTGTTTTGTTTTGTTTGTTTTTGGCTAATGCCATGGCTGATAGGGTGGACATGCAAGCACTATTGTGTAGGAAAATATTTTTGCTTGAGCAGTCCCTGTCCTAACACACCTTTTCCACTTCTCTCTAGCAATCCCAGTTCTTAAAGACTAACTAGGGACTCACGCAGTGGCTTACACCTATAATCCCAGCATTTTGGGCGACCAAATCGGGAGGTTCACTTGAGGCCAGGAGTGCAAGATCAGCCTGGGCAACATAGCAAGATCCCAGTCTCCACCAAAAAAAAAAAAAAAAAAAGGCTCACCTCTCCAAGAAGTCCACTCTAGCCCCTCACTTTGCACTGCTTCAGCCCACAGGCCTACAGCTGGTACATACATGTATGCAAGCACACACATGCATGCACAATGGTCTTGCAATATTTTGTACTTGTTAAAACTCTCCAATTGCTTTATGTACCTATATCAGGCCTCCCTAACTAATACATAAGCTTCTAGAAGATTAGGTGTCTTCTAAATTTCAGAACTTGTAAATACCATTTACAGAGCATCTACTACGTACCACGTATTTCACCTACATTATTTTGTTGAATCTTCTCAACAACTTTGCAAAATTTAGGTGTCATTATGTTCAATTTGCAGATGTAGAAACTGAGGCTCAAAAAGGTAAAGTAACTTATCCAAAGTCATAGAGTTCAGCACTGAAGGTGCACAAGTTGACACTTGTATTAGTCCGTTTTCACATTCCTAATAAAAACATACCTGAGACTGAATAATTTATAAAGAAAAAGAAGTTTAATGGACTTAGTGTTCCACATGACTGGGGAGGCCTCAGGAACACGGCAGAAGGCAAAAGGCACTTCTTACATGGCAGCAGGCAAGAGAGAATGAGAGCCAAGTGAAAGGGAAAACCACTTATAAAATCATCAGATCTCATGAGACTTATTCTCTACCATGAGAACAGTATGGGAGAAACCACCCCCATGATTCAGTTATCTCCCACCAGGTCCCTCCTGCAACATGTGGGAATTATGGAAGCTACACAATTGAAGATGAGATTTGGGTGGGGACATAGCCAAACCATATCAACACTCAACAAATAATTTTGAATGACTGAAAGGATAGATGGATGGACAGATGAATGAATGGATGGTTGGATGGATAGTTGAATGATGGGTGGGTGAGTGGATGGCTGGATAGATGAATGGGTGGATGATTGGATGGATGAGGGGATAGATGGGTGGGTGGGTGGGTGGATGGATGGATGGATAGATGGACTGATTAATGGATGGATGGTGGGGTGGATAGTTGAATGATGGGTGGGTGAGTGGATGGATGGATAGATGAATAGGTGGATGATTGGATAGATGAGGGGATGGATGGGTGGGTGGAGGGATGGATGGATGGACTGATTAACAGATGGATGGTGGGGTGGATAGTTGAATGATGGGTGGGTGAGTGGATGGATGGATAGATGAATGGGTGGATGATTGGATGGATGAGGGAATGGATGGGTGGGTGGGTGGGTGGGTGGATTGATGGATGGATGGACTGATTAACGGATGGATGGTGGGGTGGATAGTTGAATGATGGGTAGGTGAGTGGATGGATGGATAGATGAATAGGTAGATGATTGGATAGATGAGGGGATGGATGGGTGGGTGGATGGATGGATGGATGGACTGATTAACAGATGGATGGTGGGGTGGATAGTTGAATGATGGGTGGGTGAGTGGATGGATGGATAGATGAATGGGTGGATGATTGGATGGATGAGGGGATAGATGGGTGGGTGGGTGGATGGATGGATGGATGATGGATGGATGGATGGATGGATGGATGGACTGATTAACGGATGGATGGTGGGGTGGATAGTTGAATGATGGCTGGGTGAGTTGATGGATGGATAGATGAATGGGTGGATGATTGGATGGATGAGGGGATAGATGGGTGGGTGGGTAGGTGGATGGATGGATGGATGGATGGATGGATGGATGGATGGATGGATGGACTGATTAATGGATGGATGGTGGGGTGGATAGTTGAATGATGGGTAGGTGAGTGGATGGATGGATAGATGAATGGGTGGATGGTTGGATGGATGAAGGGATGGGTGGATGGATGGATGGATGGATGAATGGATGAATAGATGGATTGATAGGAGGGCGGATGAAAAGATGCAAGGATGGTGAATGAATGGAAGGACGGGTGGATGGATGGATGAATGGATAGATGGGAGGGTGGATGAATAGATGGATGGTGGATAGATGGATGAATAGACTCAGCATATAAGTGGTGGCGCAAAATTTATCTGACTCCAACAAGCCTTTCCATTTGAGCATAAGAGAGCTCCTGCTTTTTAGCACCAGAACAGGGACACAGCAGGCACTGTCAAATAGTCCCCCTGGGGTAGCAGCTGACCATCCCTGTTTCAACCAGTTTTCACAGCTGCCTGGATGAGGCGCGTGCGAATGGGATTCAGCCACTGCGTGAGCCATGACTGTAAGGACCAAAGATTCTCCTCCTCTGTAACCCCACGAGTGAGTGAGTCGATGGGCTGAGGTTCTGATTTACCGGGACACGCCCCCAGTGAGCAAGAGGATCCCCCGCGCCGGGCCACACGGGGGCAGCAGCTCGGCGTCTGCCGGCACCCGCGCACCGCCGGCCGGCAGGGCTGGGTCTGGAGGCCGCCGGGTGAGCACGTGGCACCCCGTCTCATCTTGGCGCTGGCCGCGAGCTGGTTCCTGCAGCGCCGCTGGGGTGGCGTGGGCGTGGCTGAGAGTGCTCTAGGAAACACTGGAGCAACCACACATCCACGCCCTCCCATGGGGCACCTTCAAACCAGCCAGGCATGGGCGGCACAACTCTGCGCAGCCCTTACAAGAACGGGGTCTTGCTGCCGCAAAAGATCCCGGAGCAGCAGCAAAAAAAGAGAAAAGCAACGTGCTGAACGCGCCTGGAGTGTCACCCCTTTGTGGATTCTAAATGTGTGCAAATAACTAGATGCATTACTTGTCTACTGGTTCACGCACAAGAAAATTCTTGAAGGAAACCCAGCAGTTTACTTTTTATATTCTGCCTTTCTGTGCTGTTTGAATGACTGTTTTGCCATGGGAATGTATTCTCTCTCTCTTTCTCTCTCTCTCTCTCTCTCTCTCTCTGTGTGTGTGTGTGTGTGTGTGTGTGTGTGTGTGTGTGTGTGTGTGTGTGTGTGTCCCTCCCTCCCTCTCTCTCCCTCCTTCCCTCCCCCACTCTCCCTCTCTCCTTCTTTCTCTCTCTTTCTCTCTCTCTCTGTCCCTCCCTCCCTCTCTCTCTCTCCCCCTCCTTCCCTCCCCCACTTTCCCTCTCTTCTTTCTCTCTCTCCCTCTCTCTCTCTTAATAGGGATTATCTGGAAATTGGGATTGGGAAGATTTCAACCTAACGTTTTTAATGGAAGAGGGAGACAGTTTAGGGGTTGCTGCTGGCCCTGCCTCCTTAGCCCTGGGGGCAGGAGAGTTGGCTGGCAGCACTTGACTGCTTGGTGACCCTCCCTCTCCAGGGCAGGGAGCAGGCTCGGCCTTACAGCATCAGGCCCAGGAGCCTGGAGCCACAAGGAGGCCCAGGCCGTTTAACTGTTCAAGGCTCCCCTGAGGAACCAGGATGGGTCCGTGATGGACTGAGGGCTTGTAAAGCACCCTGGCCCACTGACATAGAGGGCTTCCCAGTGGGGCCTGAGAGGTAGAGCTCCAGTGAGAATAGCAAGGGCCATGGAGTCACTGAAGCCACAGACTTGACCTGAAGATTTGCCAATTCAACCTCGGCTCGGATGTACGTCGTCCTTGACAGTTTCATGGGGAGATCAGCCTGCTGTAGCAAAATGGACTTAGAACCCAACAGACTTTATTTGGACCTGGTTCCTGCATCTGACAGCTGGGTGACTTTGGGCAAATAACTTGACCTTTCGAGTCTCAGTTTTCTCATTTGTAAAACAGTAGTTATAAGAGCATTCTCATAAAATTTAGCATTGATGTATGTAAACCACCTAGCAAAAAGACTGGCAAATAGCAGGCATTTAATTCTTGGTGGCACTCTTCATTCTCCCTCTCCCTCTTCTTCCTCTTCTTCTAGTAAGGAAATCGTAAAACTGAATGGAATAAAAACTGAATCGAGAGGCCGGGGAAGGTGGCTCATGCCTGTAATTCCAGCATTTTGGGAGGCCAAGGTGGGCAGATCATCTGAGGTCAGGAGTTCGAGACCAGCCTGGCCAACATGGTGAAACCCTGTCTCTACTAAAAAAATACAAAAATTAGCCAGGTGTGGTAGTGGGCGCCTGTAGTCCCAGCTACTCTGGGGGCTGAGACAGGAGAATCACTTGAACCCAGGAGGCGGAGGTTGCAGTGAGCCGAGATTGCGCCACTGCGCTCCAGCCTGGGTAACAAGAGTGAAACTCTGTCAAAAAAAAAAAAACTGAATCAAGAAAGGCAACTGTCTGGTGATTGTCATCTAATTGCCCCAGGTCCATCTCTGAACCAGATTAGTGTCTCCTAAAGATCTCAATCCCACACACAAACTAAAGTGCCCCATCCGAGGCAGAGACCCGTCTCCCAACACTGCAGTTCCTGCATGTTCTCACTTGAAGGCGACATTGAGCTTTGGATTTCAACCTACCCAGGAGCACTCCCCTCTCCTCGATTCTCCCAGCCTAGACTAACAGGACCAAGCTACTCTTGACACTTAAAGAACAATTCTAGAGATGAAGAAAAGGCATGCCACTTCCCACAGCCCACAGCAAAGGCAGGAAACTTACTAACCCTGAGAGTGACACTGGCTGAAAATATAAATGGGTCTCAATGGGAGACAAAATAAATCAGGTGCATGGGGAACTGTGTGCATCTTTGCAGACTTAACTATGAATAATTTTTAAGATTACAAGCAACATAAATAGCAGTGATGGCTAAGTAAATTGTGATGCATCCACCTGAATGCATATTTAAAATTATAATGAAGATTATTGCAGTAACTTGGGAAAATTTCATAAATGGAAGAACACGAAAACATATTCAATATTTTGATTCCAGATATCTAAAAATTATATGGACTTGTAGAAAAAACAAAAGGGAAACAAATAAACTTGAATTGCTGAGATAATAGGGCTAAGAGTTATTTTCTCCTTCTATGTTGATTTCATATTGTTTATTCACTTTTTTTTTTTTTTTTTTTTTTTTTGAGGAGTCTCACTCTGTCACTAGGCTGGAGAGCAGTGTTGCAATCTCAGCTCACTGCAACCTCTGCCTCCCAGGTTCAAGCGATTCTCCTACCTCAGCCTCCCGAATAACTGGGACTACAGGTGCGCTCCACCACACCCGGCTAATTTTTTTGTATATTTAGTAGAGACAGGGTTTCACCATGTTGACCAGGATGGTCTCGGTCTCCTGACCTCGTGATCCGCCCACCTTGGCCTCCCAAAGTGCTGGGATTACAGGCATCAGCCGCCGTGCCAGGCCGTTTATTCACTTTTTAAATATTAGGACTATTCACAGGCAGGATGTGGTAGAAAACACAGATTCTGTCTTTGCACAGTGCTTATGCTTCCAGCTCTCTGAAGTCCCTGGATGTCCAGAGCAAAGGCACTCCTATGAATGAAGATACAGATGGTCTCCAGAAAGCTCCTCAGAAAATGTGGACTCTTTAAAACACATTAGAAAAGAAGAATGCATGTATCTCTTAAGTTAGCTCTGTTTCCTATAGAAAAGCAGAATTTCAACAGGAAGGGAAGAGAATGGAAGAAAATGGCAGGAGACACTAATAACCCCTTATTTGAACAGAGTTGGTTTATCTATCTATGTCATAATAATTCTTTGCCAAGTATTAAGCATCACCATGTATTAGGTGCCAAGCATTACAATGAGTACTTCACACACATTATCCCATTTAATGCACTCAACAACCTCACGTGGTAGTGTGTGGTGCTTTCCACCCTTTTTATCTTATTTTTTGAGACAGAATTTCGCTCTGCTACCCAGGCTGGAGTGCAGTGGTATGATTATAGTTTACTGCAGCCTCACATTTCTGGGCTCAAGTGATCCTCCTGCCTCAGCCTCCCAAGTAGCTGGGACTACAGGTGCATGCCACCACACCTGGCTAATTTTTAAATTTTTAGTAGAGGCAGGGTCTCACTGTGTTGCCCAGGCTGCTTTCTACCTTTCATAGATGAAAACAAAAGGTCACAAATGGTCACTGGCCTGACGTTGCATGCCTTGTTAGTGGCCACGCCAGGATTTTGACCCCAGTGCATCCCTTACTAATGCACATGCTCTTCCCCCACATATACAGCCAGAACTGCCTAGAGGGGCAGGACTTGGGCTTGGCCTTAAACACCAGGCAAAGGACAAAAGCCTTCACTGGAGACCCTCATCTGCATCATAACGGTGACAAGTATGATATCTGACATGTGTGATGCCAGCAGACCTGGGCATTTTTGTTGCCAGGGTGAATGCCAGCAAAGCATTCAGTTAGCAGGGGGGCAAGGGAAGGTCTCCGGAAGATGCTCACGGGTTCTGGCTCTACCTTTTGTTCCACCTATTCCTTTTTTCTCGCTTTCCTGCCTCTCCACATCAACAGGTGATCCTACACATCCCACTGGCACAGACTGAGTCCCTGCCTATGTGTAAAAGTTCCAAGGTCACACAGCTCGATTCAACCCATAGTTCCCAAGAACTCCTGTGAACAGGCCACCATAAAGACGGTGTTTGCGAACATGCCAAAAGGAAAGATTTTTTTCTGAGTGTGGTGTTTCACGCCTGTAATCCTAACACTTTGGGAGGCCAAAGTGGAAGGATCGCTTAAGCCCAGGAGGTTGAGGCTGCAGTGAGCTATAATTGCGCCATTGCACTCCAGCCTGGGTAACACAGCAAGACCTCATCTCAAAAAGAGAGACAGAAAAAGAAAGAGAAGGAAGGAAAGAAAGAAAGGATTTTCTGAAACATAATTTGGGTTCCATTGGGTTGGGTTTTAGCTCACATATATGTTTTAGGTAGGGCACTAATAGGAAGGCACTGTTATTGTGCCTGTTACACAGATGAGAACACTGAGACTCAGAGACAGGAAGGAACTTCCCAAGCTTACTTAGCTGGGAATGTGACAAATTCTAGAGTCCAAGTTCACTGGAGCCCAGGCTTTCAATCTCTGTAATAGAATGGCTTTTGCTCTGCAGACCACTTTGGTGGAAAAAAGAACAGAAACTTCATGGCAACCTCTGTACGCCTCAGGCCCTTCATCTGTAAAATGGGCCAATAATAATAATGCCTACCTCCAGGGCTGTTGTGAGGATTAAGTAAATTAATATGTGTAAAGTGGCACATGGTTTGCACTCAGTAAATATTTGTTGCTATCTAATTATTATTGAGATTATGGAGTCAAGACTTGGAAGGACCAACACCCCTAGAACAGCTTCCAATCTCCGCTTAAACTGCAAAGGTGCATCCTTGCTCCATGAGGCATTTTCTTCTTTCATTAAGACATTTGTGATTAGAAATGTCTTCCTTATATATTTGGCCAAATCTGGCTCATACAGCATGCATCCTTCCCCAGGTCCATTTCTGCCCTGGAAGGGAGATAGAATGCAGCCAGCCTCTCCAGCTTGGCAGTGCTTCCCTGCTGAGGAGGAGCCCAGCGTCCACCCAGGCCCCCTCACCACTCAGCACCTCTCTAGAGGCCCAGAGCAGGACGCAGGCGTTTCGCTGGGCCCTGCCGCCTCCCTAACCTGGACTAATATCAATGCAAAATTGATTCCCTATCATCTTATGTTAACGGAATGTGGGAAAAGGAGAAAAGATATAAAAGTATAATATTGAGAAATGAAAATGGCAGTTGCATTCAGAGCACTCTGTGATGTCATGTATCTCAGTTCACGACACTTCCTGATTTTGTAGCTTCTGTCCCCAGATTTATTTTCGCTGACAACTCAAGCTCTTCTGGGGTGAGGCCCTCATCCTGGCTTCTGTTCGCTTCTAGCACATTCAGGCACTGAGAATAAACCCGGCAAACAGAGTTGGATTCAAAACACATTTCTGTCCACGCAACCGCTCATCATGTGGCCAGGCCTGTCTGGAAGCCTGAACCAGCCCAGAGGCCTCCTGTGCCAGCCTTCATCACTGGAATGGTGTCTACGCAGCAGCCAGAGGAGGGCCAGGCTCCAGGCCAACTTCCCACAGAAGCAGCATTGGCGTTTTGAGTATCGTTGTCTCCCAGGGGCTGCAGGGAGCCGGGACGGCTCAGGGAGCCTCTCCATGTCAACGAAAGATGTTATGAGACTACAGGAAGGACAGATACAGGGTTGCTTTCTCATCTTAGAACTGAGTGAGATTCCTCTGAATGCGTGAAAGTACTCTGGAGAGTAAAAGCCTTATTCCAAGTTAAGTACTCTCACCTATGTGAGAGTTGATTTCATATTGTTTATTCACTTTTGTTTTTTTTGAGAAGGAGTCTCGCTCTGTCACTAGGCTGGAATGCAGTGTTGCAATCTCGGCTCACTGCAACCTCTGAACTTACCGACTTAGTACTTACCACTAGATGTCAATGGTCTGTTTGCTTGTCTAGATCTCTCATTAACACAGAAGTTCCTTGAGGGCAAGGACTGTGTCTCTGTTTTTGTCACCTGATTTCCCAGTACAATGCCCAGACATAGGTGATCAATACGTTTGCATTGAATGAATTGATTACATGAAAGACTCATTTTAGCACTTACCATCCAATCCACATACTGTACTTTAAAAGAAGTTGCACAGGCTGAGCACAGTCACTCATGCCTATAATCGCAATACTTTGGGATTTGAGGCCAGGAGTTCGAGAACAGACTGATAACCCCATCTCTAAAGAAAATGTCTAAATTACATATTAAAAATAAAAAATATAAAGAATCGACACGGCCTAATGAGAGATGCATTGGAAGGCTTCCAGTTTATAGATGAAGGAATAAAGATTTTCCTCTTGACGATCTCACAAGGACAAGAAGCAGAAGAAACAGATGTACAGACGACATCTTCCCTGAACCCAGGAGACGTGGCATCTATAACACTTAATTCCAATATATAAAGATAAAAGCACTGGAAAAATGTAAATGACCCAGCGGAGAAGTAGCAAGGCAAACACAAGTGTCTTCAGGGTTGAGTAGCAGGGACCACAAATTGTTCTACAGAGCCCCAGAAAGGCCCAGAAATAGGAGGCATCAAGTGCTCAGGTGAGATAGAGGTTGAACAGGAATGAAAACAAGAATTATTTGAAACATCTCTTTAAAGAGTACAGAGTCAATCGCCTGATGAATGGATAAACAGATGTGGTCTATCCTACAGTGGAATGTTACTCAGCAATCAAAGCGAAGGAAGCGCTGAAACGTGTCACAATATGAGGGAGCCTTGAAAGCATCATGCTAAGGGAAAGAAGCCAAACACAAAAGGCCCCATTCTGTATGACTCTATTTATATGAACATCCAGAATTGGCAAATCTATACAGACAGAAAGTATATTAGTGGCTGTCAGGGGCTAGGGCGAGGGTGGAGGGAGGAGTGACTGCTCATGGGTACAGAGTTTCTATTTGGGGTGATGAAAGTGTTCTGGGCCGGGCGCGGTGGCTCAAGCCTGTAATCCCAGCACTTTGGGAGGCCGAGACGGGCGGATCACGAGGTCAGGAGATCGAGACCATCCTGGCTAACCCAGTGAAACCCCGTCTCTACTAAAAAAATACAAAAAACTAGCCGGGCGAGGTGGTGGGCGCCTGTAGTCCCAGCTACTCAGGAGGCTGAGGCAGGAGAATGGCGTAAACCCGGGAGGCGGAGCTTGCAGTGAGCTGAGATCCGGCCACTGCACTCCAGCCTGGGCGATAGAGCGAGACTCCGTCTCAAAAAAACAAAAAAACAAAAAAAAAAAGAAAGTGTTCTGGAGTTAGAGAGTGGTGATGCAGTCATTGTGAATATACTAAAAGCTACTGAACTGTACAATTTAAAGAGGTGAGTTTGCTTTATTATTTTGTTTGTTTTTACTTTAAGTTCTGGGATACATGTGCAGAACATGCAGGTTTGTTACACAGGTATACATGTGCTATGGTGGTTTGCTGCACCTGTCAACCCGTCATCTAGGTTTTAAGCCCCACATGCATTAGGTATTTCTCCTAATGCTATCCCTCCCCTTGCCCCCCACCCCTCGACAGGCCCCCACGTATGATGTTCTTCTCCCTGTGTCCATGTGTTCTCATTGTTCAACTCCCACTTATGAGTGAGAACATGTGGTATTTGGTTTTCTGTTCCTGTGTTAGTTTGCTGAGACTGATGGCTTCCAGGTCCATCCATGTCCCTGCAAAGGACATGAATTAATTCTTTTTTATGGCTGCATAGTATGCCATGGTGTATATGTGCTAGAGAAATAGGAATGTTTTTACACTGTTGGTGGGAATGTAAATTAGTTCAACCATCGTGGAAGACAGTGTGACGATTCCTCAAGGATCTAGAACCAGAAATGCCATTTGACCCAGCAATATACCCAAAGGATTATGTAATCCAAAGGATTATGAAAAGAGGTGAGCTTTATGGTATGTGAATTATATCTCCTTAAAAAGGATTACACAGAGCTTCCAATAAGCTTCTGATTTAAATATAAGCAGAGAAACAAGAATCCCCAGAATCTTGAAGAATACCTCCACCATGAAAGACAAGCCAAACATTGAAGACTATGAAGAAACTCAGAGCACAGAGAGATCATGTACAGCTCAGAAAAACATCAAAGAATCATAATATTCTCTGTGTGATAAGAGAAGGTATTGCTCCCATGAAACAGGAGCTGCATACTATAAAAAAGGAAAAGTCAACAAGAAATTGCTCAGAGTAAAAATGTTTGTTTATTGCTGAAATTAATGAATCCTTCAATAAGAGGAAGATAAAGGATATTTAAAATAAAAAGCTTAGATAAACATAAAGTTCAGTATATCCTCCTGAAATATCCCTTTCAAAATAAAAAGCCAAAAAGATGGCAATAGGTAAGGAAAGATTGAAAAGACATTAGAGAAGCAATTTGAGAAGCCTAACACAAAAATCTAAGTAATAGGAATTCCAGAAAATGACATCAGATAAAATGGTGAAATGGAAATTATCACAAAAAAATTCAAGAAAAGTTTACAGAATTGCAAAGCATGCATCTCCAGATTTTAAAAGCCTTCAAAGCTCCCAACATAACAAATGATAAAAATGACTATGCAAAGGAACATAATTCTGAAATTTCAGAACAGCAAAGGTAAAGAAAAGATACTGAACACATCCACAGAGGAAAAAAAAACAGTCCAGATACAGTGGCTCATGCCTATAATCCCAGCACTTTGGGAAGCCAAGGTAGGAGGATCATTTGGGCTCACCAGTTTAAGACCAGCCTGGGCAACAAAGTGAGATACCATCTATACAAAAAAATAAAAATAATAAGAATTAGCCATGCATAGTGGCATGCACCTGTATCCCAGCTACTAAGGAGGCTGAGGCAAAAGGATTGCCTGAGCCCAGGAGTTAAAGGCTGCAGTGAGCCATGTTCACACCACTGCACTCCAGCCTGGGCCAAAGAGAAAGACCCAGTTCAAAAAAAAAAAAAAAAAAAGGAAAAGAAAAACAGCCAAGTTACATACAAAAATATCAAGAGATAAAATAGTAACAGACTTCTCAACAGCTAGAGAAAAATGGAGAACTTACTTCAAAAGTTTAGGAAAAATGAATTTCAACATCTATATCCGGCCAGATTATAAATCAAGTGAAAAGACAAAATTAAGACATTGTAAGCATGCAAGATCTCAAGAATTCACCACTTGCACACCCTTTCTGAGAAAATTACTGAAGGACAATATCCAGGAAAACAAAGAAGGCAAAGAATCAGGAGAAGAAGGAATCAATACAAGAGAAAAGTAAACAGATTTCCCAGGAAATGGGTGAATGAAAATACCAGGATAAGCAGAAAGCTTAAAGATCAGGAAGAATGGGCTCTTCAAGGAAAAGACTGAACTGATGCATTATCTGATGGTTTGACCATAGAGAAAATGATATGGAGTGGCTAGCAGAGCTGTTGAAGAGCAAGTCAGATATTCAAAGAAAACCAAGTACACAGAAAAATTGTACAAGAAAAGAAACTTAATCACAGTAGACTATCAAGTTCAATGGTGAACAGTGTTGAACCATGTTATTACAATGCCTTAATAATGTAAATACTGCATAAACATTTTATAAACTAATAAGTTCTATTGGAAGAAAAAGGAAAGAGAAAATATACGAGGAATAAAATCTTCATTTGCATAATTGGAAGTCAAACAATAATCGTCACAACTGATAAATCAAGAGATAGCTTAATATACATGTTACTTGGCAATATTGAAGCAAATACCCAAATAAATAGCAAATAAGCTAAAAGATGTTGTTTCCGGGAGTGGGAATGAGGACTGGTTGGGTGGCTGGAAGTGATAGGGCAAGATTTTTTTTTTTCCACCCTGTCTCCCAGGCTGGAGTGTGATATCAGCTCACTGCAACCTCTGCCTCCTGGGCGCTAGCAATCCTCCAGCTTCAGACTCCTGAGTAGCTGGGACTACAGGCACACCACCATACTCAGCTAATTTTTGTATTTTTTGTAGAGACGAGGTTTCACCATGTTGCCCAGGCTGGTTTCAAACTCCTGGGTTCACGTGATCCTACTGCCTCAGCCTTCCAAAGTGTTGGGATTACAAGTGTGAGCCACTGCAGCCAGCCCGAGCAAGATCATTTTAACAATATTTCGTACATTGTTTGCACTGGCTTTGAAGGCAACACATAATTTGACCTGGTTCTGCCACTTCCAAGCTGGTGACGTTAAGTGAATTCTTCCCCTTCTCAGGCCTCAGCTCCTTCTGTGTTAACAATTCCTACCTGATACATGACAGGGACACAATGTCTTAGCAGATGGTAAATAAATGGGAGGCCCTTCTCACTCCTCCTGTGTTCCACGTGAAAGCTGTTTTGAGTCCTCTGGGGAGCAGCGTCTCTATCCTTTGCCCCTTTTGTAAGCACCCAGCACCTAAGAAAGTGACAGGGATGTCATTTGACAAACTGCCAAATCGAATAATTGGATGTTACAACTGAGTGCTCACCTGAGAGAAGGTAGTTTATTGAGGGATAACTACAGGAAAATAGAGATAATGCTATTATAATAATACCATTACTACCATACCCTTTCAATTATTCCCATAGTAACAGAGTTGTATGAGTTTAGCTAAAATAAAAGACTGCATGATAATCTGGCACAGACAACAATTTCTAGCCCTTCTTTTATTTTAGAAGTCCCCATGGCAAGACAGAGCTTGCAGTGAGCCGAGATCGCGCCTCTGCACCCAAGCCTGGGCAACAGAGCGAGACTCCATCTCAAAAAAAAGTCCCCATGGCCGAACCCTTCCTTTTTCCCCCCAGTCTCATTTTGCCCTTCTTTTTAATAATAAAACCCCAGGCTACACCCTGGCTGCCCCGGCAGAGATTACATTTCCCAGACCTCTTTGCAGTTAGAGGTGGTCCCTGACCAAGTCCTCACCAATGACAGTGAGAAGACTTGATGTGTCTGACTCCCACATCTCTCCCTGGAAAGGAAATTGCCTACCCTCCACTACCTCTCTTTCTCCCATCACACAGGCTAGTGACCAACAAGATAGGAGGAGCCTGGGGCCCTACATGTCTTAGTGGAGGCGAGCTGCCTTCCCGCCCTCACCCAGCTATTGAGAGCCTACAGTGTAACTCATCCGACTGGTGATTATGAACGCACGGCACTGAACACGGCAGGGAAAACACGAAAGCCAGTTATAGAGGGACTCCTGCTTCAGTTGTACAAGTGAGCAGCAATTGGAGTTTGTCGTTTGCTTTTAATTTTTTAATAAGTCATAGATACACATGCTTCAAAACTCAAAATAGCAAAAATGTATGCTGTGAAACGTCTTTCTTTACCCTGTTTCCCTGCCCAGATCCCATCCCACCCTCGGTGGTCAGATAAATACTGTCATTTGTTTCCTGTGGATTCTTCAAAAATTTATATACATACACACAAATATAGATGCTTATATTTCCATCTTACTCACATAAAACATAGTTGTCTACATTCTACACCATCCACTCTACACTGTTGTTTCCAGGAATCTATCCTTAGAAAATAGCTGAAACTTTTACTATATGACCAAAGAAATTAATTGCAGCATTATTTATAATAGTAAAAAAATGGAATCCTTAATGCACAAAAAAACACAAAACTTAGCTACCAATATTAAATGTATTATGGTATATGTAGTGTCCATGAAAAAAAAATTTGTAAACAATGTTCAACAGCATAGAAAAATGCTTATAATTTCATATTAAGTGTAAGAATTAGATCAGAAATTGCAGGCCATGTGTTCATAGCTATGTAGGAAAATATGCACAGGCTTACTCCTATAATACCAACACTTTGGGAGGCTGAGGCAGGAGGATCTCTTGAGGCCAGGAGTTCAAGACCAGCCCCAGCAAAATAGTGACACCCCACCCCCATCTCTACAAAAAAATTTTAAAAATTAGCTGGGCACAGCAGCACATACCTGTAGTCCCAGCTACTCAGGAGGCTGAAGTGGGAGGATTGTTTGAGCCCAGGAGATTAAGGCTGCAGTGAGCCATGGCGGCACCACTGCACTCCACCCTGGGCGACAGAGCAAGACCTCGTCTCAGAAAATATCTGTCTAGAAAAATGAATGAAAAGCACTACACCTAAATATTATCAGTGTTTTTTGTCAACTAGTGAAATTATTTTTTCTTCTGCTTCTCTATTTCACAAAATGACAATGAGCTTGTGATTCTATATATAATAAGGGAGGGAGTGGGCTGAGGGAGGGATAGAAACAAACCCCTGCCTCCTTCCAGAAGCAGGGGTGTGGTGAACCGGGAGTGACCTGAGCGGGAGGCCGAAGTTGCATTTTCTTTTCCTCTGCTCTGGAAACAGGAACTCCTGGGCCTCCGCCTAGCTGCTGCCGTTTCTTTGGTCCTTCGCACTGGTGCTCCCTTCTGCCTGCAGTGTCGAGGTTGGGCGTAGAAGAAGGAATCGCCCATAGGTGCCAAAGCCACAGGTAGCCACTTCACTGGGTGGCCTCTCTGCTCAGCTTGCCCCCAGGTGACTTTCACTTTCAGTATAGACCGGCCTGGGTTTAGTAAGCCTTCCGGGTTGGACAGCCACATCCAAGGCAGAAGCTTTGTACTAGCCAATTGGGACTTCAATGATATCTCTCTTTTTCAGCCCAAGGAATGAATGCTCCCCAAGTAAGATGCTGCTCTACCTTTTCCAGCCAATTAAGTTTCTCTTCTGCCACTTCTCCCCTCCTCTACCCACACCCCCTCCAGCAGCCATGTCCACCACCGAGCCCCCTTGCAGATGTGTCTGCCCCTCCCACCCACGCCTGCGCCACGGCGACTGGAATCCTCCTCACTTTTCCATCTTTCATTTAGTTAGGCCAGCATTTTCCAGTGCATAATAGTACCTGGGTTTGTTTTGTTTGTTTGCTTATTTGTTTTTTGAGATGGAGTCTCACTCTGTCACCCAGGCTGGAGTGCAGTGGCACAATCTCAGCTTACTGCAACCTCCGCCTCCCAAGTTCAAGCAATTCTCGTGCCTCAACCTCCCAAGTAGCTGGGATTGCAGGTGCCTGCCACCACATCCAGCTAATTTTTGTATTTTTAATAGAGACGGGGTTTCACCATGTTGGTCAGGCTGGTCTCAAACTCCTGGCCTCAAGTGATCTGCCCGCCTCGCCCTCCCAAAGTGCTAGGATTACAGGCGTGAGCCTCCGTGCTGGGCCAGTACCTGGATTTTTTTAAGTTAGTAAGATTTTACTTTAAAGTGTAGTAAGACAAAAAATAACTAGGGCCTCAAACCCATGATATCTTGAATACTCTTACTTGAGACAATGCTAAAATAAGTTTTCAGGTTAAGAAAAAGGTGAATCAATGTCAATAAAAATATTATTTCAGTAAATATAGTCTTTAATATGTTTATTTTTATTATCTATATTTTTATATCTTTATTTATACAGTAGTTATCTTACCTGGCTATGGTAAACAACTAGGGTTTAGGAAACTCTATGCTAGGGTAAAAAATTTTGGGGGGACAGGTGTGGTGGCTCATGCCTATAATCCCAGCACTTTGGAAGGCCGAGGCAGGAGAACCACTTGAGCCCGGGAGTTCGAGACCAGCCTGGGCCACAAATTAATACCCCATCTCTGTTAAAATATATATATATATATATTTGTGTATATATATATATATATACAAAAAAAAAAAATTAGCCAGATGTGGTGGCATGTGCCTATAGTCCCAGGTACTTAGGAGGCTGAGCTCAGAGGATCACTTGAGTCCTGGGAGTTCGAGGCTACAGTAAGCCATGGTCATGCCACTGTACTCCAGCCTGGGTGACACAGCAAGACCCTGTCTCAAAATAAATAAATACATAAATAAATAAATAACTTTTTAAAAAATGGAGGGCTAACTTGTCACCCCTGAGATTTCTGCCCTCAGAGAGGAGCCTGGGCAGACAAGCCCAGAGGGACAGAGCTCCACAGTGGGGTATGAGAAGCCAGTGGCCACACCAAACATACTGTTTTTCTTTTTTTTTTTTTTTTTTTTTTTTGAGACGGAGTCTCGCTCTGTCGCCCAGGCTGGAGTGCAGTGGCGCTATCTCGGCTCACTGCAAGCTCCGCCTCCCGGGTTCACGCCATTCTCCTGCCTCAGCCTCCCGAGTAGCTGGGACTACAGGCGCCTGCCACCTCGCCCGGCTAAGTTTTTGTATTTTTAGTAGAGACGGGGTTTCACTGTGTTACCCAGGATGGTCTCGATCTCCTGACCTCGTGATCCGCCCGTCTCGGCCTCCCAAAGTGCTGGGATTACAGGCTTGAGCCACGCGCCCGGCCAACATACTGTTTTTCAGAGCAGAATCCCTGGGGCTGCATCGGAAGCCTCCTCCCGATCTGATGATCTCAGAGCTCCCAAGGCAGCCACAGCCAAGGCCCGGCGTTGTCTACTTTTGCCCAGGAGAGGGAGTGACCCTGCAGGCAGCCTTCCCAGGCAAGCGGAAGAAGCCTGACTCAATGCCCCAGGGTCTGGGGGCAAATCCCACCTCCAGTCTCTGCATCTCCAAGAAGCTTGCTGAGGTAAGCTAGTGCAGCCGCAGGGAGATAGAACACACCTTCGGGGAAAAAAAAAAAAAAAAAACCCTGTCCATTTCCTGAAAGACAAGCTGACAAGCCAGGATCTTCCCACTTCCTCGAGGGGGCAAAAAAAAAAAAAAAAAAAAACAGGGATGGAAGGCGAGGTGGAAACAAAGATGGACCAAGTTAAATGCAGCAGGGCCTTTTAATCCCTCCGCACTTATATTTGGGACTCTCAGGCACTTGGCGCTTTTCTGAGCTGCCTAAAATGAGGGCCCTTCAGAACGCCTCACTGCAACAGGGAGATACACGTGGGTCGGGGTGGAGCAGGGCTGGAGGGCAGGCGAGAGGGTTCCTAGACTTGAAGACTTCAGGGGATTAGGGAGGTGACAGGCGTCTTCTACAGGGACCGCTGCCAGCCCTCCGCCCCTCCCGCCCCCAAGTCTGTGTCCAGCCTTCGCTTGTCGCTGCTGACCTGAGTCTCTCACAATGACTCAGTTCACTGCTCTGGACATGTGGGAAGTGGGTGGAGGAGGGGTTGGCAGGTCTGGTCCCCACCAACTGCCACCTTGCCGGGTGTTAGCAGAACAGCAGGTGGGTCCAGAAGGAAGAAGTTTGCCCACATTGGCATCTGGCAGCATCACGCTGCAGCTTCCATGATATAAATACAGGGAGTGAAAATAGCTAATCCCAGATAACAGCAGTGTAATCACCCAGCACCCGGCCTTGAATCCCAGAGCATTTGGAGGAAGCAGCTGCGGGGCTGCCCCCTTCAGCGGCCACTGCCCCTGGGTGGCCTGGGCTGAGAGTCTAAGCCAGAACAAAGCTGGAGAGTGGAGAGCAACTGGAAGAAAGAGACCTGATGAAAAGCACCTCTAATCACAGCTTGGCCTGGGATGGGATGATTTTTCTAGAGGCACCATGAAAATTCTGAGCTTCCAGCAATGTGAACCTGGTCTCCCTGCTCTTAGTTGAGATGCGTGATGATATACATGGGATCATCTAAGTTCAGGGTTTGGTTGTTTTTTTTTAACTTCTGGGTGTGATCATCACGGATATATTATTGTCCTCTAGTTTGGGAGGGTCAGGGCCTCTCCCAGGCTCCTCTTACATCTGGCCCTGAGCACCAGGGTGGTCGATCTGTGGCCATAACCCCAGGCTTCTGAGTTCAGTTCTGAGGCACTAGCCACTCAGAGTAGTTACCCCCGAGGATCCAAAAGGCAGCTCGCAGCCACCGCTCCTGTGGTGACCAAAAATTGGGAGAAGCCACTGGGCTTTGCTGTCCTCAGTCATTTTGCTCCAACAAGACATTAAATGAGGGCTGGCGGAGACTGCGTGAAGAGCTCAGGCGCTCCTCCTGTCCCATGTGGGGCACTATTCGATTGTCTGGCTGCTAGCTGATGGACAAGCCATCCCCAGCCACCGGTGACCTGGCTTCCTAGTTGCACTTCTGAAGGCTGTGGGCACTCAGATCCCTCTGATGGGTCATGAGGCACCCTCTCTCTCAGACGCAGAGAGCCAACAGAGCTGGCTGGCACTGGAGCTGGCTTGGGCTGAGGACCCTAAGGCAGAGAGGCCACAGAGGCGCCCAGAGGAAGGGTGGAGAGCTGGGCCTCAGAAGGAATTCTCTGCGAGCACCCAAGATATGTGATTCCTTACAGAACCAGCGTTACTATATCTGGGAAAAGAGGAGAGGAACTGCCCAGAACAAACCAGAAGAAAGGGGAAACAGAAACACTTGTCACCCACACGCAATCTAGGAGTGGGGATGAACAGGACTCTTGACTGGAGTCTGAGAGGCTATTCTCTGACTCTCTAGATTGGAGAACGCAGCTTATTATGAATAATGTTATTTTTGTTTGGAGTTTCATGTCACTTTATTAAACAAGTTTTCCTTTAGTCAACCACAGACGAAAGTAACCGTGTTCTCAACTTCTAATAAGATCATAAAGATCAGTCATGAATATTTCAGTGAAAGCAAAACATAAGCTGCACAAATCTCTGAGCCCCAGACTCAAAGTTGTAAATGGTTGGGAGACTGAAGTGGGTGGATAACTAGGCCCACAAGTTCGAGACCAGCCTGGCCAACATAGTGAAACCCTGTCTCAAAAAAAGAAGAAAAGAAACATTTTTAAATGCTGCAAATGGAGTGTGTGGATGGCTTGCCCACCTCAGAGTCCCATCAGCTCACCAGCAATAGAAACCGTGTCCAAAGAGGGTCGCATGACGTTGTAATGCCACCCTGGGCCACCACAGGAACCTCAGCCCCCAAAATCAAATTTGAGGAGAATATTTGCTGATATGAGGAAATGCATATAATTTTAAATTAGGTAGAAAATCAGAACAGGCCGGGCATGGTGGCTCATGCCTATAATCCCAGCACTTTGAGAGGCCAAGGCAGGAGGATCATTTGGGCACAGGAGTTCAAGACCAGCTCGGGCAGCATAGCAAGACACCATCTCTACAAAAAAGAAATTAAAATTAGCCAGGCATGGTGGCAGGTGCCTATAGTCCCAGACACACAGGAGGCTAAGCAAAGAGGATCACTTGAGCCCAGGAGGTAGAGGCTGGAGTGAGCTATGAGTGCTCCGCTTTACTTCAGCCTGGGTGACACAGTGAGACGCCTATCTCAAACATGAAAAGTAAGAACAGAAATTGCATACAATATGATCTCAACTATGTAAAATGTAGAGAGAGAAAAATAATAAAAAGCAACACACCTAAATATTGTCTGATAGTCCATTTCAATTAACACATAAAATAAAGAATAATATAGTTAAGTATTTGACCATAGCAAGCAACTGAGGTTTAGGAAACTTTACATTAGGATATTCATTCAATTAAAAAAAAAAAAAACTTTAAAAATATATTCAAGCCAGGCACAGTGGCTCATGCTTGTAATCCCAGCACTTTGGGAGGCTGAGGTGGGAGAATCATTTGAGCCCAGGAGTTTGAGGCTGCAGTGAGCCATGACTGCACCACTGCTCTCCAGCCCTAAACAGAAGACGACACTGGTTCCCTATTTTACCCTGCAGGTGAACGCCACAAGGTTCTATGCAGAGCCTCTGCCTGATCCCATCTTCTTCCGCCTTGGCTTGGACACTGCTCACCCACTAAGATCCTTGGTAACAGACTGAGATCAGAGATGACAGTTGAGTAGGAACTATGGTGGGATATTAACTATCGTGCAGTCTAGCTATATCTGAGTCTCTTACTCCGCATCAAAACCTTTTTCCTGAAATACTTAATGCAGAACAAGCAAAAAATATATATGAGAATAAAAAGAGAAGGAAATCACCATTCATCAAATGTATACTAAGTGCCAACAATTATATTTAAAACATTATGTATTTTCTTTGATGCAGCCCTCATAACAGCTTAGGGGATAAGATATTCTTCTTTTCACGGATGAGAAAACTAAGTCCCACGGAAGTTAATTAACTTGCCCAAGGTCACCCAGGTAAAAGTGGTCAAGCAAAGTTCAAATCTGGTGGGTCTGATGCCAAAGCTCAATGTCTTTGCCCCCAAGCCCTTTGCTCCCTGCCCCTGAAAGGACTTAAATATACAAGAAAAGCAATGAGTGGGTAGGAAGACGAGACGGAATATAAGCTGAGATTGACAAGATTCCACGTGGCTGGCAACCTTTATTAGCACATATTTTAGCACTGTGGAAGCATACGAGCTTAGAAAAAGAAAGCCAGAGAAGTAAAAACCGTGAAGAAGTAAAAGGCAAAAGCTCAGGGAAGCATTGTGGAATGAGCCCCTCAGCTCCACGCTTGTTGGGCTACCGCTTGCTACTCCAGAAATGGATTTCTCTAGCCAGTCTGAAACTGCAGGAATCCGCTGCCTATGAAATGAACAGAACCAAGTCTTCCACCTCCGCCAGACAGGCAACTCCACCGTAATCTAATCGCACCCCTTGAAGCCCCAGCCAGCAATCTCTTTCCCTCACCCTGTCACAAATGCCATCACATTGCATCACCGCCTCCCTCACATGCACAGCCCGGGCAGGACACTGGGACCTGTCTTGGCCACACATCCACAGATCGGCAGGGTCAGCCCTGGTTCTGTGCAGTTCACAAAGGCCAAAATAAGCATGAGCCCCAGAGGGGCCCCTGCCAGGTGGCAGGCTGAGCTGCCAAGGAGGTCAAGGTTTGGAGGTTTTCTTTTTTGTTGTTTTTAAGACAGAGTCTTTCTCTGTCACCCCGGCTGGAGTGCGGTAGCTCAATCTCAGCTTACTGCAAGCTCCGCCTCCTGGGTTCACACTATTCTCCTGCCTCATCCTCCCAAGTAGCTGGGACTACAGGCACCCGCCACCACGCCCAGCTAATTTTTTGTATTTTTAGTAGAGTCGGGGTTTCACCGTGTTAGCCAGGATGGTCTCAATCTCCTGACCTCGTGATCCACCCGCCTCGGCCTCCCAAAGTGGAGGTTTTCTTTTAGCCGAGTCCAGGGACTCTCACTGCTGCACACTGTGGGATCTGCTCACGGAAAGTTATTAGACGCAAAAACAAAAGAAATAACCCAGGGAAGCTTCCTGAAATGCAATTACGTGGGAAAAGAAGTGAGAAAAAGTACAATAAAAACTCACCTGATCATCCAGATTCAAGATTTGACTCGCAGAACGATGTACCATCAACCTGCCCTATGTTTAAAAAGCAACAAAAGAGACCACCTGATGCAAAGTGCTCTGAGCACCTGCACCCTGGGGCTGGGAGTCAGCACGGGCCCTCCTTCCAACAGGGCTCAGATGCCCCTGGAAATCTGGGGTGCAGGATCTGGGCTTTAGCACCTCACATTTACACTGGATTCCATGTTTCCATGTAGCTTATCCCATTTGCTCCTGCAATAATCCAGGAGGCAGGTAAGCCCAGTGTTACCACTCTCATTTGACTAATGAAGAAAGAAAAGCACATGTGACCCAAGGTTTTTTTTTTTGTTTTTTTGGTTTTTTTTGAGATGGAGTCTCACTCTGTTGCCTGGCTGGAGTGCAGTGGCGCCATCTCGGCTCACTGCAACCTCCGCCTCCCAGGTTCAAGCACTTCTCCCTGCCTCAGCTTCCCGAATAGCCGGAATTACAGGCACCTGCCACCACACCCGGCTGATTTTTGTATTTTTAGTAGAGACGGGATTTCGCCATGTTGACCAGGCTGGTCTCAAACTCCTGACCTCAAGTGACCCGCCTGCCTTGGCCTCCCAAAGTGCTGGGATTACAGGGGTGAGTCACTGTGCCCAGCCTCAACCCAAGGTCGTAGAAGTAATTAGTTACCGTGCTGAGACTAGAACTAATAAAACCTGGAAGGGTGAACTCCCATTATCAGTAGTAGCAAAGTACGTAATTCAGACTGACCTCCATTCCGCTGAGCACAACTGGGAATGCTGCAGAATAAGTGAATCCTGAATCGGACAAATGGGAAAAAAAAAAAACCACGAAATGTCTTGGAATACATAATGAAGAGGGATATTGTCAAGCCCTCTCTCTTACTTTGCCCAGCATAGTTAGAATTGAGGGTTATTAATCGATTCAAAGTAAATAATAAAATTAACCTGCCTTTCTTCTCAATAAATGTAAAATAATAAACCAGGAGTGGTGGCACACACCTGTAGTCCCAACTACACGGGAGGCTGAGTCAGGAGGATCACTTGAGCCCAGGAGTTCAAGGCTGCAGTGCACTGGAAGGGCACCTGTGAACAGTCACTGCACTCCAGGCAGGGCAACAGAGCAAGACCCTGTCTATAAAAGAATAAAATATAAAATAATTTATTTTTACATATAAAAATAAAATATAAAATAATAAAATATAAAATAAATAATTAAAATAAAAATATAAAATGTAAAATAATTTATGATGATGGTGATTCCTAAATGATTATCACTTTGTCTCAGGTATAAGGACTTGTCACTAAAGCACACAAAGGTAAAATAAACTGAAAGAAAAATCTATATAGACTTTTTTTAGAAGTGGTTTCTTTGTGAGAATTTTGTCGGTCAGATGAAACGAAAAAAATTATCAGCTTGTCTTGCTACTGTTTATAAGCATTTGTTGTATGCGTTTAATAAAGTTGATAATGATTAAAAAAAAAGCACCAAACTGCTTAAAGACACCAGAGAGCTACAAAATAGAGAAGAATAACCAGCCAGGACTCAAAGGAAGGAGGAGGCCGTGCGAAGGGAGTCTGTCCTTTGAGCTCCCCGGGCCCTGCGGCGTGTGTCAATTCTACCATGGCTGGCCAAGAGGCTGGGTGGACTTTCAAGAGCCTCGCAGGGCTTAAGGGGCAGGGACCCAATATGAGGCTGAGAGTGGGGTTGGGATTCATCTCGAACTGGGATTCCAAAGGGAAGCTCCCTACAAGTAAGTGTGACCCAGAAGCAGACAGGCCCTTGCAGAGACCACAGCTCCACTGCAGGTATTCTAAAGCCCCGAAATTAGATATCAGGAAACCTAAATTGTTGGTGCCCCAGGCGCCTAACAGAGGCAAACATAAATCTTCTTAGGAGGAAAATATTATCATCCGAAGCCTAAAATTAATTCTGCAAGCAATTTTTCAAATACAATATCCAAAACACAGTAACTTCCTGATTCCAGATTCAATTCTTGTCAATGCTGTCCCCCAAGCTTTTATTTCTTGATGACTTTTAGAGCTGGACAAACCTGAATTCAAGTACTAGCTGTTTGATATTACACATCTACACATCTGCTTTCTCTCTGTAAAACACACATAGTAAAATTTAGTCAAAAAATATAGGCCGGGCGCGGTGGCTCAAGCCTGTAATCCCAGCACTTTGGGAGGCCAAGACAGGCGGATCACGAAGGTCAGGAGATCAAGACTATCCTGGTTAACCCGGTGAAACCCTGTCTCTACTAAAAAATACAAAAAAAAAAAAAAACTAGCCGGGCGAGGTGGCGGACGCCTGTAGTCCCAGCTACTTGGGAGGCTGAGGCAGGAGAATGGCGTAAACCCGGGAGGCGGAGCTTGCAGTGAGCTGAGATCCGGCCACTACACTCCAGCCTGGGCGACAGAGCGAGACTCCATCTCAAAAATATATATATATACACACACATACATACATATATATACATATATATATGCACCTGGCATTTTAACAGCTGCTAAACAAAATTAAATCCCTGCCCCCTCATTTTTCCTCTTCCTTCCTGAGACTCTGGCATCCCTCAAATAATCATCATTGATAAGTTTGGGTCCCCTTCCATTTCTTATTTCTTATACTTCTCTAATTATTTGCTGAACCATTGTTATATTACCCATATTTATGTTTTTAGGGAGAACGGTTTCATTTATTACATCTTACTTTCCTAAATGGTTCTTCCTTCTTGGGCTTGCCCCATCTGTCCTGGTCTGGAAAATTCAATCACAGTCCCTATAAGGCAGAGCTCACTGCCCTGGACACCTCACCTCCTGAGAGCCCGCATATCAGGGTGATTCCTGCAGTGGAGCATCAGAAACATGACTGCCTTGGAGCTGGAGCATAAGATGTATCCCACATGGCCAAAGGCATGAACTTGATCATGGCCAACCTAAGCTCCGGGATAACAGGAGTTCCTCATTTGATCAGATGATCACGTGACACCAGTTAACATTTAGGAAGCACCTACCATGGATCAGGCATTGCAATGAGCACGTGGCCCCCAAGACGGTCCCAGTCTACTGAGGAACAAACCATTTCAAAAAGTATCAAAGCACAGTATGATGGAGTTAGGAAGAGGGGAAGCTAACCTGACCAAGGATAACACTAGTCCTGGACCTTCTTCTCCTTCTCTGTACTCCCCCTACTTACTGTCATTTATTGCCACGGCTTTAAACACCATCTATACACTGATGGTTTCCAAATTCATATCTCCAACCCAGATCTATCCACTACACTCCAGACTCAGAAAACAACTGCCGGTTAAAAACATGGATGTCTACAAAAATCTAAAACTTAACTCATTTATAAGACACATATATAGTAGAAATACAGACAGGGTCTCCCTATGTTGCTAAGGCTGATTTCAAACTTCTGGGCTCAAGCAATCCACCTGTACCAATCTTGCAAAGTGCTGGGATTACAGGTGCGAGCCACCCCATCTGGCCTCATCTATAAGACAGCTATTGAGTTCCTGCCAATTACCCTTCCCTTCACACGCGCACACACACACACACACACAACACACACGCGCACGCGCACGCACACACACACACAGATTTTCTTCAAGTCTTCCCCATCCCAGGAAATGATGCTAGTTGCCTAAGCCAGATTCTTAGGCACTGAGAGGTTATCCTCAATCCTTCTTTTTCCTTTTTATCCCCCAAAACCAATCCATCAGCATGGCTTAAAATTATCTTATTTATCTGTTTGAATGTATTCATTTTCTTCCACCAGAATGTTAACTTCTTAAATGTGGGGACTTTGCTATCCTTTTGATTTTTGTTTTACTTTCCCTGCTGCATTCCCAGCCTGTGGAACTGTCACTTAGTAGACTCTTGATAAATATTTGTTAACTGGCTAAGAATGTCAGGAAAGGTGGCACAGGGGAGATGACAGTTCAGCTGGCTCTTGAAATAGAAGTAGGGGCATGGCGCAGCGGCTCACACCTGTAATCCCAACATTTTGGGAGAACCAGGCAGAAGGATCACTTGAGTCCAAGAGTTTCAAACCAGCCTGGGCAACATAGTGAGAACCCAGACCCCATTTCTACTTAAAAAAAAAAAAAGAAAAAAAGAAAGAAAGAAATAGAAGTAGGTATTCACCTGCTAGAGAAGGGGGAAGAGAAGGGGGAAGGGAACACGAGGAAGAAGGAACAGTATGGGCAAAGATGGGGGCAATAAAAAGCAAAGAGTATCTAAGAAGCTGAGATTCTGAAGTCAGGAACACTCCAGTCCTCACTCAGTCCCTAGCTCTAAAATTCTTCTAAAAACAGTTTCCTGATCTAAGTACAATGGAGCTAATACTAGTACTTTCTTCATAGCGAAGTCCTGAAAATTAAATGAGAATGGGCAGAGCACACTTTTGGTATGCAACTAATAGTAGTTTTATTGTCTCTAATGTTGATAAACTTACAATTAGTAACACAGTATTAATAATTTAGTGTTCTAAAATGCAGGTTGCATGAGAGTTTCTGAGAGATGTGACCGGTTGGTCATGTAGGAGTCAGATCACTTGAGGCTAGGGGATCTTCAAAAACATTTAGCAGCAGTGGCCAACTGATCATGGCTCTGCCAATTATTCTACTACTCAAGGTGTTAAGTGATCAGAAAACTCTTGCCTGAGAGCAAATTTGTGTTCTTACACAAGCCAAGCAGACATTAGCCACTATAGAGCAATTATGAGAGTTTGTGTGTTAGTTATCTACTGCTGCATTACAAATTACCCCAAATCTTGGCAGCAGAAAGAAAACAAGAAACATTTATAATCTCATACAGTTTCTGTGGGTCAGGAATACAGAAACAGCTTAGCTGGATCATTCTGACTTCAGCTGTCTCATGAGATTAGAGTCAAGATGTTGGCTCTGTTGCAATCACTTGAAGGATTTACTGGGGCTGGAAGATTCATTTCCAGATTGTTAATATGGTTGGCCAGTTTATGCTGGCTGTTGGCAGGAGGTCTTAGTTACTTGCCATATAGTCTTCTCCATGGGGCTGCTTGAGTATCCTCACAACATGGCAACTACTTTCCCCCAGAGTGAGTGATCCAAAAGAGGGCAAGAAGGAAACCACGATATCATTTATGATCTACTGTCAGAGGTCATACACAGTCATTTCTACAATACTCTATTGGTTACCAGGTCAGTCCTACTCACTGTGGGAGGGAGGTAGGAGCCTCAGTTCTCCATGTGGCCTCCTATCCTTCCAGAATATCAGGAATTGAGAATCACCGAGGGCCATCTTGGAAGCTGGCTACCACAGTTGGCCACAGTGGAATTGAATTTTTTCTCACACTCCAGTAGATGGAACCAAATAGCAATGCTGAGAGAGGAAGTACAGAAATGAAAATTAGCTGGTCATGGTGGCACTTAGTCCCACCTACTTGGGAGACTGAGGTAGGAGGATCACTTGAACCCGGGAGGTCCAGGCTGCAGTGAGCCATGGTTGCGCCACTACACTCCAGCCTGGGTGACACAGACCCTGTCTCCAAAAAAGGAAAGCAGAAGAACAAGACTGCTAAGACAATAAAGTAATAATAATAGTATGATGTCAACAGTGGCTATCACTTATCAAATGCTTCTCTGGCACTGGGCAATGGCCAAGATCTTTCCATGCTCTCTCACTGGGGCAACAAATTACACTCCATGGCCCAAATCTAGCCTACCACCTGATTTTGTAAATCAAGTCTTATTAGAACACAGCCATACCCATTTGAATACATATTGTCTGTGACTACTTTCACCTACAACAGCAGAGTTGAGTAATCGTGACAGAAACCACAGGGTCTACCGAGCCTAAAATATTTACTATGTACCCCTTCACCAAAAAACAATTTGCTGATCCATTGTCCATCTCATTAAAACCTCATAACAAATCCCATGAAGTGATATTACTTTCCTTGTTTTATAGATGAGGAAACAGAGGATCAAATACATGAAGTGACTTGTCGTAAGTAGCAGAGTAAGATTCGTACCCAGGCAGCCTGACTTCAGGATCTGAGTTGCACTGGGCTAGGAATCAGAAAGGCTGGCTTTTCTGAGTAGCTATGTGGCAATTATTTAAGGTCTTGCTCCTCATTTTTCTCTGCTGAGAGGATAGATATTTAAATGTCTATTCAACTATTTCACAGGAACGTCAAATGGTAAATATAAAAGTGGACCAAAGAAGCAGCTAGTGTTCTTAGTTTGTGATGCTAGAGCAGGAAGAAGAACTCTGAAAGAAATGGCTAGAGGAGAAGTCCCTTGTTTACCTCTGCATAACCCAAAACTTACTGGCTGAAAACAACAGTGGTTGATTGTGGCTCATGATTTTGTGAGTTGGCTGGGTGGTCCTCAGCTGGTTCCCCCACGAACTCATTTATTCAGCTGCATTCAGCTGGAGCAGTGGTTCTCAACCAGGGATGACTGGGGACTCTGTTGGTAGGTGCTGCTGGTACCTGGTGGGTAGAGGCCAGGGATGCTGCAAAACTTACGCAGGAGAGCCTGCACAACAAACAATTATCTGGCCCTAAATGTCAATAGTGCTGAGGTTGAGAAATCTGAGCTAGAAAGTAAACTGGGATGGAAAATTCAAGATGCCCTCACTCATGAGTCTGGCAGGTGGTGCTGGCAGTTGGCGGGGGGTCTCAATTCTCTTCCATGTAGTCTCTCATCCTCCAGGAGGCTAGACTAACTTTGCTGCAACATGGTCTCAGGGCAGAATTCCAAATGAGTGAAGGTGGAAGCTGCAAGGCCTCTTGAGATCTGGGCTCTGGAACTCACCCAATGTTATTTCCATCTCATTCTCTCTTTTTTTTTTTTTTTTTTTGAGACAGAGCCTTGCTCTGTTGCCCAGGCTGGAGTGCAGTGGCATAGTCACGGCTCACTGCAGCCTCAACCTCCCAGGCTCAAGCGATCCTCCCACCACAGCCACTCAAGTAGCTGGGACTACAGTGTGTACCACCACACCCGGCTAACTTTTTGTGTTTTTTGTAGAGTCGGGGTTTTGCCATGTTGCCCAGGCTGGTCTCGAACTCCAGGTTGGTCTTGGACTCCAAGAGGCCTTGAGTGCTGGGTTCAAGCAATCCACCTGCTTCAGTCTCCCAAAGTGCTGGATTACAGGCATGAGCCACCACGCCTGACCTGTTTCCATGACATTCTATTGACCAAAGCAAGTCACAAGATTAGCCCAGGCTGGATGCGGTGGCTTGTGCCTGTAATTTCAGCACTTTAGGAGGCCAAGGCAGGAGGATAGCTGAAGGTCAGGAGTTCAAGACTAGCCTGGGCAACATAGTGAGACCCCGTTTCTACAAAAAATTTTTTAAATGAGCCAGATGTGATGGCACATGCCTGCAGTCACAGCTACTTGGGAGGCTGAGGCTGCAGTGAGCCATGACTGCACCATTGTACTCCAGCCTGGGCAACAGAGCCAGATCCCATCTCAAAAAAAAAAAAAAGAGAAAGAAACAAGATCCGCCCAAATTCAAGGAGTAGAGATCTAGACTCCACCTCTGCTGGGGAGGAGGAGAAAAGTTACATTGCATAGGGGGTAAACAGTGGGATCGGAAGAATCCGTGGCTATTAAACCATTATCTACTATAAGAAGTAAGGTTAACTGTATTTCCACTTTAGCTACATAGCTCAGGGGACTGCTCTATGCCAGTGGTTCTCAAAGTGCGGTCCTCAGACCTGCAGTATGAATATCCCCTGAGAACTTATTAGAAATGCAAATCTTTGGGAGGCTGAGGTGGGTGAATCACCTGAGGTCAGGAGTTCGAGACCAGCCTGGGCAACATAGCGAAACCCCTCCTCTACTAAAAATACAAAAATTGGCAGGGCATGGTGGCATGCACCTGTAATCCCAGCTACTCAGGAGGCTGAGGCAGGAGAATCGCTTGAACCCAGGAGGCAGAGGTTGCAGTGAGCTGAGATCACGCCATTGTACTCCAGCCTGGGTAACGGGAGCGAAACTCTGTCTCAAAAAAAAAAAAAGAGAGAGAGAGAGAGAGGAAAAGAAAATTCTAAGGCACCAAATCAGAAATGTGGGGTGGGGCCCAGCAATCTGTGAGTTAGCAAGCTCCCCAGAAGATCCTGACACTCAATCAAGTTTGGAAGCCACCAGCCTAAGGTAAGCAACCAGATCAGAAACCTCTCCATGCCCAGGTCTCTAGCTTGAAAGTTGGTGGAGGCCAAACATCCCTCCCCTCCTATCCCCTACCTCTCCATGGGTCTCTGCCATTCACCTGAGGATAAAATGCTCTCTTTAGGCCAGGCTTGGTGGCTTACACCTGTAATCCCAGCACTTTAGGAGGCCAAAGTGGGAGGATCGCTTGATGCCAGGAGTTCAAGGCCAGCCTGGGCAACATAGCAAGACTTCATCTGTATAAGAATTAAAAATCAGTTTTGTGTCAAACTCTTATAGAAAATAAAAAAAAAAAGAAAAAAGGAAAAATTAAAATAAATAAAAACTTTTTAAAAATGATCTCTTTAATAATGGAGTTTAGTAGAAACAGTCTTTATATAGATGGTTCCCTACTTACAATGGCTTAACTTACGATTTTTCTACTGTTAAATGGTGCAAAAGCAGTAAGATTTCAGTCAACACTGTACTTCAGATTTTGAGCTTTGATTTTTTCCCAGGCTAGGGATGTGGGTACAGTGCTTTAGCAATGCTTCACAGCATTGTGAGTATGAGAGATATTCACCATGAGAGGACATGAGATGTTCAACACTTTCTTATAAAATAGGCTTCGTGTGAGATGGTTGTGCTCAGCTGTAGGCTCATGGAAGTGTTCTGTAGGCTAAGCTATGATGCTCGGTACTGTAAGTGTATTGAATGCATTTTGCTTAACAGTATTTCCAATGTATACTGGTTTCATCTGGACATAAGTCTGTACTCGAAAGGGAAATGTGTCAACAGCCAACAAGAGGACAGAAGCCTGCGGCAACTATTGTCCAAGAGAGTCCGTGGGGTGGGGGTAGAGGGAGTCAGCTCCCTCATCAGGAGCTGAACAAGAGGAACCAGATCACATTTTTAGTTTTTGCTGCTAAAAATACAAGCGGGAAAAAAACTTTAATGTTAAATAAAATAAATAAATAATTTTTTAACACACACTAGCAGAGCACATTTAGAATTTTTTTTTTAAATTTTTTTTTTGAGATGGAGTCTCTCTCGTCGCCCAGGCTGGAGTGCAGTGGCCGGATCTCAGCTCACTGCAAGCTCCGCCCCCGGGTTCACACCATTCTCCTGCCTCAGCCTCCCGAGTAGCTGGGACTACAGGCGCCCGCCACCTCGCCCGGCTAATTTTTTTGTATTTTTAGTAGAGACGGGGTTTCACCGTGTTAGCCAGGATGGTCTCCATCTCCTGACCTTGTTGATCCGCCCGTCTCGGCCTCCCAAAGTGCTGGGATTACAAGCGTGAGCCACCGCGCCCGGCCTAGAATTTTTTATCCCCAGCCCGGAACTTAAATTTACATCATGACCCAGAACTAGAATCTAACTAAACCACTGCTGGTGACTGCTGGCCAAAAGTTGTAAGAAAACAATAAAAAGCTCTGTCTTCCAACACCACCAGGCTCTGCAGCCTCTGGGCCAAATCAGAGTTAGGACAATCAAGATCCCAAGCTACCCTTGAGTTCCCCTCTGATGACTACGCCTCTGGTTGTTTTTGTTTGTTTCTTTGGGTTTGTTGTTGTTTTCAGAAAGTTACCAAATCAGCCTCCAACCTGGGTAACACCAGCTGATAAAGCGACTACTCCGTAAGGCTAGTGTCAGCACGGGAACATGAAAACCCAAGGCTATCGCTGTGTGCCAGGAAAGTATCAGACCAGAGACCACGGTAAGAAAAGGCATGGGCCTCTGCACTTCTCCCAGCCTCCCAACGAGGTCTCTTGAGGGAGGAGGGTGACGTGAGGGTGACGTGTGGCTGACCTCTGCCCCTGACAGCATCCACACGGTACAAGTCAAGATGAACCAGATCCCTGACAGACCACACAGTCCAAGCAAAGGACGCAGTTATTGTTTAGCACATCCATTGCTCAGCAGCTAGAAATAGCCACCATCTCCAGCACAGGTACTAAATGGGCTACTATTAGAACCTTCTGGGGATCACAGGTTGTGGAGAGGAGCAGGTAAGAGAATTTTACTGTTATTAAAGTAAGTCTTTCCGGCCAGCAACAGTGGCTCACACCTGTAATCCCAACACTTTGGGCGGCCGAGGCGGGAGGATTGCTTGAGCCCAGGAGTTGCAGGCCAGCTTGGGCAACACGGAGAGACCCCATCTCTACATAAAATATTTTTAAAAATGAGCCAGGTATGGTGGCTCACACCTGTTACCCCAGCTACTTGGGAGGCTCAGGTGGGAAGATCACTTGAGCCCAGGAGGTGGAGGCTTTACTGAGCCGAGATTGCGCCACTGCACTCCAGCCTAGGCACCAGAGCAAGGCCCCATCTCAAAATATATAAAAACTAATAAATGATCAAGTAAGTCTTTCTGACCAGTGGCTCTATCTTAGCACAGTAGAGGCTGCTTTCCAAGCCACTGGGGGTGTGAGAGGAAGAGGCAAGGCTGTAACAGTCAATTGCTGGGGATGCTACCATGAGGATTTAGGGACTGGATAGAGAATTTAAACAGAGCAGTTTCCAAACAGGAGCCACCATGAGGTCAGGGGGAGCTGGTATTGAAAGCCCCGAGTGCCAGGCCTCCGCTACGCTCAGCCTTTCTGTTTGATGTATTGGGATTTTGCATAAACATATCATTTGCTATGAGGGTTCCACTGCTTTAAAGCAAAAAATTAAAAAACAACTGGATGAGCACTAATGTTCCCTTTAACTTTCAGATTGTAATGTTCTGTGTATGAAGTCTGTGTGTGCCCAGAGTGTTCAATAATACCCAAAACATAATCATCCTCCTTATACTCATGTACAACATATAAATGTAAACTATTACTATAACATAAACAACCCAACCTCAACACTCACTTCCCCTTCCACTGAAAAACTGGAAATCCTCTTCTTTGGTTTGAACAGGCAGAGAGGAGCACTCTCATTAATGACCTTTTACTTTTTGTCGCTAGGAGAAAAATGGTGATGACATCTTTTTGGCCAGATGGAACTGATGGAAGATTTATGGAGCAGCTGAGAACTGTCAGAGCCAGGCAGAGCCCATAAGACAGTGACCGTGGCCTTTTCATCAGGGAGCACACTGTTTTCTGGACTCTGCTAACACAAGAGAGCCTATCTACCCAGTCATCGGTGAGGTTATCCCAATACCCCACCAGCTGCTGCCACCCAATCTGGAGGCCTGCGCTCTTGCTCTTGAGGGATGGCATGTGACTGCACGGGAGCCTCAGCCCCCCCTTGCCCCAGTCTGGCACCCAGGGCCCTCCCAGAGTGGGAAACCTCATCCAATGCCTTCTCGGTTACAGAGATTTCAGAAATTAGTCACAGAAAGGAGGGCGGGAAGAGAGTGGAGATTTCCCGAAGGAGCCGGTAACAATATCTGGGGTCTTTCCCCTCAAGGTCACAGCAGCTCGGATTGTCCCTGAGTTAGCCACGAGTGGTCAAGAATGAAATCAACCTCTGCAAACCCTCCGCTGACTTGTCCAGCATCTACTCTACAAAGAGCTCCTATGGGGTAGGACTCCTCATTCACTGAGCCTTTCTCTTTGGAGATTTTCATTTCTCACCCTGTCCCCTCCCCCGCCTCAGGGGGCTGCCCCAATGCCCACCAGTTACCAGACAGAAGGAAGGGGTGAAGCTGGAGGCTGGAGTCCAGCATTTGTTTGAGACAGTCTTGGACTGACTTCCCATCCTCATCTTGTGAAGCATCTCCTGTTAAAACACACATTGGGAGCCTTTCTCCGGCCCTAGTGACCAAATGTCTGAATCTGCACAGGATAGTCTGAGTCTGTACCTCCTCATGTCCTGGAATCATTACTGATATCATTGTCTTTCACTCTCAAAGTTCCCACGTGGACAATAAACCATACAGTTACCCCACATTTCACTACATCACCACCTACGCTTTTCAGGAAGAATCTGAGAAACCTCAAATAGTTCTGCATGCCAAGAGATGTGGGATTAAAACCAAGCCAAAAAGCAACGATGTTCATTGGTTAGTAACAGGGAAGCCAGTGAAACAAGTCAAATGGGCCGGGCACGGTGGCTCGTGCCTGTAATCCCAGCACTTTGGGAGGCTGAGGCAGGCGGATCACGAGGTCAGGAGATCGAGACCATCCTGGCTAACACGGTGAAACCCCATCTCTACCAAAAATACAAAAGATTGGCCGGGCGTGGTAGCAGGCGCCTGTAGTCCCAGCTACTCGGGAGGCTGAGGCAGGAGAATGGCCTGAACCCGGGAGGAGGAGCTTGCAGTGAGACGAGATGGCGCCACTGCACTCCAGCCTGGGCAACAGAGCGAGACTCCATCTCAAAAAAAAAAAAAAAAACAAGTCAACAATAGGAAATGGTTGAATAAACCATGGCTTGTCAGTATGGAATACTATGCATCCTTTTAAAAGGAAAAAGCGGATCTATATGTCCTGATGTAGAAAGATCTCTGAAACAGATTGGTAAGAAACAAAAGCAAACTGTAGGTCAATGCAAAATGAATGATCCCTGTTATCTTTTCTTTGTAATTATACATGTAGAGGTGCATATGTATGCATATACATGCGTAGGGAAACATCTAGGACAACACAGTCTAATAGAAATAGAAAGTGGCTGGGCACAGTGGCTTAGGCCTGTAATTGCTATACTTCAGGAGGCAGAAGCAGGATGATTACCTGAGGCCAGGAGTTTGAGGGCAGTCTGGGCAACAAGTCGAGACCCTATCTCTACCAAAACAAAAATGTTTTAATTAGTGTGGTGCAATGGCATGAGCCTATAGTCTCAGCTACTTGGGAGGCTGAGGCGGGAGGATTGCTTGAGCCCCGGAGTCCAAGGCTGTAGCGAGCTGTGATCGCGCCACTGCACTCCAGCCTGGGTGACCACAGAGTGAGACCCAGTCTTAAGAACAAAAACAAAGAAAGAAATATAATGTGAGCCACATATATAATTTTAAATTTTCTGGTATCCATATTTTTACAAAGTGAAATTTATTTTATGTAACCCAATGTATCCAAAATACTATGAAAATTAATATAAAAAATTAATGAACTATTTAACCTTTTTTATACTAAATTCTCAAAATTATACTTCCAGTGATCTCAATTCATTTCAGCCTCATTTCAGGGGCTCAACAGCCACACATATTATTGAATAACACACATCTAGAAAGACACACATCTAACAGATAACAAGGGTTATTTCTGAGGAGAGACGTGAGACTAGGGCAATAGAGTGATTTCTAAGGAATTTGAAATGTTTACAATGAGAATTTATTCCTTACTTATAGAATCTTATAAAACAATAAAAACTTTTAATGTTTAAAAATAAGGAGCAAGAATATGAGATGCAAAGCAAAATCTATCTGTGGCCATGAGGAAACAGCATTAGATTTATCAGCCAAAAAGAGAGTTTGCATTTTTTTTAATCTGTGGTCCTCCCCATCCTCCAGGGCTGGCCCTCTGGCTGTGGGTCTTCGTTAGCCTGCCAAGGCACCCCACAGCAAGTCTCCAGAGGGCTGCCTGGCTTGGTTTCCCCATGTAGAAACAGGAAACCCTGGCTGCCTCCCTGAGGAGTCTGTCATCTCAGGAAAGCAGGATGGTGCCCTCAAATACTCACACTGAAGGTTTAAGTCTGTCTGTCAAAGTGCAGATCCGAAAACCAGTGCCATCAAAATAGCCTGGCGTGTTTATTTCAAAATGCAGGCTCCAGGGCCAGGCGTTGTGGCTCATGCCTATAATCCCAGCACTTTGGGAAGCTGAGGCGGGAGGATCGCTTGAGGCCAGCCGTTTGAGACCAACTGGGCAACATAGTGAAACCCTGTCTCTACTATATATACTTTTTAATTTTTTTAAGCTTTTTTTTTTTTTTAATGCAGACTCCTGAGCCCTACTAAATAAGAATTTCTGAAGGGAGCCCAAGAATCTGCATTGAACAAGAATTCCAGGTGATTCTTCAGCCCAACTGAGATACCACGGGTTATCATTCTCTTCTAGTCTTTTTCCCAATGCTGAGGATTCCTGGCTAGAATCTGATTCCAGCTCAAATCCTGCTGACAAAGCCTGGGAGAAGACAAGAAATCCAAACACTCTGAGCTCCCCCTGCCCCACTGGTGGTCCGAGCGCAATGGTGTTTACAACTAATTGGTCACAATCAGTTACAGGTTTCTTTATTTCTTCTCCTTTCCCAGTGCTTCACTTGACTAGCCTTTAAAAACAAAAAAAAAGGAAGAAAGTACTTTTTTTTTTTTTTTAAGAGATAAAGTCTAGTCCTGTTGCCCAGGCTGGAGTGCAATGGTGCAATCATGACTCACTGCAGTCTCAACTCCTGGGTTCAAGCAGGAGTCTGGCCAGATTTTTTAATTTTTTGTAGAGAATGGGTGTCACTGTGTTGTTCAGGCTGGTCTGGAACTCCCGGCCTCAAGCAATCCTCTCTCCTTGACCTCCCAAATTACTGGGATTACAGGTATGAACTATCATGCCCCGCTGATATTATTTTTAATTGACAAATCATAAATGTATATATTTATAGGTACAAGGCAATGTTTCAATATATGTATGTGGTATGGAACTCCTAACTCAAGCTAATCAATATATCCATCACCTTGCTTACCTGATTTTTTTATGGTGAGAATTTGAAATCTGCAGTTAGTCATTCTGAAGTGTATAATACATTATTATTGACTACAGCTCCCTGCTGTGCAATGATGTCAAAACCTACTCCTCCTTTGTGTCTGGACCTTTGTACCTTTTGATCAACAACTCTCCACTCCCATTTTCACAACTGAAGGAAGGGGCTGGTTGGCACACACAGCTCAGGAGAGGCAGGTTATCCACTGGACTCCTCCCCGGGTGCTCTTTCCGCTGCTTCACAGGACTCTGACATAGAATGACTTACCACCCACTCACCCCACTCAGCCACCCTTAGCCGGTTAACAGAAAGGCACTCTCCCCATAGTTAAACATGCAAATGAACGTTTCCATCAAAGCTGAACGTCCTTTAAAAAGCTGGTGCCCATTCTCCTTCCCTAACACCTGGGCACTGTCAGTCCCCACGTGGATGAGAGACAGAGAGAGACATTTTCCTTCTCCCCACACCCAGAACCCCTCCCTCCCAGGCCAGGCTGGGCACATTCCCTCAGACTTGTAAACCCTCCTTGCCCTTGAAGGTCATCTCTCTCTCTCTCTCCCCCACCTCTCTCTCTCTATTTCTCTATCTCTCCTCTGTCAACTGTCTCTTCTCTCAATCTCCTCCCCCATTTCTCTCTCTGTCTCTCTCTCTCACACTCGCCCCCTCTTCTGTTTCCCCTCTCTCTCAATCCCTCTATTTTTCTCTCTCGATCTCTCTTTCTCTTTCTGTCTCCCTCTAATATGAGAGGCAGAAAATTGGCTCCAATTTTCCAAAATATTGGCTCTGTGTCCCCACTCAAATCTCAATCAAATTGTAATCCTCACGTGTCGAGGGAGGGACCGGGTGGGAGGTGATTGGATCATGGGGTAGTTTCCCCCATGCTGTTCTCATGACAGTGAGGGGGTTCCCCACGAGATGTGATGGTTTCAACGTGTGGCACTTCCCCACTCTCTCGCTTCCTCTTGCCACCATGTAAGACGTGCCTTGCTTCCCCTTCACTTTCTGCCATTATCATAAGTTTCCTGAGGCCTCCCCAGCCCTGTGGAACTGTGAGTCAATTAAACCTCTTTCCTTTATAAATTACCCAGTCTCAGGTAATTCTTTATAGCAGTGTGAAGATGGACTAATAACCACCCCCTCTCTCTTCCGCTTTCCTAGGAGAAGCCCCACCAGCAGCAAAGGCAAGAGAAGCAGAAAAAAAGTGGGCAGGTGAACCTTTGTCATGGGCACCCCACTACGGAGGAAAGTCAAGGTGAGGTTCAGGAGAGCCAAGACCAGCCCCAGGGAGGTGTGGCGTGCAGCAGCATTAACAGCCTGTCCAGATGTTCTGCAGTTGTGGAAAATCTGTCCTGTCGTGTTGCACTGCCTGCCACTTTCCAGAGGACAGAGGACAGCAGTCACCATAGAAACCCTGCACACAGTCCCAGGCACCCTCCACGAACTCCTGAGGATGTGCTGGGGCCAGGACACCATCTCCAGAGAAAAGTAAAAGGACGGTACTGCTGCAGCTTAAAATTATGTAGTGTTTGCCAAGTCTAAGGCTTTCCTTTCTGCGGGCCCGGACCCCCAGATGCCATGTCCCTTAGCTGCCTCCTGACTGCATCTCCTCCTGAGGCCCTGCAGAAGGAGAAACAAGCAGGGGACTTGAATGGGGCCAACTGAAAGCCTGACTCACGCACAATCACAGAAACAAACTCCCCGTGCAGGAGGTGGTGCACACACAGAGGGACTTGCTGTAAAGTCACTGCTCAATGTGTTCCATACTTATCAATCAGCGAGCATTTTTGGACACTTGCCACCTGCCAAGAAGTGTGCTAAGAATGTTTTCTCCACCTTCAAATGCCTGAAGACTAGGCCATGTGAAAGAAGGCACTTAACAAACTGAAAAGCAGCACATAGAAGCAGGGGTCACTTATTCTGCCTGATTTTCATTATGGCTACTGTATTATTGTGGTTTCATAGTTGCAGCAACAAAATGCTTTCTGACACTTCCCCTGCTCTCCACCCCCACATTCCCCAAGCTCAACTCCAGGCTACAATCCTTGCCAGTGCCACTCCAGAACTTTTTAAAAGGGGACAAAGGGGTACACAAAGGAAATTCTAAGGCCTGCCGACTACCTCTTTTTGTGGCTATTTGGGGTTTCAAATTCTGGAAGAAGTGGGAGGGGAGCTAAAATTGGAGCCAAGATAAAGACACTGTCCAGGTGGAAGGCTGGAGATTGTCCAGGATCAGCTTGCCTAGAGCAGGACCCTCTGTCTTTTCCTCCTTAACAGCCCTTTGTTCTCTACACTGGAATACCCCTGTTACCAAAATGCTACCAACAGGTGCTGTTTCTTGAGCACCTACTACTGGGCAAGCAGTACACTAACCTGTTCTACTTGGACCACGTTCTGGTTATCTAATTGCTGCATAACAAAAAATCCCAGAACTCAGTGGTATGAAAACAAACATTTCATTATGCTCACTGATTCTGAGGGTTGGAAATTTGGAGAGGACACAACAGGGATGAGTTGTCTCTGCTCTACGAAGCCTGGGGCCTCAGCTATGAAAGCTGGATCAACCAGCGGGGCGAAGTGGCTCACGCCTGTAATCCCAGCACTTTAGGAGGCTGAGGCGGGTGGATCACCTGGGGTCAGGAATTCAAGACCAGCCTGGCCAATATGGTGAAACCCCTTCTCTAAAATTAGCTGGGTGTGGCCGCGTGTGCCTGTAATCCCAGCTACTCGGCAGGCTAAGACAGGAGAATTGCTTAAACTTGGGGGGCGAAGGTAGTAGTGAGCTGCGATCGCACCACTGCACTCCAGCCTGGGAGACACAGCAAAAGAAGACTTGTAAAAAAAAAAAAAAAAAAAAAAAAACCTGGAACAGCTAGGTGCTGGAATCATCTGGAAGCTTCATCACTCACACATCTGGCACCTGCACTGGAATGACTAGAAGGCTGGCTCAGCTAGAACTGTCCATCAGAGTGTCCTACCTGTGACCTCCTTCTGTGGCTTGAGCTTCCTCACAGCATGGTGGCCTCCAGGGAGCCAGTCTCTCACACAGTAGCTCAGGGATCCAAGAGCAAATGTTCCAGCAAACAGAAAAGAAGGTAAGTGGCTTTTTCTGACCTAGAGCTTACAGTCTTATGGTGCCACTTCCTTAGTATTCTATTGGTTGAGGCAGTAGCAAAATTGCTGGATTCAAAGGGGGAGGACATAAACCCTACCTCTCAATCAGAAGAGTAGCAAAGAATCTGAGGCTATATTTTACAATATTAACTTCTTTAGTTCTCACAAACAATCTTTTGACAAAGTACAAGTATTATCCCATTTTACAAATGAGAACACTGAGGTTCAGGGAGATTAAACAATTCTATGCGGTAGGTTGCAGCCCTACTCCAAAGCCTGAGTCTGCCCATCAGATTTCCTGCCTGGCTGATGTTCTCCTTTCTTCTGGATCCTCCCCAAGTCCCCCCAGCTCCCCAGCCCAAACTCCAGGCACCTCTTCCTCACCTCTTTCTGTTGATTTATCTGCTCTCAATTTCCTTCTGCCCTGGGAGTAGCCAGTGGCACTCCCTCCTCCATTCCATCTTTGGCAGCCTGGGGCCCAGGATGGAAACTTCAAGAAAGGCAGTCCCCCAGGTTTCCCCAGTCTCTAAAGCCAGCTACTTACAGACTCTTCATACTCCACAAGGCTAGAGTGGGACAGGCTTTCGTCCTATGGAATCCCCACTGCCTTGGGCCAGCCGCAAGGGAGGTTAGGGCCCTGACATTGCTCTTGACCAGTCCCAGCTGAGAATCAAACACCCCATCTCCACCCCCTGTGTTTGAGTGGCCCCTTCGTACATTATCATCAAGTGTCTTCAACTACAAAATGAACGTTTTGAAATGACAAATGGGAGAATCGTAAAAATATTTGCAGCACAAAATAAAATGACAAAGGGTTCCTAAGATCTCAATAGATCAAAGATGAAAACAGATAATACCTTTTCTTTTTAATTTTCTCCATAACTCCCCAAACTTGTTAAGATAACACCTCTTTAAAAAGAAAAATACAAACGGGTTTAAAACACTGAAAAATAGGCCAAGCATAGTGGCCCACATCTGTAATCCCAGCTCTTTGGGAGACCGAGATGGGAGGACCACTTGAGCCCAAGGAGTTCCAGATCAGCCTGGGCAACATGGCTAGACCCTGTCTCTACAAAAAAAATTAAAAATTACTCAGTCATGGTAGTGGTGCCCGCCTGTAGTCCCAGCTACTCAGAAGGCTGAGATTGAAGGATCACTTGAGCCCAGGAGTTACAGCCTGGGAAACATAGGGAGACCCCTCTCTCTCTACAAAAAATTTAAAAACTAGTCAGGTGTGGTGGCAAACACCTGTAGTCCCAGCTACTCAGAAGGCTGAGGTGGGAAGATCGCTTGAGCCTGGAAAGTAGAGGCTACAGTGAGCCATGATCACACCACTGCACTCCAGCCTGGGAGACAGAGTGAGACCCTGTCAAAAAAAAAAAAAATACTAAAAAATGATTAAAATAACTAAAACTAACTTTCTGCTATTTTCACCTTATATTTTGTAAAGATTTTTAAAATGAAAATTCCCAATTGCTTTCCAGAAGGATTGCTCCAAATTATACCCACATTTCACTCATGCTCCAAGAGGAAAGTGACTCTTCCTGAACAGCAGCAATCAGGAAAAATTTCCTGGAAGAGGCAGGGCTCAGACTGAGACTTTAAAAGTGGGTAGAGCCCCAGCTCTCCTTCCAGGTTTACTCTGTGCATGTTTCCAAACTCATCGGATTTACGCTCTTCTGCTTACATTGCTCTGTAAAGATTTGACCCACTACTGTGTATTAAAAAGGGATACATAATAATGAATTCAACCCTCTCCGTAAAATCCAAAGGGTCCTCTTGCAGTTTCCCCCTAGTTAATGGGTCATTAAAATATTCCCGGGGAGGACAAAGCTTTAGTTCACTATGAGAAAAACAAGCAGAACCAGCCCTGGATTCTGTCTTCAAAGATTTTACCATGTTGGCAGGTCTGGTAGGCCAGAGCCCAAGAAAATATCTCAGCCACAGATACCCCAGGAATAGACTAGCAGTACTACAACCTCAAGGTCAGAAGTATGTCACTAGACCAGAGCCAAAAATAGGTGCTATATCATTAAGAGAGTAAAAATGCAAACCACAGACTGGGCAATGTTACTCACAATAAGCGTATAACCCACAAGGGACTCCTATTCAAATATAAAAAGAACTCTCACTAATCAATAAGAAAAAGGCAAAAGATTTAAACAGGCACTTCACAAAAAAAGTATATTCAAAAAATCAACAAACATTTGAAAAGATCCTCAATTCATTAGTCATTAGGGAAAGGTGAAATAAAACCACAGTGAGACACCCCCACACCCCCACCAGGACGGCTTAAAATTTAAAACACATAATACCAAATGTTTGCGAAGATGTGGAGAAACCGCCATTCTTGTACACTGCCAGTATAAGTGTAAATCTGTACAACCAGTTTGGAAAACTGCTGAGTAGAATGTACTCTAGCTGGATTTGTGAATATCCTATGATCCAGCAATTCTACTCCTAGAAATTTACCCAACAGAAATGTGCACACATGTTCACCAAAAGACACACACAAGACAATTCATAGCAGCACTTACTATTCCTAACAGTCAAAAACTGGGAACTACCCAAATGTCCATCAGCAGAGAATGGGGATAAACAGTAGCATCTTCACATAATGAAATGTTTAGACAGCAATGAAAAGTAGCTAGCTACAACTACAAACAATGTGGTTGAACCTCACAAACATATACTAAGTAAAATTGTCAGACACAAAGAGTGTACATACTGTATTTAGATACATGTGAAGTCTGAAAACAGTCAAAACTATTCTGTTGTTAGAAGCCAGAATAGTTACTGCCCTGGGGGGAAACAACTCAAGAGGGCTTTGTGGCTACTGGTAATGTTCTGTTTCCTGAACTTCGTGCTAGTGATGCAGCAATGCTCAGTTTGTAAAAATTCATGGGGCTGTTCACTGTTATTTTGTGCAATCCTGTGTTACACCAGAGTTAAAAGTTCCCCCAAATCAAAAAGTGTTCAGCAAGTGGAAGCAAGTACACTGCTGGACTTGGTTGGGAGCTTAAGGGATCCCATAATTTGTCACAGGCGCAAGCAAAGCCCACTTTCTCCCCGCAAGTAGCATCTCCCAGAGTCAGGATCCAGGAATGGCTTGGCAGGCAGGATCCAAGGCAGGATCCAGGAGTGGCTGAGAGTTTTCCCAGTGCCACCTGGTCCCACCTCCCCTCTCCCACTTCTAATGAAGAGGCAGCACAGCTACTGTTAAGAAAAGGGCCTAGGTCCCTAGGAGATGACTGTCACATCTAGGGAGAGGATGATGCAGTGGGGTCCTCACCTAAACCCCCCTTGACTGTCTCACCACTCTGAATTATAAATGCCCGGACTTCCTCATCTCCCACCCACACATCTTGTTACAAGAAAAGAAATGAATCTCCCAGGGCTCCTTCTAACTAAAGTGTTCATTCAAAGTAGCCCAGCTTGAGGGCCCCCGACCTGGAGGAGTGGGAGAGGCAGCCCTCCCCCTCCAGGAGAGTCATCTCCAGGGCTACCCAGAACTGAGTAACTAGGTCACCAGAGTAACCAAAGAGGCCAGGAGACCAGGGCATTCAAGAATTGGTCCCGGAATGGGAGAGTGATGTCCAGTTCATGTTCTTCTGGTTCCAGCATAGCCCACGGTGCGAATGACACATCATGCAAGAAAACACAGCGAGTCTCCCTTCCTCCACCAGCAACCTTTGGTTACTGATAATAATCAACATCATTATTTTTTTATAACTAAGGTTGAGATAATATGGAAAGGCCCACAGGGAATAGGAAGGCCTAAACCAAGGCCTTAAAGAATGAGAAGAAGTTTCGTTCAAAAAAGCCTCCTAAGGGAGGAAGGTGTTTTTCCCTCCTTTACTTCCCTACAGTAATTTTTATTTTGGATAAATAAACCCTGATAAATGAGAATCCACATTTTCCCAAGGCCCGGGTTTCCCCCAGGCTGTGTTTTGGTGGGTGGTCCTCCCTCAGCAGTTGGAGTAATCCAGAGTGATCCCGGGCAAGTCGGAAGGGAGCAAGGCTATATTGAAGCCAAGAGGTATCTTCCCCTGCAGCTTCTCAAGAGAGGGGATCCGCGTGGTTAATTGTGAGACTAGAAACACTCTCCGTGTTACCGAGGTGGTTGATGGGTTTGTGCATGGTTTGGGGATGGAAGGCAGGAGGAGACTGCGAGTGCTTTGTTATTGTTATTTGGTTTATTTTTCTTAAAATAAAAACTGGATACAGCGAACTTTGAATACAGAAAATGAAAAATGAGGAGATTTGCATAACAGTGCTTGGACGTCCGGAGAGGCCCAGGGCCTAGCCACTGTTGGGGCACCTGGAAACACTTATGCCTGCAGATCGCGGAGGGTTAGCCACAGGAAGGGGCCGCCTAGGCTGGCCACAGGGCCTTTGCTGTGGCTGGAAGACCTGCCTTGGCGGCACCTTGGCACCTTGTTTCCCTTCAGCCCTGCCCTGCGGCAGGGAGTCAGCTCTGACTCCAGCTTGCTGCAGGCTGGGGAGGGGACGCTGACAGAGGCTAGGACTGTAGCTGGCGAAACCTCGTCTCCTTGCAGTCCGGAAAGTAACCTTGGACCCGGCAGGCACTTCCTAAAGTCCAAGCGGCCCTCTCTGAAGAATAAACCTGATTTTCCTCCGGACGCGGACAAAGGAGGATTCGCTCACAACTAGCCTGTAACCAAGATTTCCTATTTTCTTGGTTAGGAAAAAAAAAGGAAGCCCTCCGGGAGAGAGATTCGCCCTAATGTTTCTCCCAGAAGGGCCGGTTTCAGCGCGTTTGAGAGTTTGCTCTCCTACCAGCCTCTGGTTCTAGGGCCCCTGCACCCTCATCCTGGCTCCCGTCCCTTCTGTCCACCCTCCCGGACCCCCAAAGGGGCGGCGGGGCCCAAGCCGAGGGAGCTGCGCCTGACCCCGAGCGGAAGGGCCCCAGTCTAGGTCCTAATGCGGGTGGCGTCTCCTTTGACAGGCGGCGTTTGGGGACAACAGCGGGGACGGGAGATAAGGTGACATACCAGAGCAGATTTGGTGCACGCGCTGATACTCCTCTCCCGACAGGAAACGCGGAGCTATTTAAAAGACCCTATCGATTACTTTATCTTTCCTGGAGGAAAGCTTCTTGCGGAGAGACAAAAGATGTTCCCTACCTAAAGACACAAGGCCACACAACGGAGGGTCTGCACAGGCGACGCACAATTAGGCGCGGGGAAAGCAAAAACACATTGATGCTTAGAGGGCACAAACGTGTGTGTTCCCAGATCGGCTCCGGAGGGCGGCCGGGACGCTGGGGGCGGCGAGGGGCACCCACAGTATGGTCTTCTGTGCGCTTGAAAAGTTTTTTTCCACCATATGCGCGTAAAACATGCACACACACAGAAAGTGACTGTGCACTTAAGGCGCGCGTGTGTACCCGTGTCGTTTCAGCGAATTTAAAGCACATCAGGCCGGGCGCCGTGGCTCACGCCTGTAATCCCAGCACTTTAGGAGGCCGAGGCGGGCCTATCACCTGAGGTCGGGAGTTCGAGACCATCCGAGGCAACATGGTGAAACCCTGTCTCTACAAAAATTAGCCGGGCATGGTGATGGGTGCCTGTGATCCCAGCTACTCGGGAGGCTGAGGCAGGAGAATCGCTTGAACCTGGGAGGCAGAGGTTGCAGTGAGCCGAGATCATGCCACTGTACTCCAGCCTGGGCGACAAGAGGGAAACTCCGTCTCAAAAAAATAATAAAATAAAATAAAGAAAGAAAGCACATCAACTCGACACTCAAATCGGGTTACTGGTGGCTGTAGATGTATCCCATAGACACAGGTCTAAAATGTAAGCGCTCCATTGTGCTCCTTTTAAGGGCTTGAATGTCTGCAACTGTCATGTGTACACTTAAAGTATGGGATGTGTCAACACGACCCTTTCTAGCGCGCTCGTTTCTTGTCTGAATCCCCGCATTTCGCCAATTTGCTAGGAGCACAGAACGCCCTCAGCGAAAGGGGCTGCTGATCCCGAATTTGCTCAGGTATCCTGCAGCTTGTTGGCCTCCGGGTTCCCCGTGCCGTGCCCCCGGGAGGCTCTCCACAGGCACCGGTTGCGCCGAATTATACGAGATTGAACGGGTTTTTGCGTGTGTGTGCAACACGACAATTTGCCAACTGTTCCACAGTGCGCTCCGCCGGGCGATGGAAACTTCGCTGTGTTAACGCACAGCAGATTGGAGGGCACGACCCGGAAGGAAGGAAGAGGCGAGCAGGGAAAGGCGGCGACCCTAGGCCCGCCGGCCAGTCGTTTCCAGCGTCAGTTCAGCACTGAGCGGGGGCTCCCGGAGCTGCGGCCGGCCGGGGTTTCGGCCAGAGCCGCGGAGGCCGCCCGGCGGTGGGTGCGACTCTTCTCCTCTCCAGGGAGCGGCGGCTGAAGACCCGACCCACCCGCAGCGCTGCCGTCGGCCCCGCTGGTCCCCCGCGCGGGCACAAAAACAGGCGGCCGTTCTCCAGCTCTCTTTTCCCAAACCTGAACCGCCAAGCCGAAGGTTCTTCCTAAGCCGCGGCTACCCGGGCTTCACGCCCGCCGGGCAGGCGTGAACCAGCCCCAGGACAACCGTTTTCCTCCTCACTGTATGTGAATCGTTGTCCCTCTGACTCGAATGTCACCTGATTTTCCCAGCCGTGACCTCCAGCGACGGGACTCCGAGGAACTGACTCCAGCGTCTCAGTTCTCTCCGCCTCTGCGCCCGTGTTGGCTGAAGCGGTTTGCAGCCGTCGGGGCAGAGTGAGTGGGATGTGGCAGCCACCAGCCCCAGCCCGGAGAAGAAAAGAGGACGAAATTAACGCGAAAGGACACCGGAAGTCAGAAAGCGACTCCCTCAGATCCTCGGAATCCGAGGCAAACCCTAACACTAGTTTGAAAGCGGATCGTATCCACTTTCCTATCGTATCCTGGAATCATCCAGGATAAATTCGGGTTGGGAAACATACTCCCCAGAGCGTAAGAAAACTGACTTACAACAATACAAAACAGACAAGCACAAAGTGCAAAGGAGTTTGCAAAAGTTGTTGCTCTCAGAAAAAAAAAAAAAGTGTGTGTGTATATATATGTATACATACACACATCCTATAATATGATTTCAATTTGCAAAAATACTCTCTAAGAGGATGTATTTTTAAAACCAGTGGCAGCTTCGGAGGGAGTGGGGATTCGCTGCGAAGGGGAGAAGGAAGCCTTTTTGAGGTGACCTAAATGTTTTTGTATCTTGATTATGGTGGCTGTTACTGGAGGGGGGCCGCATCCAAGTGTCAAGACTCATCGAACTGTACCCTTTTGTTCAAGGTACATTAAACCTCAATAAAGTGGATTTTAAACCTAAATAAGCCGGTAACAGCTTTGCCTGGGTGGCTAGGGGAGAGGCCTGGGACACTTTACATTGATCTCCCTCTTACATGCGTTCATTTTGGTTTGGTTTTGTTTTTATGACGTGTTATTTATTCAAAAATATATCATTAGCAGAGTGACTGATGTAAATGTTAAACAATTGTTAAGGAAACAAAAGCGGGAACAAGAGACACTTGTGCATCCTGTCAGAAGGAGAAGAATAAGCACTCGCTGTCCAAGCTCATAAAATATTTTGGAAATGAATGTCGTTCAGTTTTGGGTTTTTTTGTTTCTGTTTTTTTGTTTTTTGTTTTGTTTTGTTTGTTTGTTTGTTTTTTGCTTTTTTGCTCATGTGTTCAACATCAAGGAGAAATGAGGACCCAAAACTTATCCACTGGTTACGTTGGTGTGTGTGGCTGTCATCTCCTTGGGACTGGCTACTGAAGGCCACAGGAGTGGGAGGACCAAAGGCTCCCTGGATGTTGTGTCCTGGCCTGTGAGCTGCACACAGTCCCGCTTGCAGCAAAGATGGGGTGGCCCGCTGCGCTGTGAGGGAAGGCCAGGCCCCGACAGGAACCTCAGATCTCACCAGGGGATGAGAGTGGTATCCCCCTGCAGCGGGAGTCCGTGCTGGCCTGAGAGGCTCCAGGCTGTGCCACCCCTGGGCAGACCCCAAACTTCAGGGAGCTGCCAGGATCAGTGGCTACAAGGGTCCCTGCCGAGTTTGGATAAACAAGGTATGAAATACTTCCATTTATACTTACCCCTACCCCGGCCCCAGACAGGAAAGTCACTTCAACCTTGTTAGGTCAGATTCCAGATCTGGTTCAGATTCAGGGCTATTTCAGAGATTTTTAGAGTCTGGCCCTCAGGAGAAGGAAGGACAGTGGGCTGAAGGCCAGGGACCTGGCAATCTAGGAACAGCTAAACTCCTCTGCTGGCCTGTGGGGAGTGCCTGGGTGGAGCTACCAAGGCCATAAGCCAGTTTCATCTTCCCACTTTGCCACCTTCTCACAGAGACCAGGCTCTGCATCCTCAGTGACCACAAGACTTGGGCCTGCCCTCTAGTTTGTCCATCCCTGCCCCCTCCCCTGACCCACACTGTCCAAGACCCCAAGACCAAACCACAAGTCAGGAGAGATCTTGAGAGCAGCCAGTGCCACTGGGGTCCTGTTCCCAGATAGTACTAGACAAAGGCCCCCCTTCCTCCTCTCTCACTAGGGCTCCGCTGACCACCCTACGCAGTCTTCCTACACTAAGGGCTTCGCAGCCACCCCTTCATGGAGATTTCGCTGCCTGGCTGCTTTGGCTGCCTGTCTCAAACTATACACATCTTTGATTCTTAAACTCCAAGATTAGGATGGGCCGCAGAAAGTTGCATTTTTAATATGCACCTCAGAGGATTCTGGCCGAGATATTTCTGCAGCCCCAAAAGTAACAAGGAAACTGTTCCAAAAAGTGTATTATGAAAAGTGTCATGTTTATTCTTGACTTGTCCCCCAATTATTCTTCCCCTGAAGCTTTCATCACCAAAAAACCCCATGGAACCATATGTGTACATATGCCCATATTTAAAACACGAATTCTGTACCTGGTTTGCTAAAGTATCTCAAAACACACCCATAAGAATACACATGAATGTAATTCTTTCTCATGGCATATGGTATTCTGTTCTATTGGTACAACATGATTTTTTGACCAGTCCTCAAATATATATATATTGTTTTTTAAACATGTTTTGATTCTTAAAAAAACTAGAAACTGCAATGAAAATGCTTTTCTTTGCATACATGTATATACCTATAGAATGCAATCCTAGAAATGAAAATATTTGTTCAAAGAGCTTATGCATTTTTAATTTTGGCAGTACCAAACTGCTCCAAAGAGGTTTACCAGTTTACAATGTAAAAGCATGACGAAGCAACTATTGCACTTTTTGATCTTCGTCAGTCTGATAAGTAAAAACTTTTGCCTCTCTGTGTTTCAATTTGCATTTCTTTATTTCTTTTTATTTTTTCCAGCAAGGTTCTGTTACTCTTGGTCATTTTTTAAATACTTTTCCTGGATCATTTTCTTATTGATTTACAGATATTCTTTCCATATTGTGGAAATCAGTATTTTGTCATGTATTTCTAGCATTTTTCCTGAGTATAGTTTTTTCTTGGATTCTATTTATGGTATTTTTGCTGTGCATAGATTTATTTTTATGCAATCAGGTTTATATAATTCATCTTTTGTAGTTTCTAGGTCTTTTGTTCTCTTCATCCACCCTCCCAAATGTACAAGCACTCCAAAATTATTTTAATTACCTGTAGCACTTTTGTGTTTCATTTTTAGGATCTAAATGTTTAATCTATCTGAAATTGAATGTATTTGGTATAAGAAAAATCCATTACATTTTCCTTATGTTAACATCACTTTATTTTGAAAGCATATTGTCATATAGATCATCCCCCCTCCCCCAAATAGCATAATATTACAATTGGCGGAGACTTATTTCTCATCTTAACCAGTTTTACTTTGTTGGTTAGACAACTACCCACGTGCCTGTCCACCTCTGCCTACTCTCCAGGTGAATTCAGGTAAGAACCTGGGATGTCTCCCGGGATAGTGCAGCTGGAAAGGAATGCTGGGTACACCTCTTACCACCAAGGAGAGGAGACAGACACAAAACTGGGGACCAGACAGGAAAAGAGACATGCTCAAGGTGAGCCAACTGCCGAAAAGGCAGGACCACACCCACCACGGGCTCAGAGGCCAGCGCTCTTTCTGACACACGCCTGCCTTTTTCAGGGTCTTTGCATCTTGGACTGTGCATCCCCAGCACCTGGTACATAGTGGGCACCCAGTCAATGTAGGTGAAGGAATGGAGAAAATCAGGCCAAGAACCCAACAGTGACCAGGCTGTGGAGTCACTTGTGGGTTGGGTGAAAACTCTGGTCCACTCTTTTAGCCTCTGTCCTCACAGACACACACACACACACACACACACACACACACGGACAGTATTCACTAGCCATGTGGATCTGCTCTTTCCTTCTGTGGGCTCTAGGCCCTTCCTATGGCTGAGCAAGTTTCCATGGACAACTCTTAAAGCAGCTTGGGGACTTTCTGTCTGTCCTAGCTGGCCAGCAGGGGGCTGGGGAGGGGTAGGCGGGAGCGGGGACAGGAGGGGGTGGGGGGCGGGAAGAAAGTCAAAACCCAGTCAGGCAATAGAGAGTTAGTATATCCAGGGCTCTGCTCAGATGGCCCAGAAAGCAGGATTGACTACATAGTTTGTGGGCTCAGCGCACGATGAAAATGTGGACCCTCTGATTAAAAACTTATTAAGAGTTTTAAGAGAGCAACAGCGGAACATTAAAGCAAGCTCAGGCCCTGTGAGACTGCACAGAGGCTATGCCCGTGAAGGACAGGGTTAATTATGGGAGAGAGGGAAGAAGGCCCTTTCAAGGACTCTAAAGGTTCCGTAGAAGTGGGCTGGAAGAGTATTCATAACAGCCAAAATGTGGAAATAACCCAAATGTTTATCAAGAGGATGAATGGACAAAGTGTGGTGTAGACATACAATAGAATATTATTCAGCCATTAAAAGGAACACGATGATATGTGCTACAGCATGAACGAATTTTGAAAACATTATGTTAAGTGAATGCTGCGAAACACAAACAGCCACATAGTGTATGATTCCATTTGTATGAAATGTCCAGAACAGGCAAATCTACAGGGGCAGAAAATAGATTAGCGGTTGCCTAGGGCTGGGAAGGTGGAAGAGGGGGTTGGAGTTGATGACTAAAGGCCACAAGTTTCTTTTTGGGGTGACAAAAAATGTTCTAAAATTGTGATGATGGTTTCACAACGCTGTGGACATACTAAAAATCACTGGATTGTATACTTTAAATGGGTGGATTGTATGGTATGCGAATTATATCTCGATAAAGCTATTATCAAAATAAGAGGAGAGGGAGGGGAGAAGGGAAAGGAAAAGCGGGAGAGCGAGGGAAGGGGAAGGCGAAAGTGAACTGAATGCATGTTAAATTCCTCTCTCCCCCCTCTCTCTCTCTCAAATGAAATTTATGCAGGAAATCTCCCTTGTCTATGAAGGTTTGGGGAGACCTGGCATCTCAAATCCAACAGCCCTGGTCCTCTTCCCGGGCTGCGCGGTTGGGGGTGATGGTGGCGGTCTTGCTCTTCCTCCAGTTAGTATGGTCTTGGGCGCAACGACGTGCAATAAAAGAAAACAGTCTCAGCTCTGGAGTCAGCTGTATGTTCGAATCCTAACACCCTGACACTGTCCTTTCCCATCTGTGTGACCCTGAGCAAGTTACTCCACGTCTCTGAGCCTCATTTTCCTCAGGCCTGCAGTCGGAATAAGAGGATCCGCGATGAGAGCGCATGGCACACCCCGTGGGCGCTGAATAAGCGTGGGAATGAGAAGGATTTGGTGCCAGCTGAGCCACCCGAATGAGGCGCGTCCCGAGGCAGGAAAAATCCGGTGCCGCGGAGGCCGCCTGGACTCTTCCGGAGCCAAGGGCGAGGTCGGCGGCCCTCAGAGTCGCCCCCCGCCCCCAATGCCTGGCCAGGAAGGAAGCCCGGGCGGCGGAGGGGCCCAGTGGCCGGGTCCGGCGCGGAGGCGGAGGCCGGGAGCCCGGCGCGCAGCCGGAGCTGCTCATCCATCAGCGGGACGAAGAGCAGAGTCGCGCTCTCGGCCCTCTGTTTGCTTTCTCGCCAATTATTGCAGCGCCGCAGCCCCTTTGTTGATACAGTAGTCCGAAAAAGTGCTAATGTTCATTTATCAGGGGGCCAGCCGGGGACTCCCACGAGTTGCGATTCTTCCCAAAATATAAACATGGGGCGAGCGTCCCAGACAGAAACCCCCATCTGTTTCCCCCGCGCGGGCGGAGAGCTAGGCGTTGTTGAAGATAAAGCCGCGGATAACGCCGCCTGTCTCCAATGGACGTCTCCCCGGCGCATTAATGACATTCCCGGTGATAGTTCCAGCTTATCTTTCAATTAATCATATATACCTTTTGCGGCCAGCCCTGCTGATTGCACGAAAGGGGGGCCGGCTCCGGCTGCGCCGATCGCTTTTCAATTAATAATAATTTATTCACGGAGAATGCGCTCGAGCCACCCTGGAATTTGGATGATCTTAAAGCACCAACTCTTTAAAAGTCAAGGAAATACACGGATAGATTTTTGATCTCTCCTCTCTCCTTTTGTCTCTCTCTGCCTTTCTCTAGGCTGAAGGCTGTTTGTCCTGCTAGTTTGGTCAAAGTGCGGCGTGGAGAGGCGGCCAGGTTGGGTCAGCGGCCCTTGGGAAAAAAGATGTGTCCCTGCTGGGGGCCAGAGAATCAAGTTTCCTTCCACCCGACCCCCAACCACTGCAACTTCTATTTAGATCTATTTAGAGGGTTTTTTTTTTTTTTTCTCACTCGAAAACAGTGAGGACTGACAAGAAAAGTTGCGAATCGCTCTCGGACTTTTCTCTAAGGGGACCAGCATGGGTCGCCCCAATTTCTATTTTGCACGCATTTGTCCATTTTTGCCCCACCTCCTCTCTCCTGCAACACCAAGACCTTTTTGGAAGCCAAGAGAAGTCATTACCCGATTCACACAGGGCATAGAGAGTGTAAAAGTCACTAATTTTGTTCAAATAAGGAGGGTATTTTTCCTTCCCTTTTTGTAACACCTGACCCACAGGACTGACAGCTCTAGGAAGCCCCCTTACCCGAAAGTAGGAAATAAATCCTTGCCGCCTTGATTTGTAAAGGCAATGCTAGTTTTTTCTTTCTCCAGAACGCTAAAAAAAAAAAAGAACCTGAAAACAGGGATCCCGGATGTAGCCTCGATGTCCCCCATTAAACGGTAATATTTCAGGCGTCGGCTCACACTAATCTTTCAAACTGTCATCGCAAGTCGCCCGGCCAGCAGATTCACTTAACAGCGCTCCCAGGAACCTCGTTCCGAGCTCTTTTCAGCGAGACATTTAATTGAATCGGATGTGGCTCGTTTGCCAGACGTCACCGCCTCAGCGATAGGCAACCTCTCCAACGCCCCCCCGCCCCGAAAACAATCTTCAAAGGCAAGGCAGGCCCCCAAGCTAGGTTAATTTAGAGCCATAACGGTAACGTGGCCACAAGTTCAGGCGAGGAAGGGCCACAGAGGCTGCTGACATGCAGTTCCGTCCAAGGAGAATTTGGGTTGGGAGGTGAAGAGGTGGGGGGACAGGTTTCCTGGGGCTTGAGAGCCCCCACATTTAAGAAAAGGCATCCTCCACAGACTAGGCTAACAATTCCAGACCCCCAGTAGTCCCTGGCTCAGAAACTCGAGGCGTGATTTCAGCGTGGCAACCCAGGCCTGTTACTGACGGCTGGCGCCTAGAAGCCGGGGTCAGGGCTTTGCACGCCTCCTCGGCTGCCCTGTGGAGCTCACCTCTCCATTGCTCTAGCATGGAGGCCCCAGGTCCTGGGACTGTGGCTTTGATGAGGGACAGAAAAAGTCCCAACATCAGGCCAGTGCTAGACTTCCCTTGTGTCGGCGTCTCAGACGGCCCACTGTCGGGCTCGAGCACCCAAGATGCACGTTCGGGACAGACACTATTTTGTCTCCACACATTGTGCGTTTCCTCCGCACCTTGGGCGCGCGTGCGGGAGCTGTGTCTTTAGGTTGCTTTTGGCCTTGCGCCGCCTTTATTCTACTCCAAGCGCCTCTTGCCAACCCGCACTCCGCAAAGAGCCAAGCCCTCCACGTCCCCATTCTCAGCAAGTCCACGCGTCCCGCCCAGCTTCCTGCCTGCGGTTCCCTGCACCAGCTAAGGCCGTGCGAAGCCAACGCTTTTCCACTGACAAATCATGTCATCCCCAGCTCTAGAAGGCGTCCTTAACCTGGGGCCACTCTGCCTACCCGGACTCCTGAATTGTAAGCAAAGCAAAACTCCTCTCTGCAGTGTTCTGGGGAATGGAGAAGACCCCAAGCTTTCATAAGACCTCCCAGGGAGTGCGGGGACCCAGAGAAATGAGGCCCACCCGGGCAGGACCTGGCCATTTAGCCGGCGCTCCTGAAACTCTGGCAGATTTGTCTGACTTCTGCGCCCTACTCTACTGACCCTGTGGCTAAAAATGATCACGATCACCTCACCTGCCCTGCCCTTCCCCCACGCGCCTGACGGAGCCGCAGGGGTGCCCTCTCCGAGTACCGCCCAGAGGCCTCGGAGATATCCTGGCCTAGCTGGGCTCAGAGAAGCCCCGCCTCCCTGACAGCTAAACCTGGGCTAAGGCCCTGAAACCTCGAGGTTGGCAGAAGCCTGAGGGCCTTGCTGCTAGGCAGGGAGGGCACGGGAAGGAGGGGGGTGGGATCCGTGGCCTCCAAACAGGGGAAACGAGGTGGCTAGTAGCTGGGGCACACCACAAGACAGGTGTCTTCTGGAAAGCTGAGCTTACCAGCTGGGATTCCTGATTCATTTCATTATTAAGGGGAGAGGCATTTCCCTGGGAGAGTCCTGGCAGTGACTGATGCCCCCTGGAGTTGTGCTGTGCCTAACACTACTGTAGGAGGCAGCCACTCCTACCCCACCTGGCCATCACTCACCTTGCCCTTACTTTCCTTGACTCATCCAGAAGCACCCAGAGCCTGTGGCATGACTGGCCCTGTAGGCCAAGCCAAACTGAACCCCCCAAATTGTCCAGAATCTCCCCCTCCTGCTATCCCCAAAGCCAGTCCTGTCCTCCAGACTTTTCTTCCTACCACCTTCAGTAATAAAGCCTTCCTCAAATCACTCCCCTCCCCACCGCTTCCCACCCCATCCTTCTCTCTCCCATTCTGGTTTGGGTGCTGAGGAATATTTATTCAAACCCACACCCATCCAGCCCTGCCCAGAGGCCTGACTCTGCGTGCCTCTGGTAGGCTTTTCAGGCTCACATTAGGGAGCAAAAGGAGACCCTTCCAAATGTGTCCTGGCCCCTTTAAAAAAAGCTGAGCAGGGCTTTTTTTTTTTTTTTTTTTTTTTTTTTTTTTTTTTTTTTAGCCCTATGACTATATTAGGTGACACGAAACTGCTCATCGCTGCTGTCATCGAGGCCCCTGGCCCAATGGCAGGCTGAGTCCCCCTCCTCTGGCCTGGTCCCGCCTCTCCTGCCCCTTGTGCTCGGCGCTACCTGCTGCCCAGACACATCCAGAGCTGGCCGGCGGGTGCGCGGGCGGGCGGCGGCACCATGCAGGGAAGCTGCCAGGGGCAGTGGGCAGCGCCGCTCTGTGCCGCCCACCTGGCGCTGTGAGACTGGCGCTGCCACCATGTTCCCCAGCCCTGCGCTCACGCCCACGCCCTTCTCAGTCAAAGACATCCTGAACCTGGAGCAGCAGCAGCGCAGCCTGGCCGCCGCCGGAGAACTCTCTGCGCGCCTGGAGGCCACCCTGGCGCCCTCCTCCTGCATGCTGGCCACCTTCAAGCCAGAGGCCTACGCCGGGCCCGAGGCGGCTGCGCCGGGCCTCCCAGAGCTGCGCGCAGAGTTGGGCCCCGCGCCTTCACCCGCCAAGTGTGCGTCTGCCTTTCCCGCCGCCCCCGCCTTCTATCCGCGTGCCTACAGCGACCCCGACCCAGCCAAGGACCCTCGAGCCGAAAAGAAAGGTGAGGAGGAAACACAGGCCCCCTTCTCCCCTCCTGGGTCGCTTTCGCCCTCAAGAAACTCAGGGCCAGGAGGAGGAGACACGCGCCCCTGGGCCGAGGGCTGGGATCCGGCGGGGGGCTCAGAATGTAAGATGCCTGGTGTTGTCGCCAGGGCTCCCGCGCCCCGCGTCCAATTGGAGATTCAGAGGAAATGCCAGATTGAAAGGATCAGAAGCAAGAGACCAAAAAACATTTACCCCCGGCCTAACAAAGCCCCGGGCGGCTTCGGCTCTGCTCCTGGGTCTGGTAGGAAGTTGAAAAATCGGTTTATGGTAGACAGAACAGACAGACAATTAGATAATCTCTGTTTTTAAATCTCCTTTGGATTTACGGATCTTTTTAAGAATCTGATGAGAACCGCTAAACAGAAATTGAAATGTTGCTCACAGACACGCTTTTGCGTACAATCGGAGGAGGGTCCTGGACCTTCTTTCTGCAGCCCACCCGCGACCCGGGTTTCTGGGCTCTTTCCTTCTTTGCGCCAGGAAAGTGAAGTTTGGGATCCAGGGCCTTGATTTTAAAATGGGATACTGCGGAGCCTCTGGAATCTGACTTCGCTTTATTTTTTCAGCACAACTTCCTGGCGCGGCCAGGGCGGAGAGGTTCCCTCGTGGAAAAGTTAGGAAAGGTTGCGCTACTGCGGGCGCGGGGGAATGGACGAGATGGGTGCGGGGTCATCCTGCAGGCCATCCCAGGATCCGGGAGGGAGGCCGGCCCTGCCGCAGAAAGGGGCCTGCTGGGAGACCCTCGCCCAAGGCAGGAGCCCGGGCGATTCCCGGGAGGCCGAAGGCGCTGGGCGAAGACCGCTGTGAGCCGGGAGAGAATTCGGAGGTTGAGGAATAGAGGCCTGTGAACAAATTCGGGCGGGCACCGCGGCTAGAACTGATCGCTACCAATTCGAGAAAGCCAGCAAGGCAAGTTCCGAGGCCGCCTGCCCACCCGCGGCTTCTTGGACGCTGCGCAAACCCTGCTGCGGCCAGGCTGGAGCCTCCGATCACCAAACCAACACTCCTGGCCTTCTGTTTCTTGATTCCTTAATTTTGAGATAAGACTGTCCCTAAGAGTGAGGCCTCGGCCTCTGTTGGTTTAACTTCTCAAACCAAACTAGCCCTAATTCAGTTCACCCCAGAGCAACACCTGGTTTTATTTTTTTTATTTTTATTTTATTTATTTATTTATTTATTTATTTATTTTGCAGCCTGAAATTTTAAGTCACCGTCTGTCTCCCTCACCAGGGTATGAACTGCCCCGAGGGCAGAGATCTCTCGTTTTGTTCTCCAGAGCCTTGAGCCGAGCCTGACTTTCGACAAATGCTGAGTGAGACTTGTCGGTGGCTCCCAGTGCACTTGGCAGAGTGAGCCGCAGCCAGCTAGGCTCTCCAGGCAGGACAGAGTGGCATCCACGAGGATCCCTTACCATTATTGTGCGGCCGCGCTCCGTAGGTCGAGCCGCTCTTACCAAGCGTCTCTCTGCCTCTCTGTTCCCCCTCAGAGCTGTGCGCGCTGCAGAAGGTGGTGGAGCTGGAGAAGCCAGAGGCGGACAACTCGGAGCGGCCCCGGGCGAGACGGCGGAGGAAGCCGCGCGTGCTCTTCTCGCAGGCGCAGGTCTACGAGCTGGAGCGGCGCTTCAAGCAGCAGCGGTACCTGTCGGCCCCCGAACGCGACCAGCTGGCCAGCGTGTTGAAACTCACGTCCACGCAGGTCAAGATCTGGTTCCAGAACCGGCGCTACAAGTGCAAGCGGCAGCGGCAGGACCAGACTCTGGAGCTGGTGGGGCTGCCCCCGCCGCCGCCGCCGCCTGCCCGCAGGATCGCCGTGCCAGTGCTGGTGCGCGATGGCAAACCATGCTTAGGGGACTCGGCACCCTACGCGCCTGCCTACGGCGTGGGCCTCAATGCCTACGGCTATAACGCCTACCCCGCCTATCCGGGTTACGGCGGCGCGGCCTGCAGCCCTGGCTACAGCTGCACCGCCGCTTACCCCACCGGGCCTTCTCCAGCGCAGCCGGCCACTGCGGCCGCCAACAACAACTTCGTGAACTTCGGTGTCGGGGACTTGAATGCGGTTCAGAGCCCCGGGATTCCGCAGAGCAACTCGGGAGTGTCCACGCTGCATGGTATCCGAGCCTGGTAGGGAAGGGACCCGCGTGGCGCGCCCCTGACTGATCCCACCTCAAGAGTTCCCTGACTCTCCGGGGGAGAAGGGGCTCCCAACCTGACCCTGAGTCCCCTGGATTTTGCATTCACTCCTGCGGAGAGCTAGGAACTTTTTCTGTCCCACGCGCGTTCGTTCTTGCGCACGGGAGAGTTTGTGGCGGCGATTATGCAGCCTGCAATGAGTGATGCTGCAGCCTGGTGTCTTAGCTGTCCCCCCAGGAGTGCCCTCCGAGAGTCCATGGGCACCCCCGGCAGAACGACCAGTGAATTGGGACTGAGCCCGGGCACACGGGGCCTGAGATCCGACCGCCCATTCCGCGAGCCAGGGCCGGGCGCCCGGGCCTTTGCTATCTCGCCGCCACCCGCCCACGCACCCACCCACCCGTATTTATGTTTTTACCTATTGCTGTAAGAAATGAGGATCCCCTTCCCATTAAAGAGAGTGCGTTGACCCCGCACGTGTGCTTCTTTCAGCTTGCGGCGCTTCAGAAACAGGAGAGAGGTGGCCGCCCAGGATTGGTCTCAGGTCTCAGGCACAGGCATTCGCTGAGCAAATTGATAACATTGATACTAATAAAAACTAACCCTTGCTGGAACCATACTGGTTCCGTGTTGGGCACTTTCTGAGATTGTCTCATATAATTCTCAATTTTTAAAAAAAATCCTATTTTAAAGTTTAGAAACTGAGGCCCGGAGGGATTTAATGACTTACCTGCGAACAAATAGCCAGTACTAGTTGAACTCAGGTTAAACTCTGGTTGTCTCACTTCAGAGACCGCCTTCCCTGTGCTCCCAAGCTCCCCTCCTTGAATCCTAATATGTGCCAGGCACAGTTCCAGGCACTGGGCATTAAATGGAAAGCAAAAGAACCTGGGCCCTCTGTAGCTGGAGGGCACTGTGATCATCCCACTTAAAAGAACTCCTTAGCCTGTTTACAGATGGAAAGGCCAAGAACCCAAGCCCTTGTCAAGCGTTCTCAGGCTCCTCAGATGCCGCCTTGGGGCCTCATCAGCTGCCCGCGGGACTGAGTGCCCGGGCTGGGCCCCATAGAGGTGTCTGCAGAGGGTGCTCACCTCTAGCCCTGGTGAGGCCCCATAAATTCACATGGTCCAAGGGAGCCCCTAAGCCCTAACCTTACTGATGTCCTTTCCTTAGGGCATTTAATTTCACCATAGTTCTGACCAACAAGTGTTACTACTGTCCTGATTTTATAGATGAGAAAACTGAGACTCTGTGAAATCAAGTTTAAACCCTGCTTGTTATGGGACTTGCTCACTGCATGCCTCCGTGGTGGTGGTGGTGATGGTGGTGGTGGTGGTGATGGTGGCGGCGGCGGTGGTGGTGGTGGTGGTGGTGGTTGTTTGTAAAATGAGGGTAACAAACATACCTTGCTCTCATCCTGGATCGCCAGTCAGCAGGTGCTGGGACCTGACCTCCAGCTCCTCTATCACCAGCCCCAGAGTCTGAGGAACTAACCCAGGATCTTTTTAAGATGCTGATTTAAAAGAGACCAAAGCCGGGGGAGTTGAGGATTTGTTTTCTCACTGGATATGGATTTTTCTGATATTTTGCCCAGGAAGCACTGAGTTGGAGGCCTGGGGCATTGGGACATCCGGCTGATAGCCCCCGATACAGCCAAAGCATTGTTTGTGGCAGTCAGGGACCGAGTGCTTCTGAATGTTCCCCTGACTCCCAGTAAGAGTTGCCAGGCTGGCCTGGCACAACCAGGAGCTGTCCTACTGCCTCACCAGGAACCATGCAGCCCTGCCAATGCCTGTGTTATCTCTCTGGGTAAGTGCCACACGCCCGTGGAAGAGGGGAGGATGCCAGGAGGTTCTAAGTGCTACCACTGTCTATACCCAGTGTTACCACTGGACACAGTGGGATACAAGGGCAGTGGAGTGCAAGCAGTCTACCATCGCAGGGTTCTGGGCTGTGCTGTGGGAAGGGAGAGGAAAGGGCTATGCTCAAGGCTGGCTGAGTAGAAGAAGGGACCTGAAGGTCCGAGCTAGCTGGCAGCTGGAGAGGGCCATCAGGAGTGGAAGCAGGATGGTCACCTCAGCCCTGGCATTCCGCCTCCTGGGCCTACGACCCTGCTGTGACCCTGCTGTGAGCCATTAGAGCCATTAGTCTCAGTCTTATGGAGGGGCACGCCAAGGCTCCTCCAGGTTGCCAGACCAGCTCCTGAGCAGGATGGTGCTCTCCTGCTAGGCAGTCCCAGCCCACAGCCCCAGCAGGCGGCCTTACTCACACAACTGGGAAATCCTATCCGAAATGACCCATATTTGCTCTTAATCAGATCACTGTGGCCTTGGTCCTGCACTCATGTGGGTCTTTTTCATCTTACAGGTGTCTGCAGTAACATTAGAAATAATATTTATTTCACTTAACCTTATACCACGAGGATTTCTCCATGATACCTCCCTCTTTATGTGTCATACTGTCCCTTTGGGGATCAGCTGAGTGAGCTAGGATCTCCTGCAGCTTTCCCAAGGCACTCACAAAGGCTCACAACGGCTGGCTGGCTGGCATCTGCCAGGGCTTACCAATGCCAGCACCCCCGGCTAAGTGTATACAGGAGTTCTCTCACCTAACCCACCTTCATTTGCAGACCGGGAAACTGAGGAGGTTACGTGGATGGTCAAGATCATCCAGTCCCTAAGTGGGAACGGGAGCTGGGAAACACACAGGGTACATACTGGGGAGCTTGCTCCTGAAGCCAGAGCCTGCCACACTGTGAATGTCTCTCGAGTCAAGATGCAGCCAGACTGGCTCCCGGCGGCCCTGAGCGGACCCCAGACTCTTGCCAGTGGGGTGAGAGTCTCAGGCCTCATATCCGGGCTCATGACGGGGCGGTAGATGGCAGAACTCAGGGAGGCAGCACGGACTGCCCTCGCCTGACTGGAGCGAGGCTTTACGGCCTGGGCGCTGAGTCAGGGAGCCAGGGCTCAGGCCGGGACAGGGTCAGAAGTACCTTAAACTAACGACGCCCCGTGTTTACATAGCGACCCCCACTCCAATTATGTCGGTGATATTTGTTTTGTTTTCAATTGCTAATTGCATAAACGACGCATTCAGGGTAAGAAAACTCAACCGGCACAGAGAAAAGCAAAACAAAGGAGAAGTGTGGGGCGCCTCCGAGGTGGCAAAGCCAGCGGAGATGAAGGTGGCGCAGGCATGAGCTCTCCATGCCCAGAGCGCCAGGGAGGCACCTAGGGGACTCATTTCATTTCTAGTATTTTTAAAAATCGAACAAGAACACGCCGCAGCTTTAAAAAAAAAAAAATTAGAGATAAACAGCGAGGTTAAAAAGAAAAAAATCGGGGAAGGAAGGTAGGTTTATTTTAAAAAGAAAGGAAAAAAAATCAGCTGGGTGGTTCCTGGCAAAGGCGGGCCGGGGCTGGGGGTTCCCAGCACTACAGGCCAGTCCACCGCCTCCCACCCGGCCCCGCCGCACTGACTGGCCCCGCCGTCCCTTCCTTTCCTCGGGTCATTCCCAGCCCGCAGGCACGTGTTCGGCCAAATCAGAATGGCTCTTGTCGTTTTATTTTGTTTAGATTTCACCTTAAGTGGACGCCACGTTGTGTATCTAAATACCTGTATTTTTAACAGACGCGCAGAAGCCGCAGGGTTCACCGCAGACTCTCTTCACTCGGTCCCGCGCGAGAGTAGCACCGTCTTCCCCGCAGCGCCGGCCCCTCGCATCCTCACGGGAGCATTCCCGGCTCAGGCCCTGCGCTTTTCTGCCGCAGGCAACAACCTTGTGGCCCTTAAGGCTTGCTGACTCCCCTACCAGGCTGAGCTCCTGGAGAAAGGGACCTGTGGCCTGCGTTTAATTTATCACTCTCAGAATTTACCGCGTGCCAGGCACTGTTCTGAGCTCTTTACAAGTGAACCCATTTAATCCCTTTTTATGCCTCTGGGTTCTCGTGAGGAAACAGATGAAGGATTCATTTTAAACCCAGAAAGGAGGAGTATGTTGCCCAGGGTCACACAGCTGGTCAGTGTCAGAGCTTGGTTTCAAGCCCAGGCAGGCTGGTTCCAGAGCCCCAGTACGTGGTGTGATCCCATCCCCAGTTCAGGACTGGCAAAGAGTAGGCGCCAAGAAATGTTTGTCTATTAAAGTGTACACACATGATATTAGCTAACAACTCCTGGATGATTTCTATGTGCTAGGCACAGCAAATGACGAGAGAAGCACGCTTCTTTTTTTTTTTTTTTTTTTGAGACGGAGTCTCGCTCTGCCGCCCAGGCTGGAGTGCAGTGGCCGGATCTCAGCTCACTGCAAGCTCCGCCTCCCGGGTTCACGCCATTCTCCTGCCTCAGCCTCCCGAGTAGCTGGGACTACAGGCGCCCGCCACCTCGCCCGGCTAGTTTTTTTGTATTTTTTAGTAGAGACGGGGTTTCACCGTGTCAGCCAGGATGGTCTCGATCTCCTGACCTCGTGGTCCGCCCGTCTCGGCCTCCCAAAGTGCTGGGATTACAGGCTTGAGCCACCGCGCCCGGCCAAGAAGCACGCTTCTTAACTCCCTTTGAGCCTGAGAGGAATCTCAGACAGGATGGTGGCAGCTGGGACTGCAGGGATGCAGCGTGGCCCTCTTGCTGCGTCTCAGAGGAGAGCTTACCCCAGTGGTGGGCAGTGAAGACACCCGAGGGCACCCTCAGAGCACCATGGGCTCCCCACCCTGCCGCAGCCCACAGCTGCGTGGAATAACAGTATGGATTATTGCCTAACATCTGTTGGTGCTTACTTTGTGCCAGGCCCAGGGCTAAATGCTTACCCTGCAAATCTCATTCTGTCATTTTCCAAGGAGGAAATTGAAACCCAGAGAAGTTAAAAACATCACCTACCTAAGGCCACTGCAGTAGTATGGAGTAGGGAAACTGGTGCTGGAATCCAGATGGTTCCAGAGAGCCCTAGCTCTTCAACCCACTCTCAGCAGCTCCCAAACTTGCCCGAAGACACAAACTGCCTGGAGGCCGGGACAAGCCCCAACCCCTGCCTGCCCCAGCTCCCTTGAATTGGACTCCCCAGGGACAGGCCCTGCGGGACTGCATTGGTGTCCAGGTGATTCTCATCATTTGGCAGGTTGGAGAACCACAACCGCTACCAGCAGAGGCCCCAGACTGCCCAGGCTCCAGTTCTTGAGGGCCTGCGGGAAACTGGAGTCAGATTTCCCCTCTCCAGGCCCTGCTCTTCTATCTCAGGGTCTCTGTGTGTTTGCTGTGATCCAGTGGCTGAGACACAAGCCAGGCAGCCCTGGGGACCCTGGGCAGGAGAGTGGAATGGTGGAGGCTGGGAGAGAGAGACTCTGGGACATGCCTGTCTCAGTCTGGACCCCAAAGCCATCCCTGTGGCTTGTGAAGCTCAGGTCCTGCCAGTGCTGCTATGGAGAGAAGAGCAATTTGGGAGGACTATTCAGAGACAGTTCATTTGTTCTACCCAGATCCTAAACTCCACATCAGAGTCCTGCAGGAAGTAGACTAGGGGCAAACCAGCCTCCATGGGGGCTTATAGTATGCCAGGCTCTCTGTGTGAGCTCACTGACGCCTTGAAATCTGCTGTTCATTGTGGAGACCATTTTACAGATAAAGAAAGTGAACCTTAAAATGGTTTTGTTGGGGCCGGGCGCAATGGCTCATGCCTGTAATCCCAGCACTTTGGGAGGCCCAGGTTGGCGGATCACGAGGTCAGGAGATTGAGACCATCCTGGCTAACACAGTGGAACCCTATCTCTACTAAAAATACAAAAAATTAGCTGGGCGTGGTGGCAGGCGCCTGTAGTCCCAGCCACTCGGGAGGCTGAGGCAGGAGAATGGCCTGAACCCAGGAGGCGGAGCTTGCAGTGAGCGGAGATCCTGCCACTGCACTCCAGCCTGGGAGGCAGCGTGAGACTCCGTCTCAAAAAAAAAAAAAAAAGGTTTTGTTGGGCCAGGCATGGTGGCTCATGCCTGTAATTCCGGCACTTTTGGAGGCTGAGGCAGAAGATTGCTTGAGCCCAGGAGTCTAAGACCAGCCTGGGCAACATAGGGAGACCTTGTCACTACAAAAAAAAATAAAAATAATTAGCTGGGCATGGTGGTGGATGCCTGTGGTCCCAGCTACTCAGGAGGCTGAGGCAGGAAGATCGCTTGGGCCAGGGAGGTCACGGCTGCAATGAGCCATGATTGTGCTGCTGTGCTCCAGCTGCACTCCAATCTGGGCAACAGAGTAAGACTTTGTCTCAAAAAAAAAAAAGTTTTGTCACTTTCCCTATTCCTGAAGTTAGAAAGTAACCAAGCCAAGTTCCATCACCAAATGCCTGTCTTTCCAGTATACCCCAACCTATCCCCAGTATCTTGAACTCCAGCTTAGCAGACATCTTGAAATGGTCTCATATTAGCCTCACAGCACTCTCCTTACCCCCTGCCCCTGACTGGGTTTCTCTGCCCTCAGCTTTTTGGGTGAGATCTTTAAAATAAGTGGCTATAGGCTGAAGGTGCCTCCTGCAATTAACCAGTTCACCCAGGCCCTGGACCACCAAACAACTACTCAGTGCTTAAGCTGGCTCACAAGTACAGACCAGAGGCAAAGCAAGAGAAGAAGCAGAGGCTTTTGTACTAGGCCAAGAAGAAAGCTGCCAGCAAAGGGGACATCCCCACTAAGAGACAGCCTGTCCTTTGAGCAGGATTTAACACCGTCACCACCTTTGTAGAGAATAAGAAAGCTCAGCTGGTGGTGATTGCACACAACGTGGATCCCATTGAACTGGTTGTCTCCCTGCGTGCCCTGTGTCACAAAAGGGGGGTCCCTGACTGCATTATCAAAGGGAAGGGAAGGCTGGGAAGTGTAGTCAGTCCACAGAAAGACCTGCACCACTGCCGCCTTCACACACGTTAACTCAGAAGACAAAGGAGCTTTGGCTAAGCTGGTGGAAGCTAGCAAGACCAATTACAACAACAGATATGATGAGATTTGCCATCACTAGGGAGGCAATGTCCTGGGTCCCAAGTCTGTGGCTCACATCGCCAAGCTCGAAAAGGCAAAGGCTAAAGAACTTGCCACCAAACTGGGTTAAATGTACACTGTTGAGTTTTCTGTACATAAAAATAATTAATATAAATTTTCCTTCAAACAAACAAAAAATAAAATAAGTGGTTATATGGAAAGGAGTTTGCATTTTCAATTAATGCAACCATTCATTATTCATTATTGTCCTTCTGTGGCCCTTCATAAATGCCCATGCAATTTCAGCAATAGGAAACATGTATTGCTAACAATGTTAGTTTAGCTTTCTCTTTACAAAAAAATTTTTAGGGATGGGGTCTTGCTCTGTTGTCCAGGTTGGGCTTGAACTACTGGGCTCAAGCAATCTTCCCACCTCAGCCTCATAAATAGCTGGGACTACAGGTGCTCCACCATGCGTGGCCTCTTCCTGTAAATTAAAAAGAACAGCTTCCCCTTCCCCCCAACGCCAGGCAAATTTGATGCTTAATTATCACCATATTTGTTCTCTCTGGTGGCTATTTTCACATCTTTCCATGATCCAGATTTCCTAACCACCTAGTGTAAACTCTTCAAAAGCCTTTCAAAAATATTTGAGGCTTAAACAATGTAAATAAATAAATGATGGTTTGAAATATCCCTAAATGTTTTCCAGATTCAGTGCACTCTTAATCAAAGGGCTAAGAGTACATTTGTGTATTCATTACAGAATGAATAGAATGAATATTCACAGCTGAACAGAAACTTCACATGCAAGTGTAGAGATCTAAGAATAGCCAAGAAATTCTTTTTTTTTTCTTTCTTTTTTTTTTTTTTTTTTTTTTTTTTGATGACGGGGTATCACTCTGTCACCCAGGCTGGAATGCAATGGTGCAATCATGGCTTACTGTGTCCTCGACCTCCTGGGCTCAAGCTATCCTCCCACCTAAGCCTCCTGAGTAACTGGCACCACAGATGCACACCATCACGCCCAGCTAATATATATGTGTGTGTGTGTGTGTGTGTGTGTGTGTGTGTGTGTGTGTGTACAGGTGGGGTCTCCCTATGTTGCCAGATTGGTCTTGAACTCCTGAGCTCAAGCAATCCTCCCACCTCAGCCCCCCAAAGCATTGTAAGTTCTGATGTGAGCCACCGAGCCTAGAGTCCAGTCACACAGGCTGGAGTGCAGTGTCATGATCTTGGCTCACTGCAGCCTCAGCCTCCTAGGCACAGGTGAGTCTCCCACCTCAGCCTCCCGAGTAGCTGGGACTACAGGTGCATACCACCATGCCTGGCTAATTTTTGGCATTTTTAGTAGAGATGGGGTTTCAACATGTTTCCCAGGCTGGTCTCAAACTATGGGACTCAAGCAATCCATTTGCCTCAGTCTCCCAAAGTGCTGGAATTATAGGCATGTGCCACTGCACCCAGCCCCAAGACATTCTTCAATAAAGAAATAAGGAAAATGAGGTGGGGGGTTCTTTCCTATCAGTTAACAAGGCTTGTAAAGCTATGGTAGTTAACACTGTGATACTGACACAAGGGCAGAAAAATGGACCAATGAGACAGAATAGAGTGCCTAGAATCAGAAGTACACATATACAATCCATGAAAGGGTTAGTTTTGTTTGGGGAGAGGTGAGATTTGGTTTTTTTATTAAAAGAAAATTTTTTTGAGACAGGATCTTGCTCTGTCACCCAGGCTGGAGTGCAATGGCACGACCACAGCTCACTACCCTCTTTACCTCCCAGACTCACTCGATCCTCCTGCCTCAGCCTCCCAAGGAGCTGGGACTACAGGCGCCACCACACCCAGCTAGTTTTGTTGTTGTTGTTGTTGTTGTTGTTGCTTATTGTTATTGTTGTTGTTTGCAGAGACAGGGTTTTGCCATGTTGCCCAGGCTGGTCTTGAACTCCTGGCCTCAAAGGATCCTCCCACCTTAGCCTCCCAAAGTTCCGGGATTACAGGCAAGAACCACCACACCTGGCCCAGAGGTATTTTTGAAGTTCAGTGGGGAAAGGGTGAACTTTTCTGCAAGTGGTTCTCCCGAAGATTAAAAAAGAGAGAGAGAGAGAGAGAACATCATTCACAAAATCAAATCAAGGTGAATTAAAGACCCACCTGTGAAAAGCAAAACTACGTAACACTTAAAAGACAACATAGACAAAGATTTTATGACCTTACGGTAAGAAAAGATTACTGAAACATGACTCCAAAAAGCACAACCCTTAAAGGAACAGCTGGACTACATTAAAATTAAAAATCTACACTGAAGCCCAGGAGTTAAATCCATACTCCCCAAGACACCGCACAAAGAGTGAAAAGACAAGTCAGGCCACAAAGTAGAAGATATTTGCAATACAGCCCACAAAAAATATAGCCCACAAAGCATTAGCACCAGAATAGATTGTGAAAACCTGACACTCCTCCTGGCCACTGCACTCCAGCCTCTCTGACTTCCTTACTGTTATTCCAACAAGCCTGGCAATTCCTGCCTCAGAGTCTTTGCACTGGCTGTTCCCTTTGCTTGGAATGTCCTTCCCCCAGAATGTCTGCCTGGTGAATTCCTCATCTGCTTCCAGTGTTTACCTAAATGTCACCTTATCATGAGGTCTGTTCCTAGTACCGTATTTTAAATTGCACTCCTATGCACATGCTCATGCTAGCCCTACATTGCTCTGGTGTGTTTTTTTTTTTCAGTTAGACTTTATCATATCTAACATACTGTTTTGTTCAATGATGTATATCCCAAGCACCAGAAAGAGAGCCTGGCACTTGTAGGAGCTTAGAAAAAATTGATGCTGAATAAATGAATGAAGACAAATTACCAAAAGGAGGAAAATGGGCAGGAGAAATGAACAGGGATTTCAAGGAAAAGGAAGTACAAATAGCCCCAAAATATATTTAAAAATATACGTTATTTATTACTCAGAAAAACAAAAAGTCATGATGAGACAATAGACTTCATATACCAGATTGGCAAAAATTAGAATTGGGAGAGAGTAAGCATCGATGGGAACTCTTCTTCTGGTAGGGGTGTAACTGAGGCCAAAGACTTTAGAAGCCAGTTTGGCACAACTTAGTAAAGTTGAATACAAGCCTACCCAAGATCCAGCAATTCCTCTTCTAGGAATATACACCAGGGATAGTCTTGCATATGTGTACCTAAAGACATAAGTAATGAAGTTCAAACAGCCTTGAGTGTAAGAGTATGGCCTTGAAACCACCAAATTGCCTATCAAGAGTTGGACAAAGTTATAATTAAGTTGTAGGGAATTCACAGAGTGGAATATTATACAGCAGTGAAAATGAAAGTGCCACAGCCACACTCAACAGCATGAATCAGTCTCAAAGATGAATCAGTGCTCTAAGGTGAGCAAAAGAAGCAAGTCACTGAAGAATATAAACGATGTGATTTATTTTACATAATAGTCAAAATAAGTAAAACAAAATGATGTTTTAGTTAGGGATGTGCACCTGGATTTCAAAACTATAAAGAAAAACAAGGGAATGGTTAACTCAAAATTCAGATAGTGGTTGCCTCTGGGGGAGAGAAAGAAAATCGCAATGGAACGGAGATTTCAATGGGAGCTGTGGGCCACGTTATTGTCTGTGTCTTGGTCGGGTGATGGGTACTCATGTTCATTTGATTATTCTTTAAGCTACACATATACATGATCTTTATTTTTATTTTACTATGTAACTTTTAATTGAGGTAAAATTTACAGTAAAGTGCGTAAGTCTTAAGTGTTCAGCTCCACCTAGTTTTACAAACTATAATACTCTTTTGTGTATGTATGTAGCATACTGTTTTTCACGATTTTTTTTGAGACGGGGTTTCGCTCTTGTTGTCCAGGCTGGAGTGCAATGGTATTATCTCAGCTCACCGCAACCTCCACCTCCTGGGTTCAAACAATTCTCCTGCCTCAGCCTCCCTAGTGGCTGGCATTACAGGTATGCACCACCACGCCTGGCTAATTTTTGTATTTTTAGTAGAGATGGGGTTTCTCCATGTTGGTCAAGCTGGTCTCAAACTCCCGGTCTCAGGTTATTCGCCCACCTCAGCCTCCCAAAGTGTTGGGATTACAGGCATGAGCCACCGCGCCTGGCCATATTTCACAATTTTAACATGCATTTCCAAAATTAATCATGGACTTTCACTACTTCACTTAGAATCAGAAGACTCCACTTAAGATAAATATATATATACATATACATATATATATGTACACACACACGCACACACACACATATATAAATATTTTAAACAAAGTCTTGCTGTTACCCAGGCTGGAATGCAATGGTGTGAACATAGCTCACTGCAGCTTCAAACTCTTGGGCACAAGCAATCTTCCTATGTCAGCCTCCTGAGTAGCTACTACTATAGGCGCTCACCACCACACCCAGCTAATTTTTAAACTTTTTGTAGAGATGGAGGTCTCGCTTCGTTGCCCAGGCTGGTCTAGAACTCCTGAGCCCAAGTGATCCACCCACTTCGGCCTCCCAAAGTGCTGGGATGACAGGAATGAGCTATAACATTGTCAGAAAAAATTATGACCCTTGTGCCTAATCAAATCATAATTCATTTTTCTCCCTTTCAAAAGTTAGTACAGAAATGCATTTATAACCAAATTTATGAGATTAAATAAGCACACTTTCATCATTTACTCAAGTTTTCATCCTTGTTTTCAGTAGATTCAGGTGACCTGGCCTTCCCCACCCCAAGCCCACCCAACCCGTTGTCTTCTGAAAACAATCACTTCCAGCTTGTAAAATAGTAAAATTTCACTAGGTCAATGATTCTCAAACATTTTGGTCTCAGGAAACTTTTATATTGTTTAACAATTATTGAGGGCCTGGAGTGGTGGCTAATGCCTATAATCCCAGCACTTTGGGAGGCCGAGGTGGGAGGATCACTTGAGGCCAGGAGTTCAAGACCCACCTGGCCAACACGGCAAAACTCAATCTCTAATACAAATACAAAAATTAGCCGGCATGATGGCACACACCTGTGATCTCAGCTACTCAGGAGGCTGAGGCAGGAGAATTGCTTGAACCCCAGAGGTGGAGGTTTCAGTGAGCCAAGATTGCACTATTGCACTCCAGCTGGGTGGCAGGGGGACACTGTCTCAAAAAAATGAATAAAAACAGGCCAGGCGCGGTGGCTCACGCCTGTAATCTCAGCACCTTGGGAGGCTGAGGTGGGCAGATCTCCTGATGTCAAGAATTCGAGACCAGCCTGGCCAACGTGGCGAAACTTTGTCTCTACTAAAAATACAAAAATTAGCCGGGGATGGTGGTGAGCACCTGTAATCCCAGATACTCAGGAGGCTGAGGTAGGAGAATCGCTTGAACCCAGGAAGCAGAAGTTGCAGTGAGCTGAGATTGCACCATTCCACTCCAGCCTGGTTGACAAAGCAAGACTCTGTCTCAAAATTTAAAAATAAAATAAAAATATGGCCCCAAAGAGCGTTTGTTTAGGTGGGTTATATCTCTTGAGACTGATCATATTAGAAATTAAAAAGTGAGAATTTTTAAAACATTAATAGTAATTAATGTTTTATTAATGTGTGTTATTGACAGGGCGCGGTGGCTCACGCCTGTAATCCCAGCACTCTGGGACGCCAACACGGGCAGATCACAAGGTCAGGACATCGAGACCACGGTGAAACCCCGTCTCTACTAAAAATACAAAAAATAGCCCAGTGCGGTGGTGGGCGCCTGTAGTTCCAGCTACTCAGGAGGCTGAGGTAGAAGAATGGCATGAATCCGGGAGGCGGAGCTTGCAGTGAGCTGAGATTGCGCCACTGCACTGGAGCCTGGGTGACAGAGCGAGACTCCGTCTCAAAAACATAAAATAAAATAAAAATATGCATTATTAATACACATTAATCAATTTGTAGCTATTTACTAATTCATTTCAAAATTATAATACACTCATTACATGAGATCTGAAATGAAGAATGAATGAGGAACAAAGATAGATGTACGTAAGTAAGCAAATCCTGACTATAAGGTGTAGGGTTTAAAAAGGGGAAAGCTGGCCAGGCAAAGTGGCTCATGCCTGTAATCCCAATACTTTGGGAGGCTGAGGCAGGAGGATCCCTTGAGCTCAAGGAGTTTGACAACAACCTGGACAACATGGCAAAACCCTGTCTCTACAAAAATTAGCAGGGTGTGGTGGCGTACACTCGCACTCCCAGCTACTCAGGAGGCTGAGGTGAGAGGATCACCTGAGCCTGGGAGGTCGAAATTGCAGTGAGCGGTTCACTCCAGACTGGGTGACAGAGTGAGATCCTGTCTTAAATAAATAAATAAATAAAAATAAGGCAGGGGTTGCAGGGAAGCTAGAATTAAAATACCAGACAACAATAACTTCTAAGTCAGGAGGAATTAAATGGAGTTAAAGTGTATTAGTTTCTAGAAAGAGGGTGGAGGTTTTGAATCACTGTAGATTTTTCCAGCAAGGTTGTATTTCTTGACCTGGCTGGCTGTTATATGGGTGTTACTTTATTACTAAGTAAAACCAGGAATATGTTTTTAGTAAGAAAAATTGTGACTGTGTGTTTTATGCCTCATGCTGTATGTATATCTAACAGTTAAAAATATGCTTTGAAAATGTTCACGAAATGTCAAAGGAAACGTCAAAGGATATACAGCGACAAATTGTAAACTTCCAGAGATACCTTACGCATAAACAAGCAAACAACTATTTCACTTCTTACCCTTTCTACATAAGTGGTAGATTTTCATCTTATTGTTTTTGCATCTTGCCTTTTTTTACTTAATTTTATTTCTGCAGATTGTTCCATATTAGTTTATAAAGGGTGCCTCATTCTTCTTATTATGCCTACATACTATTTCACTGCATGGATGTACTGTAATTTGTTTAACTAGTTCTTGTTAAAACTACTTCCATTTTTGTCTTACAAATGATGCTGCAATGAGGAACTTTATTAATATGTCATTTTGTATAATTACTAGTACATTTATATAACAGATTATGATTTTTTTATTAAGATTTTTAATGATACCAGGTGTGGTGGCTCATGCCTGGAATCCCAGCACTTTGGGAGGCCGAGGTGAGCAGATCATGAGGTCTGGAGTTTGAGACCATCCTGGCCGACATGGTGAAACCCTGTCTCTACTAAAAATAGAAAAAAATGAGCCGGATGCCCCGGCTACTTGGGAGGCTGAGGCAGGGTGAATCGCTTGTACATGGGAGGCTGAGGTTTCAGTGAGCCCAGATCGCGCCACTGCAGTCCAGCCTGCAAACAGAAGGAGACCCCGTCTAAAAAAAAAAAAAGAAATTAAAAAAAAAAAGATTTTTAATGATGACATTCTGCTACAGTCCTCAAGAATTTTTTTTTTTTATTCTGGCTACTGCTATATTAACACAAAACACTTCTTCATCGTGTGTTTTTAAAGTGTCTTTCTTAACTTGAAAGAAATAATCCCTTCGTGGACTATTTCTTAATTACAGAGTATTATTCTACATTTTGAGGGGTTTTTAATGGTGTTATACATTTTATCATTTATCTGTAGTTATATGAAATGGGGCTGAGTATAATGGCTCATGTCTGTAAATCCAGCACTTTGGGAGGTCAAGGCGGGATTGCTTGAGCCCAGAAGTTCGAGTCCAGTTTGGGCAACATAGTGAGACCTCGACTCTGCCAATAATAATAATAATAAAATTAGCTGGGCATAGTGGCACACACCTGTGGTCCCAGCTACTCAGGAGGCTGAGGCAGAAGGATCAACTGAGCCCAGGAGTCGGAGGTTGCAGTGAGCTATGATCACACCACTGCACTCCAGCCTGGGTAATAGAGTGAGACTCTATCTCAACCAAAATAAAAAGAAGATAGAGAGAGAGAGAGAGAAGGAAGGAAGGAAGGAAGGAAGGAAGGAAGGAAGGAAGGAAGGAAGGAAGGAAGGAAGGAAGGAAGGAAGGAGGAAGGAAGGAAGGAAGGAAGGAAGGAAGGAAGGAAGGAAGGAAGGAAGGAAGGGGAAGGGGGAGAAAGAAAGAGAGGGAGGGAGGAGGGAGGGAAGGAGGGAGGGAAGGAAGGAAGGATGGAAAGAAGGAAAAAGGAAAGGAAAGGACAGGAAAGGAAAGGAAAGGAAAAAAATAAAGGAGAAAAGAAATGATATTGGCTTAAATTTCTAGGGTAGCAGATGACAGAACCTGACTGGCTAAACAAGCAAAAAGGAGGAATTTGTTGAATGGATCCTACTCAATCCAAGGAGGGGGATCCAAATAGCAAGGTTAGGAGACGCAGAGTCAGCACAGCCCAGAGGCCTCCCTGGGGGAGGTGTTCACAGCCCTCCTCTCTAGAGAACTCCATTAACATCACGTGGCCTCACTGAAGCTCCAGTCACTGTCAGGTAACAGGGAGAGAGCAACTGACAGGCTTAGCTTAGGTCCAGTTTCCCTCCCTGGGTCAATCAACTGGGCCAGAGAGGAGCTCAGGGTCCACGCTGGACATTGGGTCTCTTCCCAGAGAAGGGGACATCAGGATCCAGCCAGCCCTGCCAACCTGTATGACACCAGTGGGGCATGGAATCCTTACGTGCACCCTGGGGAGCCCAAGGAGAGACTGGCAGGGACATGACTCCTTCCTCTTCTTGAAAAACAACAATGCCAAAATCCAAAACACTGACAATAACAAATGCTGGCGAGGATGTGGAGTAGGAGGAAGTCTCATTCATGACTGATGGGAATGCAAAATGATATAGTCACTTGGAAAGAGAGTTTGACAGTTTCTTACAAATACAAACTAAATGTGTTCTTACCATACAATTCAGCCATCATCATCCTTGCTACTTACCCAAAGGAGTTGAAAACTTAGGTCCACACAAAAAGCTGCACATAGATTATTACAGTAGCTTTATTCATTAATTGCCAAAAACTTGGAAATAACCACAGTGTCCTTCAAGGGGTGAGTGGATAAATAAGCTCTGGTACATCCACACCACAGAATATTATTCGGCACCAAAAGAAATGAGCCATCAAGCCGTAAAAAGACATGGAGGAGTCTAAATGCATTTTACTAAGTGAAAAAAGTCAATCTGAAAAGCCTACGTACTGTATGATTCCAACTCTATGACATTCTGGAAAAGGCAAAACTATAGCGTGGTTGCCAGAGGTTAGCAGGGAGGAAGAAATGAATAGGCAGAACAATCTCAGCTCACTGCAACCTCCGCCTCCTGGGTTCAAGCGATTCTCCTGCCTCAGCCTCCCAAGTAGCTGGGATTACAGGAACCCCCCACCACACCTGGCTAAAAGCTGCAATTACTTTTGTATTTTTAGTAGAGACGGGGTTTCACCATGTTGGGCAGGCTGGTCTTGAACTCCTGACCTCAGGTGATCCACACAACTCGGCTTCCCAAAGTACTGGGATTACAGGTGTGAGCCACCACACCCGGCCAAAAAAATATTTTTATTGTGGTAAAATGTATGTTACATAAAATATACCATTTTAGCTGTTTTTAAGTGTACAATCCAGTGGCGCCAAGCACACCTACAAGTTGTATAAATGTCACCACTCTTCATCTCCGGAACTTTTCATCTCTCGTTAATAAATAACTGTTCTCTTTAAAAAACTCCCATTACCCTCTCCAGCCCCCAGCAGCCACCTTTCTACTTTCTGACTCTATGGATTTCCCTAGTCTAGATACCTCATATAAGTGGATTCCTATATTATTTGTCCTTTTGTGACTAGCCTGTTTCACTTAGCATGATGTTTTTAACGTTCATCCACGTTGTTGCATGTGGCAGAAGTTTCTTCCTTTTCATGGCTGAAAGATATTCTATTGTTTGGATAGACCACATATTGTTTATCTCTTCCCCTGTTGATGGTCAGTTGGTTTCCTTCCACCTTTTGGCTATTGTGAGTAATGCTGCTATGAACATTGATGCACAAGTATCTGTTCACGTCCCTGCTTTTGATTCCTTTGTGTCTATATCTAGGAGTGCAATTGCTGGACCATATGGTAATTCTGTTTAACTTTCTGAGGAGGTTGTTCTCATTTTACAGATAGGAAAACTGAGGCTCAGAAAGGTGACGAAACTGGTTCTGCTTTACAGTAAGGGTACTGGGACTCCAGCCAGGCCTGTCTCACTCTGAAACACATGCTATTTCCAGCATGCTCTATGGCCTGAGGGTTGAGAGGTGGGGCTGCGATCTGGACATACGTATGGGGTGGGCATTGGTGGATCCAGTCTAATGAAGCTCCAAACTACACCTCACATCTGCTCACTTTTTTCTGTTTCCACTGCCACTGCCCTGGTCCAAGCCACTTTGAGGTTTCACCAGGATTCCAGCCACAGACTCCACTCCCCCTGCTCCCCTCTGGCCCCTACAGCCAGTGGACTCTTACGAAGACACAAGTCAGATCAATCACATCACTCCCCTGATTAAAGCCCTTGGGTGCTTTCTCCTTAAACTTAGGTCCAAATTCCAAGGTGTGCTGCTCCAGCATCTGCTTCACCCTAGACCCTCCCCTTCCTGCATGAAGCGCACAGATCTGCAGCCCCTCCCTTGAGCCAGTGAAGCCTCTTCTGCCTCAGGACCTTTGTCTATGCTGTTTTCTTTGCTGGGAGGCCCTTCCACAGCCTCATTGCCCCCAGCCCCTTCTCAGCCTCTGGTCATCAGTTAAGGATCATCTCCTCAGAGGGGCTTCCCTGGCAATCCTATGCAAAGTAGCCCCTGCCTTCCCATCTGACTCCCGATAACTCCTGCCTTGGCAGTCCAGGATTCCAGAAAAGCCTCTTCCCAAGCATGAGGGAGCATCGACCCTCAGACCCAGCTTACACAGAGGAGGGGGCTGGGGCTGGGTGAGGCCACCTGCACCACCGGCCACCCTTGGGCTGAGAGCCCAGCTCTTCCCTGTCCACTCCAGTCCACTCAGCTGTCTCAGAGAAGATTTCTGAGGCTGGACATGACCAGGTCCTGTGCGGCTTAAACTGATCGGGGCTTCCTGTTGCCCTCAAGGGCCACCAAGCATTGAAGGCCGTTCGGGCCTCCATTCCCAGCCTCAGATCCCTGGGCTCCTCACCTTTGCCCTAGCCTCGGGCCCAGCAACTACAGAGGGTCTGCACTGTGCAAGTCCCTACTACACCGAGGCTCGGGGAAGCATTAAAGACCTGACCACCTACCCAATCTGCCCCAACTCAAGGTCCCTGTCTGCCTAGGTCCATTGCTCTGCCCTCCCAACAAGGCCACCATGAATCTTGTTAATGTTTTTGTGAGTCTGCCAACAAGGATCTGGTAAGATGGTGCAGATCCAGGGCAAATCAAGGGCAAGTGACAACACCAGTCTTGCAGCAGATGCAGGAGGTCATGGAATCGAGGACCATGGCATCGGGGACCTCATGGACCCCAACTCAGTCATGGGCAATGGGGAACTGGCCGAGGACGGGAGTGGTCAACCATCGATGAAGCAACAAATGACAGAGAAAACAATGAGAGACAGCCGCACCCGAGAATGATTTGACACCCCTGAGGAAGAGGCAGCCCTAGGGGAAACCTTGGTATCTGCACTCTGAAATCAAATGCTAAGTGAAGCATGTAGCTGACTTGACCAGAAAAAACTATACCTTTCCCCAAATCAACATTTGGTTCCATCTTGAGTTGTTCCAAGGATTAAAACATAACAACTTTTGTTGACTGTAAGACGAATTTATTTTTATGAATTTTCATTTCATTTTCTTTAAGACAAAGTCCCAAACTAATATTTTTTTCTTCCCTTAACAGTTGCTTTTACCCTGGACTCTATTTATTTTATTTTTTTAATTATTTTTTATTTTTATTTATTATTATTATTATCATCATCATTTTTGAGACGGAGTTTCACTCTGTCGCCCAGGCTGGAGTGCAGTGGCGCAATCTCGGCTCACTGCAACCTCCGCCTCCTGGGTTCAAGTGATTCTCCTGCCTGAGCTTCCCGAGTATCTGGGATTACAGGCACCCGCCACCATGCCGGGCTAATATTGTATTTTTAGTAGAGACAGGGTTCCACTATGTTGGACAGACTGATCTCAAACTCCCGACCTCAGGTGGTCTGCCTGCCTTGGCCTCCCAAAGTGCTGGGATTACAGGCATGAGCCACGGCACCCAGCCCCCAGTCTATTTTAAATGGCTCTTTTTCTGGCATGAGTTTTCCTTAGAACTAATGATCCCCTCTTCTCATTGTCTCATATGCAACCACATTCTTGTATCTGCAGTTTTCCCTTTCTACCTAGTGAGCTCCTCTTCATCCATCAAGGTCCATGTCATGGACCCACCCTTTCTGAAAAGCAGCCTTCACTGTGAGAGAATTGACTCTGTAACATGGCAATTATTGCGTCTGATTGCTCCCTGTGCCCACAATGCTTACTACGGAGCATGCAACCCAGTAGGTGGTCACATGTGATGAACGAAGGAGTGAATGGTGAATGAGTGAAACCTGCATGTAGGAAGCAACACAGCTGCAGATGGATAGTCTCCCATACTTCTTTTCTTTAGCAGTTGTGGCATTTGTAAATCCTGTTCTGATTCTGCCTCTGCTGCTGAACTGTGGGCACCATCCATCCATCGTATGAAGGCAGTGCCTGCACGCTCGCCCTGCGTAAAGCCTGGCTCCCAGCAGGCAGAGAATGTGTAGGTACTGCCTGAATGAAGGAATGGATTTATTTATTTTTCATTCAAGATAAAGAAATACACTTCTGGGAACAAAGTTTTCTTTTTTATCTTTTTGAGATGAGGTCTTGCGCTGTCGCTGAGGCTGGAGTGCAGTGGCACTATCTTGGGCCACTGCAGCCTCAACCTCCCCCAAGCTCAAGCGATCCGCCCATCTCAGCCACCCAAAAGCTGGGACTACATGCATGCACCACCATTCCTGGCTAATTTTGTTTTTTGTTTTTTTGTGGAGATGAGGTCTCACTACAGTGGTCTGGAGCTCCTGGGCTGGTTTCAAACTCCCAGGCTCAAGGGATCCTTCCGCCTGGGCTTCCCAAAGAAGCCCAGGTTCACGTTACAGGCGTGAGCTACTGCTCCTGACCCAGAATTTTTTTAAATATGCCTGTTTGCAGTTGACCTGTCACCTTTTTGAACTCCCTCTGTTCCTCCCTGGCAGTTCTGAAATTTGTTCAACACGAATCGATGAAACATTTTGAAAGCACTGGGCACCTGACCGCAAACAAGGTCGCTGCCATCATGAATCTTAGGTTCTGGTGGGGGCCAGACCATCAACAAATTAACAAATATACAAAATGAGACCGTTAGAAATATTAGAGTAATCAGGACTGAGAAGAGAATTCAGCTAGTGGATGTGATAGAGGGGACCACATGAGGGCCGCTTAGACCGAATGATCTGGCAAAGCCACACTCTGGAGGTGACATTTGAGTTAATTCCTGAATGTTCAGATGGAGCAGCTGGAGGAAGATCTGAGAAGAGAGTTCAAGACAGAGGGAGCAGCTCGTGCAAAGGCCCTGAGGTGAGAATGGCCTTAGCATGTTCAAGAAACAAGAAGTGTCATTGGAGTGAGCACTCGGGTGGTTGGCGGGTGGGTGGAGAATGTGATGTGAGTCAGAGAGGTCAGCCCTGTAGGCCTGGGCAGATTGAGTCATTGGTCATAGGTCTCCACTCCCCCGCATGGTGCTTACATCCAAGCACAGACTTCCCTGCCCCTTGACTTTGGGCTCGCCCATGGGACTTGCTTCGATGCATGGGATGTAGCAAGCATGACCCAGGCAGAGACGTGACATTTGCTTTTATGGTGGGACTTGCTTTCTCGGGCTTCTTCTGTTACCACAGGAGGAGCTGCCCTGCCAGCCCCACCAGTCCAAGGAGGATGAAGACACCAGGAGAGCAGGTCTGGACCCAGCCCAGCCAACACCAGCCAAAAAAAAAAAAAAAAACCAACCAACCCAAAGATGTGCGAAAGAGAATAACTGATGGTTGCTAACCACTGGGTTGAGGGGAGGAGTTGTTTCCCAGCATTATTGTGGATATCGTCAGCTGATATAGTCATGGGAGGAAGCTGAGATTTTCTTTCAAGGGGAATGAGAGGCCAATGACACAAATACTGCCGCAGATGGCCCTTGTCCCCGTGTCTCCACAGCAGATGTGGTGGTCAGGAAAACAGGTCCTACTGTATTTGTTCTTCTGGGGGGCAGGGGTACATGATGTGATTCACTTTCCCACCGCGGCTGGTTACCAGCTTGCCTGAGTCTGATGAGACAGAACGCACACAACACATGCACACACATGCGCACGCATGTTATATGGAGCTGGGATTACACGCACACACATGTGCATGCACATTATATGGAGCTGGGATTACAGAGTGCTGGGATTACACTTACAGGCAGCAGGCGGCAAGGGGCAACAGAGCCTCAGATTCATCGTGAGCCAGTCCTGCAAGGCTCAGGAAAGCCGCGCGGGGTGACAGGGTGGATGGAGTCGCATCTACACGTGCCCCACTTGCATCACAGCTGAGGGGCCCTGGAAAGCAGCCCCCTGGGTTTTATACTCTGGAGCAACATGACACAGGGGCTAAAACGGTGAAGGGCCTCCTGTTTCTAGAGGGGAACAGGAACAGAGCCTGGGATGTTCCCACCAGTCCCTCCCCCATCTCAGGCTGTTGCATTCCCAGCACATTATACAGTGATTCTTGAGAACTACATGTGAGAAAGGAGGGAGAACTGGGTTGGTCCAAGGCCATTCAGGAAACTGTCCTACACCTGCCCCTGAAGGTTAGCACAGCCATGTGACTTGTGAGTAGGCAGATGGAAGCTGGAAGAGCCAGAACACACCTTCATCTCTCGTTTTCCCTCTGCCAGGGCAACCAGCAAGTCTCTCTCCTTTCCACCCACTTCCCTCCACTTCCCTGGCTCCCACACTGGTCATGGCCACCGTTATCTCTTGCCTGGATGACTACAGCTGCCTCCTACCCAGCCTCCTCCTGTCCACTCTTGCTCCCTCTGTCAGACAGAATAACAGCCTCCCAGTGACGTCTACCTCCAACCCGAGTACCTGAGAACACCTTCTGCCAAGAGCCTCAGAAAGAATTCAGGTCTTGGTTTTAGGAGGTAATTGATTTGTACCTTGATTTCTGAGGTACAGGACTGTAAGATAATAAATTTGTATTGCTTTAAGGCACTAAACTTATGGCAATAGAAAACTAACACACCTCCTTACAGTCTGTTTTTTTGTCTGTTGGTTTGTTTTTGAGATGGAGTCTCGCTCTGGCACCCAGGCTGGAGTGCCGTGGTGCGATCTCGGCTCACTGCAACCTCCGCCTCCTGGGTTTAAGCGATTCTTCTACCTCAGCCTCCCAAGTAGCTCAGATTGCAGGCACATGCCACCACACCCAGCTAATTTTTTGTATTTTTAATAGAGACAGGGTTTCACCGTGTTAGCCAGGATGGTCTTGATCTCCTCACCTTGTGATCCACCCACCTCGGCCTCCCAAAGTGCTGGGATTACAGGCTTGAGCCACCGTGCCTGGCCTCTAAAGTCTGTTTTTTTACAGAGTAGCCAGAGTGATCTTTTCTTTTCTTTTCTTCCTTTTTTTTTTTTTTTTTTTTTTTTTGAAACAGACTCTCACTCTGTCGCCCAGGCTGGAATGCAATGGCACTATCTTGGCTCACTGCAGCCTTCGCCTCCTGGGTTCAAGCAATTCTTCTGCCTCAGCCTCCCGAGCAGCTGAGATTATAGGCACATACCATCACACCCAGCTAATTTTTGTATTTTTAGTAGAGACAGGGTTTTGCCATGTTGGCCACGCTAGTCTCGAACTCCTGACCTCAAGTGATCCACCCACTTTAGCCTCCCAAAGTGCTGGGATTACAAGCATGAGCCACCACACCCAGCCCAGAGTGATCTTTTCAAAACCAGAAATCTGGCACCATCCCTCCCCTGCACCAGGCCCTCTAGGCTTCCTTGTTGCTTGCAGGGGATTCTGAACTCTTTCTTTGGGCAACAAGGCCCTATGGAGCCCCGTCTCCCACTCCTGGTCACCAGCTCCAGCTGCACCCGCCGTTCCTCAGCTCCTTCCTGCAGATCTCCCCCTTCTGCTCACACCCCCTTCTGCTCACACGTGGCCTGCATCTCCTCCTCCTCCCTCAGGACTCAGCCTAAGTGCTGCTCCTCAGAGAAGATCTTCCCAAGCCTGAGTCAAAATTGGGTCCTTCCAAGTCCTTTTATTTATTTATTATTTATTTACTGAGACAGGGTGTCGCTTTGTCGCCAAGGCTGGAGTGCTGTGGCACGATCACAGCTCATTGCAGCCTTGATCTCCTGGGCTTAGGTGATCCTCCCACCTCAGCCTCTCGAGTAGTTGGGACTACAGGCTATGCCACCACGCCTGGCTAATTCTTTTATTTTCTTTTTTGTAGAGACAGTGTTTCACCTTGCTGCCCAGCCTGGTCTCAAACTCCTGGGCTCAGGCAATACACCCACCTCAGCTTCCCAAAGTGCTGGGATTACAGGCGTGAGCCGCCAAGTCTTTTACTCTTTTTTTTTTTTTTTTGAGACGGAGTCTCGCTCTGTCGCCCAGGCTGGAGTGCAGTGGCCAGATCTCGGCTCACTGCAAGCTCCACCTCCTGGGTTCACGCCATTCTCCTGCCTCAGCCTCCCGAGTAGCTGGGACTACAGGTGCCCGCCACCTCGTCTGGCTAGTTTTTTGTATTTTTTTAGTAGAGACGGGGTTTCACCGGGTTAGCCAGGATGGTCTCGATCTCCTGACCTCGTGATCTGCCCGTCTCGGCCTCCCAAAGTGCTGGGATTACAGGCTTGAGCCACCGTGCCCGGCCGTCTTTTACTCTTTTACTCATCAAGTCTGGCCACTCAAGTCTTTTACTTTGGCCTCACATTCCAGCCTGCTACTGCACACTTGCAGGTGCCTAGCTCTCCTGTCTCCTTTCTAGAAGGAAAGCACCATGAAGGCAGTCGAAGCCTGCTCAGCAGTTACCAAGTGTCAGGCTGCACGTGCTGCCCCGGCACCAGGACATTTAAACCTCAGGACAACCCTACAGATAGACACTATCACTCTCTTCATTTTCCAGACAAGGCCCACAGTCTTAGTCAACAAGACACAGAAAGTCAGGGGCAGAGCTAAGACTGAACTCAGGCAGGCTGCATTCAGAGCCCAGACTTTTATCCAGAGGACTCACCTGCCTCTCTTTGGTCCACCACTGCCTGGCACACAGTAGGTGCTCAGTAAATACATAGCAAATGAAAGAATGTTCTCTAGAGGGGCAGTCACAGCGTCGAGAATTTGGTGTCCCTGATGGGAAGGGTAATGATGCTGGAAGAGCACAGCTGCGTCATTGAAATAAAACACAAATGAAAATCAAAAGACAACAACATCCAACTATTTGGGCTATCTGTGGCCCAACTGCCCACCTGTTCCCTGTGCCACCCTGTCCCCATTAAGTGAAAAGCTCTAGGAGTTTCATCTGGTTAGAGCTGAAACCAAGTCCTTAACAGTGTTTACAGATGAGGATAGAGCCACCTGGAGCAGGACGGCTTTCAACCTGACAGTTTCCCCGCAAGGAAATGAATGTGCTGGTCCTGCAGGAATCATCTTCAAAGCCAGACAACCTGGCTTAAGCACAGCATTTAGAAGAAACGAATCACACCCCCAGCTCCCACCAACCAGATGGCTGGGCTGTCTTTCTCTTGTGGAATGAGGGGCCTGCTTCACACAGCTGTCCAAGCTGTGGGCTGAAATGAAGATGCTGGAATTCCTCCCCTCTGCCCTTTCATCCGGCAGCCTTCTGGGGCCTGTGGTCCTGAGTCAGATGTGGGTTGAGCCACAGGGGCTGTGGCAGGTGAGGCCCTGCCAGCAATTAGCCCCCAGGCCCAGACACTTGCTCCTTTTTATGTTCCTAATCTTTTTACCAGAAACAGGAGAGGTTTTGTCCTGAGCTGTGCAAGTGAAGAGCGTCACCCTCTGAGAGGGCACTGGATGCCACGTGCTTTCAATGTCAAGGTCCCTTTTGAGAATGGCCCCACTCTGTACTAACAAGTTCCAGAGACACCACCAGGCTACTAAAGAAAATGAACAGCATGAGCAGTGCACTCCTAGACAACAGGTGAAGAAAGAATTGTGATCACAAAAGAAAAAAATAGATAAGTTGGATTCATCAAAATTAAAAACTTTTGCGCATCAAAGGACACTATCAGCAACGAAAAGGCAACCACCAAATGGGAGAAAATACTTGCAAAGTGTGTGTCTGACAAGGGATTGACATGCAGAAGATATGAAGCCTCCTACAACTCAACAACGATTTCTTAAAAACTGATTCAACATGGGCAAACGACTTGAATAGACATTTCTCCGCAGAGGATATACAAATGGCCAGTGAGCATATGGAAACATGATCAGCATCACCAGTCACTAGGGAAACGCAAATCCAAACCACAGCGAGGTTCCATTCTACGCCCATTAAAATGGCTACTATCAAAAGAAAGAAGGCAAACAAGCAGGGAAAGAAAGACAAAGAAGAAAGGAGAAAGAAAGAGAGAGGAAGAAAGGAAGGAAGGAAGGAAGGAAGGAAGGAAGGAAAAAAAAAAGAAGAAGAAGAAGAAGAAAAAAAAGTTGGGCATGGTGGTGCATGTCTACAGACCCAGCTACTGGGGAGGTTGAGGTGGGAGGATCACTTGAGGCCAGGAGTTTGAGACCAGCTTGGGCAACACAGGAAAAAAAAAAGTTAAAGGAAAGAAAGAAAGAAAACGTTGGCTAGATGTGGAGAAATAGGAACCCTTGTCCCTTGCTGTTGGTAATGTAAAATGGTGTGGCTGTTGTGGAAAAAGTTATGACAATTCCTCAAAAAAAAATGACATACAATTGCCATATGATCCAGCAATTCCACTTCTAGGTATAGATCCCAAAAAAGTGAAAGCAGAGTGGATATTTGTGCACTAAGATTAACAGCAGCATTATTCACTACAGCCAAAAGGTGGCAGCAAACCAAGCATGCACTGACAGATGAATAGATAAATAAAATGCAGAATGTGCATACAATGGAATATTATTCAGCCATAAAAAGGAAGGAGGGTTTTTGGGTTTGTTTTGTTTTGTTTTGTTTGTTTGTTTTTGAGAAAGGGTCTCATTCTGTTGCCCAGGCTGGAGTGCAGTGGTGTGATCACAGCTCACTGCAGCCTCTACCTCCCAGGCTCAAGTGATCCTCCCACCTCAGCCTCCTAAGTAGGTGAGAATACAGGCACACATCTCCATACCTGGCTGCTTTTCTGCTTATTTTTTGTAAAGATGGGGTCTCACTATGTTGCCTAGGCTGGTCAGGATTTTTTTAAGACTTGTCCAGTGAAGCAGTGGGAGTGGAGGAGAAAAAAAGAAGTCTGTAACTGGTGGTGATTTGGAAGGAAAATTGTTTTTAATGCTTCCTTCCTGAACAAATAGCTCAGATTGAAATGGAAGAAAATTTTGACACGTTAAAATATAGACAAATCTTGAGGACATTATGCTAAATAAAATAAGCCAGTCACAAAAAGACAACTACCCATAGGATTCCACTCACATGAGGTACCCAGGGTAGTTCAATTCATGTAGACACAAAATTGAATGGTGGCTTCCAGGGACTGGAGGCAGGAGGGAGTGGGGGGTAATAGGTGTACAGTTTCCATTTAGAAAGATGAAAAACGTCTGGAGATGGCTGGTGGGTGCATGACAACTCATGGTTGCATGACAGTATGAATGTACTTCAAGAACTGAATGCCACAGGACTGCACACTCAAAAATAGTTAAAACGAGAAATTTTATGGAATATATATTTTATAGAAAGAAGGAAGGAGGAGAAAGAGAAAGGAAGAAAGAAAGAGACAGAAACAGAAAGAAAGAAAGAAAGAAAGAAAGAAAGAAAGAAAGAAAGAAAGAAAGAAAGAGAAGAGAAAGAAAAGAAAGGAAGAAAGAAAGAAAAAGAAAGAAAGAAAGAAAGAAAGAAAAGAAAGAAAGAAAGAAAGAAAGAAAGAAAGAAAGAAAGAAAGAAAGAAAGAAAGAAAGAAAGAAAGAAAGAAAGAAAGAAAAAGAGAAAGAGAAAGAGAAAGAGAAAGAGAAAGAGAAAGAGAAGGAGGGAGGGAGGGAGGGGAGGGGAGAGGACGGGAGTTTCCTGTAGGTGGAGGGTTTGCCCCACAGGAATGGAGTCCCCTGAAGTTCTAGGTTTTGCATGTGTGTGACCGCGTGGACCCTCATCACCTCACTCCTCAACAGCAATAGGGCAGCCCTCGGGCTGCAGGTGAGAGGCGGGCAGCCTGGGCGCGAGGCCCACTCTCAGGCTGTGCTTCATGCACTTGGACAGCGCTCGCAGAGGGGTGCTCCCTGCGGCAGTGGCCGGGGTAATCTGAAGACGGGTGAGGCACACGGGACGTCTGCTTTACATGCACGTCACCTGTTTCCACTTTCAACCTCCCACACCTTTGATATTAGATCTGTTGTTGTGTTTATCTTGTTTACAGAGCCTCTGCGGGCAGATGGGGTGAGAATTGCTGGAGAGGAGGGAGAAACGCAGACCACCACAGCAGAAACCAGAGCGTCCGTCCTGTGAGATGAAGAAAAGGCCAGGGACCTGTAAGAATTCTTTAGTGTTTGGGAAGCAACTTGATTGGGTCCTAGAAAAATGGGGTCTAGGGGGAGACATAACTAGTTTTGGGAAAAAAGACGCTTTCCCCTAGATTCTGAGATCATGAACCTGGACCCAAATGCCAGGCTGCCCTCCAGACATCCTCGGAACAGTTCTCCCCACTGCTCCACACAGCAAATGGGAGACATACTTCCCCTGGGGACGAAGTGTCCGCCCCAAGCCAGAGTGGCTTCCTCCCCCAGCCCAGCTTCCCAAAGCAGTTTGCAGTGAGAATCTCCCCAACCTTCCTGTCACACTGTCCCCAGCAGCCACACACTGACCTGGCCAGTCCCTTGACCTTTTAGGTTTTTATCCTTAAATGAGGATGAAAAGCTTTTTCAGGCAGACTTGTGAGCCACAGGGGACGTGCTGTGTGCAAACATACTGAGCCCATGCCCAGCACGTGCAAAGCAGTCAGGGGGAATTAAAAACGCGCTGGTGGAGTCGGAAATCAGAGCTCAAGCCATGCCTATTGTCCCACCACCACCCTCTCTACCACGTCTACTCACTGCTTATGCTGTATTTATTTTATATTTTTTATTATAATGATGATTTTTTGCCCTGAGGACATGTCCCCCTATTTTATAGTTTTCTTTAAGTTCATGTTGATGGACTCACTGCTTTTACTCACCTAATTCTAAACAGCAATATCAGTCAAATCACAGCTTTGAGATGCCGGCTTTGTTTCCCAAAGGTATTTGGAAAAAAGTACAAAGCGCTTGAGAGTCAAATGTTTTCTGTGAGTCACCTAAAATTCTCTCTCCCAGCCCAGGAGCCGGTGAATCACGTCCTGGGCACTGCTGCCTTCGCGTGGCTTCCAGCTATGCGGCCAGGGCCGTAGGTGCCCTAAGCCAGGCACATTGCCCTTTAACGACTTTGGCTTCTGACCTTGACATAGACAGGCAGGGCAGCTTCCTGGGCAGTGGGTGGGGCCAGCTGTCCCCATATTTGTGCTGTTACAGCCAGCTTCCCCCTCAAGGGATTAAGACTCAAGAGACGCAACTCTGCTGGGGCCAGCATCCCTCAACCTTCGAAGCCCGGACCATGGGGCGAGGCTCGGCGCCTTGCGGAGACACTGCCCAGGGTGACCCAGCAAAAGAGACCAGTCTAGTTGTCTCAGCTGCAGCACTGGGCTCTGGCCAGTGTGGTCACCATCTCCTGGTCAGGCTCCACTGCCTCCTGCCAGCCCAGACACTGGTTGTCTCTCGCCCTCGCCCTCCAACCCATTCTCCACACTTCGACTTTTTTTTTTTTTTTTTTTTTTTTAGTCTTGCCGGATTAAGCAGAATCTCCACAGTGTTTTGGAAACACAAATCTGTCCCCTCGATGTCCTCATTCAACATTCTATCATGCCTTCCTGTCACTAGAGCCAAGGCCATAAACTAGTTTTGTTTGGCCCAGGCAGGGCTAACTTTTTAAAAAGTGAGCACAATGTATGTGATCTTTATGAATATTTATGTAACAGCTGTAAAGATTATACCGGAAGCTCAGAAAATGGCCTTCTGTTCCTCCTCGGCATAGCCAGCAGGGCTCGGGGAGCGGGGCTCTGTGCTGGTCCCAGTGGGCTTCCCTTTTGTCCTGCATCATCTTGGTTCCAGGTTGCCTGGAGTGCACGGGGCTCACACTGCTGTATGGAGCTTCAGACTGTCCGTGGGACCGAGCCCTTCCCTGAGGCCTCTGAGTGGCAGCTCTCTCAACAGCCTCTGAGTTCCTCCTCTATATAAACTGCTACATTTACAAATCCAGGTGATGAACCTCCTGAGAAATTAGATCCCTGTCCCCATGTGGCAGCAACTAGAGAAGCTCTGTGGCAGCTTGACCTGAGATATCTTCATCCACTTCACCACAGTCCCCACCACTCCCTATTGCTCCCCAATAAAATGATGGTGCCAATTTAAAAAAAAAAAAATTTTAGAGACAGGGTCTTGCTCTGTCACCCAGGCTAGAGTGCATTGGCATGATCATAGCTCACTCTAGCCTTGAACTCCTGGGCTCAAACAATCCTCTCCCCTAGTAGCTGGGACTACAGGTGCATACCACTGACCCCAGCTAGTTGTTTTTCTTATAGCAGAGTTTAGAACAGAGAAAGATTTCTATATACATGTCTTGGAGAATTAAAGACAGATGAAGAGGGTCCTTTGTTACAAGAAGAACAGGAAAGAGTATATTTCTTGGTGAAAAGAAACATCCAGTCTGCCACATGGCCTGCCTGGTCCCTGTAGGCCTTTGATTTGCAGCCCCTGATCTGACGATAAAATCTAAATTCCTCTGCATGGTATAATGAAGTTGTATGATGCAATGGTTAGGATAACGTTAGGCTGCTACAACAAAAAGACCCAAACTACAATAACCTAAACAAATGAGAAGTTTCTATCTTTTTCGTGTAAAATTTGCTTTGATTTGTGGCTTGATGGTATTGGGAATCCAGACTCTTCCTATCTTCTGCAATTCATTCTTAACATGCAGCAGTCATGTCTCTAACAGAACCACTGGGTAAAAAGTAATTTTTAAAAATGCAGCAGCCACCTCCGGTCTCAGATGGCTCCTTCACCCCAGGAAGGGAAGGGGGGCACTCTTGTTCCTTTATTATTATTATTTTTTTTTGAGACAGAGTTTTGCTCTTGTTGCCTAGGCTGGAGTGTAATGGCATGATCTTGGCTCAACACAACCTCTGCCTCCCAGGTTCAAGTGATTCTCCTGCCTCAGCCTCCCGAGTAGCTGGGATTACAGGAATGTGCCAACCCACCCGGCTATTTTTTTTTTTTTTTTTTTTTTTAATTTTTAGTAGAGACAGGGTTTCTTCATGTTGGTCAGGCTGGTCTCAAACTCCTGACCTCAAGTGATCTGCCCTCCTCGGTCTCCCAAAGTGCTGGGATTACAGCTGTGAGACATCGCGCCCGGCTCTTGTTCCTTTAAGGGCACAATCCAGAACTTTCGCTCATCTCATTATCTGAAACAGTCACCTGGCCACACCTACCTAGCTGCAAGGGAGGCTGACAAATGCAGGGTTAAGCTGGTATTCATGTTAATGCCCATCAGGAAATTCAGTTACTCTATATGGAGGAGAAAAGGAACAGCCCCTGCCACGTGACAAGCCCTTCCCTCCAGCCTCATCTCCCACCTGCTGCCTCCAGAAATTTACTCTCTGGCAGCACTTAACCACTTGTAGATTCCCAGCAGCCACAATCTATCTCACCCTGCACCTTAGCCTGTGCTGCTCCCTCTGGCAGGAATGCCCTTCCCAGTCTGACTCCCTGTAAGTCCTCCTCATCCTTCAAGTCTCAGGTCAAGGGAGGCCTCTTCCATCCTGCCTCTGCCACCTGCCCCAGCTGAGTCTAGCATTCCCTCTCCAGGGCTTATTTTATACTTTATGGGAGCTCAGACTCTAGGGCCAGACTGCTGAGGCTATGTTCTGCTCTTACATGCTGGCCCTTGTGACCTAGGGCCAGTTACTAACTTATCTGGACCTCAATGCTCTCATTCATAAAATGAGAATATTAGGACCTACATCACAGGGTTACTAAGCCAAATAAGAAAAAGAGCTGGGTGCAGTGGCTTATGCCTGTAATCCCAGCATTTGGGGAGGCCAAGATGGGCAGAAGTTCACCTGAGGTCAGGAGTTCGAGACTAGCCTGGCCAACATGGTGAAACCCTGTCTCTACTAAAAATACAAAAATTAGCTGGGCGTCATGGCACACACCTGTAATCCCAGCTACCTAGGAAGGTGAGGCAAGAGAATCACTTGAACCTGGGAGGTGGAGGCTGCAGTGAGCCAAGATTGCACCACTGCACTCCAGCCTGGGCAACAGAGCAAGACTCCATCAAAAAGAAAAAGAAAGAGAGAGAGAGAGAAGAAAGAGAGAGAGAGAGAGAGAGAAAGAAAGAAAGAAAGAAAGAAAGAAAGAAAGAAAGAAAGAAAGAAAGAAAGAAAGAAAGAAAGAGAAAGAAGAAGAGAAAGAAAAGAAAGAAAGAAAGAAAGAAAGAAAGAAAGAAAGAAAGAAAGAAAGAAAGAAAGAAAGAGAAAGAAGAAGAGAAAGAAAAGAAAGAAAGAAAGAAAGAAAGAAAGAAAGAAAGAAAGAAAGAAAGAAAAAGAAAGAAAGAAGAAAGAAAGAAAGAAAGAAAGAAAGAAAGAAAGAAAGAAAGAAAGAAAGAAAGAAAGAAAGAAGAAAGGAGGGAGGGAGGGAGGGAATGAGGGAGAGAGGGAGGGAGGGAAGGAAGAAGGGGAGAGAAGTAAATCTCTTAGCATGGTGCCCAGCACATAGTAGGTACTCGATAGGTATTAGCCATTATCATCATTATTATCTGTTGAGTATTTATTCTGTGGCCAGCCCTGTGCCAAGGACAAGGAATCCAGCAATCAGTAAGGGTCCCAGTGGAGCTCACACTATGGAGGGGATGTGTGGTAGATTTGTTTATCATTGCAATATATTCATTGCGTCCCCCCAGCCCACCCCCTTGGCACTGGGCTCAGCCCTGTGACTTGCCTTGGCCATGGGATGTTGGCAGTAAAATGGAAGCAGAGGCTGGGGCAGCACTTGCACAGTTGGGACTGTGCTCCTGCGTTTCTGCCACATCCAGAGAAAAGCAACCCCAGGCTGGGCCACTGGTTCTAGGAGGCAGGGAGAGACCTAGGGAGTGAAGCCAGCCAGCCGAGATCAGTCCTTCCCCAGCCAATACACAACTGGATGACAAAAGCCACAGAGGGAATGTAATTCTTATTGCCATGTGCCTCTGCGGTTCTTAGTTTTATTTTAATTTTTTTTTTTTTTTTTTTTTTTGAGACTGAGTCTCGTTCTGTTGTCCAGACTAGAGTGCAGTGGCATGATCTTGGCTCACTGCAACCTCCACCTCCCAGGTTCAAGTGATTCTTCCGCTTCAGCCTCCCAAGTAGCTGGGATTATAGAAGCACACCACCACGCCTGTCTAATTTTTGTATTTTTAGTAGAGATGGGGTTTCACCATGTTGGCCAGGCTGGTCTTGAACTCCTGACCTCAGATGATCCACCCACCTCAGCCTCGCAAAGTGCTGGGATTGCAGGTGTGAGCCACTGTGCTCAGCAACCTCTGCGGTTCTTTAGTTGTTGTTAGGCAGCATTACTGTGGCCATAGCTAACGACACAGACAGAAAGAATCATCAACAGGCAAGCGTAGCCTGATGTGGCAAATGCTGTCATGGCAGTAACAACAACTAGAGGAGCTGGGATATGGGCCAGGCAGTCTGCCTTTAGAACTCAAGCTTTTAGACTCTGTGGCCTCCCTCTCCTCCTCCTCTCCTTCCTCCCATCCCCTTCCCTGCACCCAGTGCTGGATAAACACTTAGTGAATGATGTAACCCCAGCAATGGTTTTCCCACCGGAGCTCAAGGGCCACCTCTAAGCGTGTATCACCCCAGGGCTTGTCAGCCTTCACTGGTTATCCATAGCTTGTCTTCATTCCTCAATCTACACCAAAGGCCCTGAGGGCTATGGCCACCTGGTGTCTCGCCACCAGGCCTTGGCCACATGAAGGCTGTTCCCACCCCTAAATGCCACCCAGCCCAGCAGTCCCTGCCCTCTTATCTCCAGCACAGCCCTCGGGTGAGGGCACTGGCCACATCCTACAGCCACAAAGCAAGCAGGGCCCATGGCTGACCAGTCCTGGAGCAAGAAGCCCTGGTAGGAGAGGCGGGGACCTGACGTGTGAGTGAGCCAAGGGGAGGTGCAGAAAGGTCCTCTTCTGGAAGAGACTGTGGGAGAGTGAAGAAAACACTGACTTTGGCACCCTCTGACCCAGGTTCTCATCCCAGCTCTGCCATTACGAAGGCAACTTGTTGCACCTCTCGGAGCTTTGATATCCTTGACTGTAAAAGGGGATAACAAAGACCACCAAGCCCTGTAGTTGGACGCATAAACTGGATAGAGTCTCAGCAAATGTCAGCTCCCTTCCCTGCTCCCCTGTGGGTCTCAGCCTCAAGCAGGAGCATGGACCTAAGGCCTCCAAAGCTGAGATTCCTCCCAGACAGGTGTGGAATTGGAGGTCAGGAATAGAGTGATCAGAGCACAGCCTTTGGACTCAGACAGCCCTGGGCTTTGCTCACCAGAGGCATGACCTTGGCCCAGACACTCACTGCTGAGCACCTGGCTCTGCTTCCATCTCACTGGGATAAGAGGTCCTCTTGAGAGGAACTGCTGCGAGTGGTGGCCACTGGGACACAGAAGCACCCATTGAATGGGAGTTGGTAAAGGATTTAGAAGTCATTGAATGGTTTTGCATAATGTGGTTTGAACAGAAAGATATGACATGTCTGCTGTGTGCACCGCTCCTTGCAAGGGGGCTTGCCAGGGGCATACAACACTCTGCTATCACCGTCCTTGGATGCTGGAAAGGAAAGGTGCAGTGACGAGGTGGGCCTGGACAGGGGCGGGTTAACAAGCCTTGCTCTGTCAGATTCGCCCACCACACAGCTGGAACGAGGGGCTGGGCCAGCGCTGCCTGCTTTCATGTTGTTCTATATTTACCACCCGTCGGTCTGTCTGTCGGGTGGGTGTGCGTTGATCCCTGCCCAGCGCCTCCCTGGCTCCAAGGGGCGCTGTTATCACTGGACATGAATGCTTTATCTCCCTGCAAGGCCCAGGCGGCATTTTGCTTTCAGGTTGAAACCTCCACCAGTCAAATTTCATATGCTTTCTATGTGACAGCCGGTGGCTGCAGCCACCTTCCTGGTCTCACTGACTTCGGTCTCCACCTCTCTACAGTGGCTCAAAGGGAGCTTTCTGAAACCTTTCTCCCTCTGACAACTCACTCTTCATTCACTCATACACGCAGGGTTTATTGGGACACTGTGCTGGGTGCTGGGGATATAGGACCTAATGAGATACATGAGGATCCCGCCCTTCCTAGAGATGATAGTGAAAAAACAGTGACCTGTGGCCGCGAGTGCCGCCATGTGAAGAGAGATGCAAAGGAACAATTAAAGGGGGGCGCCACGTTTAAATGAGGCAATAAACGTATGGTATAGCTGGTGCATTGGGGACTCCCCCAAGGTCCCCATGTGGGGCAGGGTAGGAGCTCCACTGGTTACCTGGGGAACTCCCCCGTCCCATTGACTGGGAAGTCTTTTGATCAGCAACCAGAGGCAGATCCTTGTCTTAGGGGGGCTTGTGTTATCCAAGCTAAGTTACGAGTTGAATTGTGTTCCCCATGAAGATATGTTAAGGTCCTAACCCCCTGACGAGGTCATTAGGTCCTAATCCAATATGACTGGTCTCCTTTTAAAAAGTGTAAATTGGGCCAGGCTCAGTGGCTCATGCTTGTAATTCCAGCACTTTGGGAAGCGAGGCGGGTGGATCACCTGAGGTCAGGAGTTCGAGACCAGCCTGGCCAACATGGTGAAACCCTGTCTCTACTAAAAACACAAAAATTAGCCAAGCATGGTGGCAGGTGCCTGTAATACCAGCTACTTGGGAAGCTGAGGCACAAGAATTGCTTGCACCCAGGAGGCGGATATTGCAGTGAGCCGAGATCGTACCACTGCACTCTAGCCTGGGTGACAGAGTGAGACTCGGTCTCAAAAAAATAAAAAAGTATACATTTGGACACAATGACAGACTCACACAGAGGGAAGACGACTTGAAGACAGAGAGGGAGAAGACAGCCACATGACGACGGGGCAGAGATTGGAGTGATGCAGCTACAAGCCAAGAAACACCAAAGATTGCTGCAGCACCAGGAGTCAGGACAGGCTGGGAGGGGTTCTCCCCAGAGCCTTCGGAGGAAGCGTGGCATTCCAGCACCTTGATTTCAGACTTCCAGGCTCCAGAAACAATAACCTCCCTTGTTTTAAGCCGCGTAGTTTTCGGTATTTTGTTACGTGCAGCTCTTGGAAACGGACACCAAAGCTCGCAGACGGATGTGGAAAACCTGATGTGGCTTATTGCTTGGCTGTGGAAAATGCATCACCCCGTGAACCAAATCACTCAGCATCAGATCAGTAAATTCTCCCTGCACACGAGCCCCATGGGAAGCCAATTCATAGCCACTCATTCAAGCACCATGGACCTACTGAACAACTACCACTCCACGGGTCTGTGCTAGCCTCATCTGGAGGCTGAGAGGCCAGAAGGTAGGCTGGTGCAGGCCTGGGACAGAGGTGGCAGGACCAGGGCACTGTGTGCTGTGTGCTCCTGGAGAGGTGTTTGTGGAGGAGACGGGGCCAGGGACAGAGATGGAGAAGACCCACTCCTTCCAGGTGGGCAGAGCTGGGGGACTCAGTGGAGCCTCTGGGCAGCCCTTTCCAGTCCTCCTGGGCGGGTCCACAGCTTGCTTCTCTAGATGGGCCCAACACGATGGCTGAGGCTTCTGCTTCACAAACTCCGGTCCTATTGCAATAGCTGGGCATCCCCGAGATTGTCCCAGGTGAGGCTGCTTGAAGTTGGAGGTGTCCCCAGAACTCTTCATTCACATAGAGCAAGGTGTTACTGCTGTAGTCCAGGTGTCACAAAGGGCTCACCCTAGGGCCATCAGGTGAGTGTCCTGTTTGCTGGGTGCAGTGCTTTTGGCCCAGATCCCTCCACTCTCTCACATTTTTACTGCCTGCCTTACCCAGATGAAAGCATCAGTGATCTCTGGCTTTCTTGAGTAATTGATGATTTTCCATTTATCTATTGCTCTGTGACCAACCACCCCAAGTATAATGGCATGCATCAACCACCGTTTTCATCTTTTGTAGGTCAAAGAGTCAGATGAAGCACAATGTGGATGACTTGGGTTTCTACTCCACAATGTCTGCAGCCTCAGCTGGGAAGACTGGAACGGCTGGGGGCTGGAAGTGTCTGGAGGCTGGGCTGAGATGACTCAGAGACTGGACTCAATTGGAGCTGTCAACCGGAACAACTTCATGCGGCCTCTCCACCTGGCTTGGGCTTCCTCACAGCATGGTGGCCTCAAGGAGAGTTGGACTTCTTACATGACAGCACAATTCTCAAAGGGAAAGAGTTCCAGTAAACCAGGCTGAAACTGGATAGCCTATTATGAGCTAACCTTGGAAGTCATATAGCATCACCTCCATTGCATCCTATTAGTCAGAGCAGTCCCAAGCCCTTCTAGATTCAGGGGGAAGGACTTAGAGTTGTGGACATAGATATAGACCTGCACTCCATAGGGGGAATTGCCAAGGAAGTGCAGCCACATTTTAAAACCACCACAGTTAGTTACATCCACTAATAGGAAACCAGATTTCCCTTAGATCTAGGTTTTGGGAATACACCTCACTTGACTGTCAACACTTGGCTCTTCCATCAAGTACAGGATGAGGTCCAAATCCCTTGGCATGAAAACCGAAGTCCTTCCTAGCCTGGTTCCAGCCTGCATTCCAGCATCCACCCTTGGTTGTCTGTGTTCCCCTAAGTTGGCTGAATGCACTCACGCAGGCATGCCACTGTGGTTCTGAGGACTGCGCCTCAGAAGGACACAGTTTTCTTTTCTTTCTTTCTTTTTTTTTTTTTCTTTTTTTTGAGACAGGGTCTTGCCCTGTCCCCCAGGCTAGAGTTCAGTGGCACAACCGGAGCTCACTGCAGCCTCGACTTCCTGGGCTCAAGTGGGCCTCCCACCTCAGCCTCCGGAGTAGCTGGGACTATAGGCACACGCCACCACATCCAGCTATGTTTTAAATTTTTTGTGGAGATGGGGTCTTACCATGCTGCCCAGGCTGGTTCGAAACTCCTGGACTCAAGTGATCCTACCACTTGGGCCTCCCAAAGTGCTAAGATTACAGGTAGTAGCCACTGCACTGGACCCGGACAGCCTCTTCTTACTCACCAAAGATGCCACTGAGGCTGGCAGCATCCCATATTCTTCTAGAAGCTCAGAGCTCCCGAAGGGGACACCGTGAACCCATCTGGAGCTCTGGATTTCCAGCTGAAGGATGCTTTCCCCTCGTCCTCCACTAATGACTCAGCCATCTGTCTTCCTTTCCTGAACTCTGCTCTGTTGAAGCTGCACAGAGGCCCCATCTGAGGCTTCAAAGCCAGTGAATTGAGTGGCCCTAAGCACAGGAATCAGAGCTGCCTGTGATTCTCTGGAGTTCCCACCCAAATTCATAACCACTCACAGAGCACAGACAGCTGAGCACTGTCTGCCCCCTTGAAAGGGCCGCCTTTGAAGCCAGCAGTGGGGCACTGAACAGGCCTTCTCCGGAAGGGCTGGAGAGACGACCAGAGGGCCATGCTACTGCCAGCAGGGACCTGTGATCCTCACCAAAACAGATGACCAGAGGGATGGGAAGTCCAGGAACAAAGCCCCTTCCCCCTTCAGTCAGTTCTTCCCTTCCCCCTCCCTTCATTCATTCACTCATTCATTCAACTAGTATTCACAGAGAGCCCACCTTAGACAGGCTCTGCTGGGCCTGGCTCTGGAGGTTACCAGATGACCAGGACAAATCCGCCTCCACCCCATCCTCTCCTCCAGATCATCAGAGCAGTCTGAGTTCATCCTGGTCCTGCCACTCCCTAGCAGAGTCTCCCTGGTATAGCGGGCTGAATGGTGGCTGCCTAAAAGATAGGTCCTCATCAAATCCCTGGAACTTGTGAATATGCCCTCATTTGAAAAAAAAAAAAAGAAAAATAAGGGGGAGTCTTTGTAGATACAATTAGGTTAAGGATCCTGAGATGGCATCATCATGGATTAGTCAGGCCAGTCCTGACTCTAATGACAAGCAACCCTTATAAGGGACACAGAGGGAGACTTGAGATGCGCGAAGAAGACCATGTGAAGGCGGAGGCTCAGAGTGGAGTGATGTCGCCACGAGCCAAGGGACTGGAGCTACCAGAAGCTGGAAGGGGCTGGAAGGACTCTCCCCTAGAGCTTCTGGAGGGAGCCCGACTCTGCCCACACCTTGATACCCTCCAGGCCTGCAGGAGAATACACTTGTGTTGTTTTAAGCCACCCAGTTTGGGGATCGGCACATCAAATTTACAAGCATATCAGGTCAATGGCACAAGCCTGTGCTTAAGCTTGTTCACCCGAAAGGTATTCAGTGCGTCAAGCCTGGGTAAACTGATCCCAGGGTCCAGCTGTGAAGGCTTCTTTCTTTATTCTTTATATTCATCTGCAGGAGCCCCTAATGTGTAGGGTTTTTTAAAGGCTTTTTATTTGGAAATAATTACAGATTCACAGAAAGTTGAAAAAATAGTACATAGGAGTCCGTGTACCCTTCACCCAGCTTCCCTCAGTGGTGATGTCTCACTTAGTCCAACATCAAAAGGAAATTGAGGCTAAGTGTAGTGGCTCACACCTGCAATCCCAACACTTTGGGAGGCTGAGGCAGGCAGATCACCTGAGGTCAGGAGTTTGAGACCAGCCTGGCCAATATGGTGAAACCCCATCTCTACTAGAAATACAAAAAAATTAGCTGGGCGTGTTGGCACACACCCCAGCTACTCGGGAGGCTGAGGCAGGAGAACTGCTTGAACCCAGGAGGCAGAGATTGCAGTGAGCTGAGATTTCGCCACTGCACTCCAGCCTGTGCAACAGAGCAAGACTCAGTCTCAAAGGAAAAAAAAAAAGAAATTGACATGGGTTTGATAATGTGAGCTGGACCAGCCACCTGAATCCATTCCCACCAGGTTTTTTGCCTGCATTCACACGTTTGAAATAGTGTGGGTGAGGGTCGTTCTATGTAATATTATTCTGTGAACTGCATTTGCATAGCCACTACCACAATTAAGATCCAGACCAGGCTGGGGATGGTGGCTCAAGCCTGTAATCTCGGCACTTTGGGAGGCCGAGGCAGGCAGATCGCCTGAGGTCAGGAGTTTGAGACCAGCCTGGCCAACATGGTGAAACCCTGTCTCTACTAAAAATACAAAAATATAGCTGGGCATGGTGGCCCATGCCTGTAATCTCAGCTACTCGGGAGGCTGAGGCAGGAGAATTGCTTGAACCCAGGAGGTGGAGGTTGCAGTGAGCCAAAGTCATGCCACTGCACTCCAGCCTGGGTGACAGAGCGAGACTCTGTCTCAAAAAACAAACAAACAAACAAACAAAAAACCAACAAAAAACAAAAAACGATCCAGACCAGCCTCCATTTCTACACAGGAACTCTGTCAAGCCTCCTCTTTACACTCACAGCCCTCTGCACCTCTGTCCCCTGGCAGCCACTACTCTGTTTTTCATCTGGGTAGTTTTGTCATTTCAAGAATGTTATAGATGGGTACACGTGACACAGAGATGGGAACAGTAAACACTGGTGATTCCAAAAGTGGGAGGGAAGAAGGGGGTAAGGGTTGAAAAACCACCTATTGGGTCCTATGTTCACCACTTGGGCAGCGGGATCATTAGAAGCCCAAACCTCAGCATCACACAATATCCCCATGTAACAAACCTGCACATGATGCTCCTCCTGAACTTGGAGTTTTTAAAAAATGAAATATTATTCCAAGTGAAAGAAGCCAATCACACAATATTACATACCGCATAATTCCACTTATATGAAATGTCCAGAATAAGCAAATCTACAGAGACGCAAAGTAGATTATGATTGTCTAAGGACGGGGTGGTTGAGGGGGGAATTGACAGATTAAAGGGTTTCATTTGGAGGCAATGAAAATGTTCTAAAATTGATTGTGGTGATTATTATCCAACTCTGTGAATATACCAAAAGCCACAGCATTGTACATGATAAATGGGTAAATTATATGTGAGCATATGCATCAATAAAGCTGTTTCTAAAACAAGAATGTTATAGAGATAGTCTCCGACGGGATGTAACCACCTGAGATTGGCTTTTCTCACTCAGCATCATTCCCTTGCAGTCCATCTCGGCAGATGCCCAGAGCAGCAGGTGAACCCTCCGCATTGCTCAGTGGTATTCCATTATACAGTCATCCCAGAGTGTGTTTAACTATTCAGCTGCTGGACATTTGAGTTGTGTCCCTTTTTTTTGGCTACTAAAGCTGCTATGAACATTTGTGTACAGATGTTCGTATGGACATACGTTTTCATTTTACTGAGATGAATACCCAAGTGAATGTTTCATATTAAGTGTCTGTTATCCAGTACACCTCTGCTAAGAAATGACTATCTGCAACTGGGAGCAGTGGTTCATGTCTATAATCCTAGCACTTTGGGAAGCTGAGCTGGGAAGATCACTTGAGGACAGGAGCTTGAGATCAGCCTGGGTAACATAGTTAGACCCCATCTCCACAAAAAATAAAAATAAAAAAATTAGACAAATATGGAAGTGTGTGACTGTGGTCCCAGCTACTCAGGAGGCTGAGGTAGGAGGATCGGTCAAGCCCAGGAGGTAAAGGCTGCAGTGAGCTATAACTGCACCACTGCACTCCAGCCTGGGATGACAGAGAGATCCTGTCTCTATAAAATAAAAATAAAAGAAACTACTCTCTGCAAAGGCTTTAAATTTTGTGTTTTAAGGAACCATGTAGTTAGTCACTTTTCTAAAGGAAAATCAAGCTAGGCATGGGGGCTCATGTCTGCAACGCCAGCACTTTGGGAGGCCGAGGCAGGTGGATCACCTGAGGTCAGGAGTTTGAGACCAGCCTGGCCAACATGGCAAAACCCCATCTCTACTACAAATTCAAAAATTAGCTGGACATGGTGGCACATGCCTGTAGTCTCAGTTACTCAGGAGGCCAAGGTGGGAGGATCACTTGAGCCCAGGAAAGTGAAGGCTGCAGGGACCATGATCATGCCACTGCATTCCAGAGTGAGCAACAGAGCAAGACTCTGTCTCTAAAAAAAAGAAAAAAAATGACCACATCTTTAGATTATATAATTCTGATTCAAAGGTAAAATACAAAGAGGAGAAAATATATTTAACATAAAATTTGAATAAAATATTTTCCAAAATCTTAATGAAGACTTACTTCCCTAAAAATAATTTTTATGTCAGGCTTCAGGCTCAGTGGGCACCTGTGAGTCCTGATTTAATGAGACAAGCTTCAAATTCTTGTTTTTTTTTTTAATGATTCTTCACCATTTATTTGTTTGTTTATTTATTTATTTATTTTTAAGAGATGGGGTCTCATCCTGTTGCCCAGGCTGGAGTGCAATGGTGCAGTCATGGCTCCCTGCAGCTTTGACCTGGCCTCAAGCAATCCTCCCGCTTCGGCCTCCCAAAGTGCTAGGATTACAGGCATGAGTCACTGTGACCAGTTTCCTCTTCTTTTTGTTAAATGACAAATCATCCCTTGAATACAAGAGCTTCATATTATTAGTAACCATCATTGCCAAGAAATTTTGCTTTTACAAGTAAGTGACTTTTAAAAGGGTTTAAAAATTGTGTTTTTCTACCTTAAAAATTTTACAATGGTCAAAACTACACATAAAGGATCACCCTTTCTTTCCTCAGTAATTATGATATAGGAACTTCTTGGGATTTCTAATCCAGTCCAACTTTTGTTTGTTTGTTTGTTTGTTTTTGAGACAGAGTCTCACTCTGTCACCCAGGCTGGAGTGCAGTAGTGCAGTCTCAGCTCACTGCAACCTCCACCTCCCAGATTCAAGGGATTCTTGTGCCTCAGCCTCCCAAGTAGCTGGGGTTACAGGCGTGCTCCATCACTCCCAGGTAATTTTTGAGACAGGGTTTCATCATGTTGACCAGGCTGGTCTTGAACTCCTGACCTCAAGTGATCCGCCTACCTTGGTCTCTCAGAGTGCTGGAATTATAGGCATGAGCCACTGCATCTGGCCTAGTCCAATTTTTTTGTACTGAGTATGTCACAATAATGCTGACACTCTACTTGTAGATCACACGTGAATGACTGTGATGGTTGCCTGCAGGTGGCACAGTTACCCCTGTAGGGAACATCAGCCACCCACACAGAAGCATCTGTGTGAAGACAGAGAGGCAGCCCAGAGCTGGGCCTGCCCCGGCACCTGCCCTCATCCTTCCCTCCAACCCCCACGGGCCTCCCTTCAGTCTGTACCCACTACTCCTAAGCACCTGCAACACAAGCTCCCCAGCCCCCGTGGCTCTCGCCCAAACCAGACAGCACAACTCTTGGTGGCTGGCTACTGTCCTCCACATTCAGGCAGCAAGCAGCTCTTTCTTGGCTGCACCCAGGACCCTGCCCAGATCAGGGCATGCCACCAAGGCTCACGGTGCTCCTGAGGCCGCTGGGGCACCACAGGCTGCCTCTCAGGTCCTGCCACTCAGCTGGGCTTCCCCAAAGTCGGCTCACAGCCCAGGGATCCAGTTGCCCCAGGCTCTGCTAGGCTGCCCAGAGGACTCGAGGTATGGATGTCTCAGGCACACCTGAGTGTTGAGCTCAGCACATGTGTATGCTGGGCATGGCATGAGTGCAAGGAAGCTCTGGCATAGAGAACAGTACAGGGAACCTGCAGCACAGCACCCCCTGGCTAGGAAGCAAGCTACTGCTGACTGTACTGAAACCCCTGCACGCCCCTCCCAGTACCATCTCCACTCACCCCTGCAGAGGCAGACACCATCCTGACTTTGGTGTCTATTCTTTTCATTCATTTCTTTTTATTTTACCATATGTGTATATATCCATTAAAATATATAATTGTTTTGCATGTTTAAAACTTTACGCAAGGAATATTATTCAGTGTTTAAAAGGAAGGAAATTCTGACCTATGCTATAACATGAATGAAGCTTGAGGACATCAGGCTAGATTAAATAAGCCAGTCACAAAAAGATAAATACAGTGTGATTCCATTTATCAGAGCAGACTAATCAAAATCATAGAGACAGGAAGTGAATGGTGGTTGCCAGGGCCTAGGGGAAGGGGAGAGGGGGGAGTTGTACAATGGGGACCGAGCCTCACTTTCACAAGATAAAGAGTTCTGAGGCTGGGCACGGTGGCTCACGCCTGTAATCCCAGCACTTTGGGAGGCCGAGGCGGGCAGATCACCTGAGGTCAGGAGTTTGAGACCAGCCTGGCCCACACGGCAAAACCCTGTCTCTACTAAAAATACAAAAATACAAAAAAAAAAAAAAAATTAGCCGGGCGTAGTGGTGGGCACCTGTAATCCCAGCTACTCGGGAGGCTGAGGCAGGAGAATCGCTTGAACCTGGGAGGCAGGGGTTGCAGTGAGCTGAGATCGTGCCACCGCACCACACCACACTCCAGCCTGGGGGACAAGAGCGAAACCCCGTCTCAAAAAAAAAAAAAAAGGCCGGGCGCGGTGGCTCAAGCCTGTAATCCCAGCACTTTGGGAGGCCGAGACGGGCGGATCACGAGGTCAGGAGTTCGAGACCATCCTGGCTAACACAGTGAAACCCCGTCTCTACTAAAAATACAAAAACTTAGCCGGGCGAGGTGGCAGGCGCCTGTAGTCCCAGCTACTCGGGAGGCTGAGGCAGGAGAATGGCGTGAACCCGGGAGGCAGAGCTTGCAGTGAGCTGAGATCCGGCCACTGCACTCCAGCCTGGGTGACAGAGCGAGACTCCGTCTCAAAAAAAAAAAAAAAAAAAAAGAGTTCTGGAGCTGGATGGTGGTGATGGTTGCATAATATCATGATTGTATTTAATACCACTGAAATGTACACTTACAAATGGTTAAGATAGTCAATTGTATATGTATTTTACCATAATCAAAAAATGCAACTTTACTCAAATAGTAGTCAAGTATGAGAATCCTTCTGCAGCTGCTTTTTTTGATTGACATCGTGAGATTGATCCATGTTGATACACATAGGCACCGCACATTCCTCTTCCTACTGCATCGTAGTCCACTGAAGAAATACACTCCAATTTCTTTATCCTGTAGATGTGCATTTCAGTTCTTCAAATATTTGCTGTTTGAAACATTAACAATGAGTTAATGTTCTTCCTGTATAGACGTGCACTTACAAACCTGTTCAAGAGAGGCCCTAAGGTATTAGTCCTCAAAGTGTGGTCAGAGGAACCCTGGGGAGTCCCCGAGGCTCTTTTCTTTTTTTCTTTTCTTTTTTTTTTTATTCCTGAGATTTTGGTGTACCCATCACCCAAGCAGTGTACACTGCACCCAATTTGTAGTCTTTTATCCCTCACCCTCCTCTTATCCTTTCCCCCAAGTCCCCAAAGTCCAATGTATCATTCTTATGCCTTTGCCTCCCCACAGCTTAGCTCCCACTTATGAGTAAGAACATACGATGTTTGATTTTCCATTCCTGAGTTATTTCACTTAGACTAATAGTCTCCAATTCCATCCAGGTTACTGTGAATGCCATTATTTCATTCTTTTTTATGGCTGAGTTGTATTCCATGGTATATGTACCATTTGGTTTATCCACTTGTTGATTGATGGGCATTTGGGTTGGTTCCACATTTTTGCAATTGTGAATTGTGCTGCTATAAACATGCGTGTGCAGGTATCTTTTTTGTATAATGACTTCTTTTCCTCTGGGTAGATACCTAGTAGTGGGATTGCTGGATCAAACAGTAGATCCACTTTTAGTTCTTTAAGGAATCTCCACCGTTTTCCATAGTGGTTGTACTAGTTTATATTCCCATCAACAGTGTAAAAGTGTTCCCTTTTCACCACATCCACAACTACATCTGTTATTTTTTAATTTTTTTATTATGGCCATTCTTGCAGGAGTAAGGTGGTGTCTCATTGTGGTTTTGATTTGCATTTCCCTGATCATTAGTGATGTTGAGCATTTTTCCATACGTTTGTTGGCCATTTGTGTATCTTCTTTTGGGAACTGTCTATTCATGTCCTTAGCCCACTCTTTGATGGGATTGTTTGTTTTTTTCTTGCTTATTTGTTTGAGAGAATCTCCCTTTCTAACTACATATCTGTGTAAATAAAGCCAGATATCCTTTTGCATATTTTAACTAAAACAACTGCAGATGCATTAATGAGATTCCAGGGACTTCTACTGAATAAGATACTAAGGAGATTTTCAAAAATGCAAAACAGTGCCTTCTTCTCATTAATTTTTTCATTCTGAAAAAACATGGTTATTTTTTACTAAAAAGATGTTACGTTACATTGTGATTGATTTAGCACTGTTGTTAAATTAGTAAATAAATATTTTTAATATTTCTCAGTTTTAATTTCTAATAGGGTAAATATTAATACCCAATAAATAAAAACTCTTTTGGAGTCCTCAATAATTTTTAAGAGAATAAAGGATTACTTAGACCAAATGTTGAATATGCCTGCTCTCAAGTACCTACCTCGGTGTGGAATGACCATGGTACAGAGCAGACACAAACTCAGCCTTACTAGATATTGCCAAATTAGTCTCCCGAGTGATCATCCTGCACAAAGACAGCAGGTTTTGTGTGTTTTGGGGATTTTTTTTCTTGTTTGTTTTCTGGTGGTTTGGTTTTTTTCTTTTTTTTTTCTTTTTCTTTTTTTTTTTTTTTTTGAGACGGAGTCTCGCTCTGTTGCCCAGGTCGGAGTGTGGTGGTGTGATCTCGGCTTACTGTTACCTCTGCCTCCCAGGTTCAACCGATTCTCCTGCCTCAGCCTCCCGAGTAGCTGGGATTACAGGCACCTGCACCACACCCGGCTAATTATTTTGTATTTGTAGTAGAGAAGAGGTTTCACCATGTTGGTCAGGTTGGTATAGAACTCCTGACCTCAGGTGATCCACCCACCTCAGCCTCCCAAAGTGCTCGGATTACAGGCATAAGCCACTGAGCCTGGGCTGTTTTCTGTTAATTAATGGCTAACACATAAAAATCAAGTGAATTACCCCCCAAAATTCAAGTATCTGGCTTTTCTAGAAAACTCTGAAAATGTGATGTCACTGGGCCCATGTCCCTGCTTGGCCTGAGGACATCTGTGCTGTGCCCCTGACTTGGGCAGGGCGGCCACTGGAGAGTTCTCAAGGAGACCATGGCATGTGCCTCTGAAAGAGAGGGGCTGACACATGAGCACCAACTTGAATAAGGAAAGTCCAGTTGCACTGGGCCTAGTCAGAAGCTTCCAGAATGACCCAAGCAAGGCACAGGGAGGCCCAAAGTAGGCAGAAGCCAAATGTACAAATGGGGGCCTTGGACATGACCAGTCAGAAGAGAGAAAGACAAAGGAGACATGAAGAGGCTGAGTTTCTTTTGAGGAGCACTAGGGGCCAGTGGCAATCATAGGAGAAGCTTCCAGGTGATCACTTGGTTGCAACCAAAATAGGGAATGGAGGTGGCAGAACTCACCTGGGGTTGGCAAGGGTTTTGACAGCCAGTTTCTTTTTTTTTTTTTTGAGATGGAGTCTTGCTCTGTCGCCCAGGCTGGAGTGCAGTGGCAGGATCTCGGCTCACTGCAACCTCCGCCTCCCAGGTTCAAGCAATTATCCTGCCTCAGCCTCCTGAGTAGCTCAGATTACAGGCTCCTGCAACCATGCCTGGCTAATTTTTGTAATTTTAGTAGAGACAGGGTTTCACCATATTGGTCGGGCTGGTCTCGAACTCCTGACTTCAGGTGATCCACCCGCCTCGGTCTCCCAAAGTGCTGGGATTCCAGGCCTAACCCACCACGCCCGGCCGACATCAGTTTCTTTATTCTTGGTCACTGGCCTGACTCACGTAGGCATCCTTCACTTATCTACTGTGCTCAGGGAGACCTGGTCTGGGTCAGTGCCTGCAGCGAAGCTGAGGAACAGGCTTGATGTCAAGGAGGGCCAAATCCAGCTGGACACAGTGACTCATATCTGTAATCCCAACACTTTGGGAGGCCGAGGCTGGAGGATCCTTTGAGCCCAGAAGTTGGAGACCAGCCTGGGCAACATAGTGGGACTCTGTCTCTACAAAAAAAAATTAAAAATTAGCCAGGTATGGTTGGGTGGCATGCACCTGCAGTTCCAGCTACTCAGCAGACTGAGGTGGGAGGATCCCTCGAACCTAGAAGGTTGAGGCTACAGTGAGCCATGATCGCGCCACTGCACTCCACAGCAAGATCCTGTCTCAAAAATAAATACATAAAAATTAAAAAGAAGGGCCAAATCCCAGATTTGGGGGCAATTTTTATTCCAGCTCTGGATTTTGAGCAATATTTATACCAGTTCACAGTCAATCAAAATGATGCTGGTAAAAGTAAGCCACAAAGGCCCATGCCTGGGCCTTCTGCAGGAAGAGCTCTGGACAGACACGTTTATACTTTTGACCATACTGATGTGGAGGCCTCCTCTCTGGAAGCCTAACTAGGGGGATGGCTGGCCTGCCCGTTTCATCTCTCTTAATCTCTCCCTCTTCCAATAAGGCACACAGGGGTTATAGTACTAAGGACCCATTGGGTTGTGACAGAAACCCAAGTAAAAGAAATTAGTTTTTGGCCGGCCTAAATAGGAAGACCAGAGATATTATGGGTTTCAGGCATGGCTGGATCCAGGGGCTCAAATTATGTGAATAGGATGCTGTCTCTCTGCCTCTCAGCTCTGCTCTCCTCTTAGACAGGCTCCCCTAAAGATGGTCTCACCGTAGCTCCAGGATCCCTTCCTGGCAGCTTGGTGACCCTAGAGAAAGAGAATGCTGTTTTCCTCCAAATTCCAGGAAACATCCGAGGACTGATGCTCAGTTGTCTAGTTTGTTATGTGAGCCAATCGCTCTGACCCTGACCATCTGGGTCACCTCCTCAACCCTGGCATCAGGGGTTGTTGGGTCAGCTTTGTCCCCACATGGACTGAGTTGGGGAGGAATGGTTGGGAGGCTGGTTTCTCAAAAGAAAACTAGATGTTGATCCCAGATGAAAGGGAATGGGTGCTGGACAGACAGATCCCCACTGCAGGGCATTTGTCCCTCAACCCCTGCCCTCTCTACCCAGTGGGGAAAAGTAAGGGTCCTTCTCCTAGGCCATCCCTATCAGAACCAAAAAATCTCATCTCTGCTTAGCTAGGCCCACTTCCCTAAAAAAAGGAGGGAAGTACTTCTGATTAGCCAGGGGGATCCACCTCAAACCCTGCCTCACACCTATTTTACCAGTTACGTCACTGCTACAAAACAGGGGAAGAAAGCAATTCCAAATGTACTAAAATATGCACAAGAAAAAACATTAACTTTGTGAGAGGCGTCTTTCAAGCCAGATGGAATTGGAAGTGTTTGTAGTTGCAGGTTTGATAAAATTGTGGATCATTAACATGATCTGCTCAAGAGTATCTCTGCTATCCCCTTTCCAGGTTTTTGGTTTAGAAAATGGTAAATAATTTGGGTTTGGTTGCTGCATTTATCTGCCACATTCCTCGTAGGCCCTGGGATCATACAACCACATTTGTTCCAGAGAGTAGCAGACGGCAGTGCCCACATTTGCTGTGTAGGAGTGTTTGAAGTCAACATGATGCTGTCTAATGTGAGCGGTGAGGCTGAAAGATGGACGTAAACTTTATCACAGAAGATTTCCTTCCTGTATAAATTCATTCTCCAGAAGGAAAATGTTTGCAATCTCTTTCCTGACCCACCGTGTCCTCTGGGGTGAATCAGCGCTCTAGGTAGGAAGAAGCTGGGAGCTCTGGAAAATGCTTCTCTGCCTGGGAAAGACTTAATGTTTGAGGTTCCAAACCTCATGGTGGGACTTGGTGGCTTGCCTGACATTAATTCACTCTATTTCCCTTCTCTCTTGCTTGACACAGTGAACTCCGGAAGTCAAGAATGGACTACTTCTTAACAATGTACACTACTCAGGGTGAGGAGAACACTAAAAGCTCAGATTTTGCCATCACACAATATGTCCATGTAATACAACTGCCCTTGTACCCCTAAATCCATAAAAATAAAAAAATTACCTAAAAAAAAAGAATCGAACATTTTTATCATCTAATGTGGCTGCAAAAGAAAAAGGAAAGAATTTACCACTCTAAAAACCTGCAAACAACCTAAATGCCCAACTGTGGGGAGGAGGAGGGGTCAAACCAAATACCCTCCACTCATCAGGTTCCTTCACCTATTCTGTAAATATTGATCACCTATTGTGTGCCAGTGATTATTTCTGGGTATCGTGGTTTTCAGGACATTTTTTTTCCTTCTTCAGAATGTTTCCAGTTTTCCAAATTTTCTAAAATGAGCATGTATCACTTTTATTATCAGAAAAAAAAAAAAAAAAAAAAAACCTGATATTCAATCAATAAGGACAAAACCAACCAAAGAAACTGACTTTCTGACAGTGGTATAGCAGCATGCTCCAGTTATCTAGTGCAGCCTAACGAATCACCCCAAACTTAGTGGCATCAAGGAACAACATCCATTCATCACAATTCTCTCTCCTGCTTCTGGGGATTGGCTGGGCTCAGCAGGGCGCCTCTTCCTTGAGGTCTTTCCTGCAGTTGCAGTCAGATGGTGGCTGGTGCTGGAGTCAGTGAGGAGCTTGCTCATGTGTCTGGCATTTGATGCTGGCTGCTGACTGGGAGCGCAGCTGAGCTACAACACCAGCAAGTGGCCTCCCCATGTGGCCCAGGCTTCCTCACAGCATCGGTGGCCGGGTTCCAAGGGTGAGTGTCCCAAGAAAGAGAACCAGGGAGATGCTATATTGCCTTCTCTCCTAGTCCCAGATATCACACAGCGTCACCTTGACCACAGCCTATTATTAGAAGCAAGTCAACCATATTCAAGGGGAGAAGACTTAGACTCCACCTTTTGAGTGGACTGTTAATAAACTTTCAGACATCTTTTAAAAGGACTGCACAGTGCTTTCTTGAACCAAAGTTCCCAAGCACCCCAGTGGTATTCTAACACCAACCAGTCATCCTACCCACTGGCCTCTCAGTCCCCGTTTTGTGCATCTTCTCAGCACTGAACTCCACCTTAGACCCTGTGCTCTCAGCAGAAGACCTCGTCTCCTCATGAAAGGGAAGCCAAAACAGCACATCTCCCCCACAGATGCCCTTGGTGCTGAACTTGAACCTCATTTCCATGTTGAATCCTCCACTGAGTCTGGAGACATTTTGCCTCCTTCATGACCTCGCCCAATCTGTTATCCTTCCTCTTCCCTTCCTTCACATTCTTGGAATGTGCTAGGTTTCTTCCCCTTAAGTAAACCCATCCCTTAAGCCTGGGGTAGGGAGATAACTCAGAAGGAGTCTGTAATAAGCCAGCCAACGTCAGATCAGGGCAGGAGGCAAAAAGGAAAGGGAAGGCCAAAAGAAAGCTCATTTTGGAAGTAGAAGGGTCATCCTCCAGAGGTGATGATAACGGGGATAAGGAGGTTTGAACACAACTTTGAGGTTCCAGTTTCTGCATCCCATGAATCCCTTGCCTGGGATCTTTCTTACTAGGTTTAGGAGACTGCTCCCTCTATCCCCTTAATGGCCATGTATCCTGTTGTGAAGAGGCTGAGGAGAAGCTGCTTCTAGAGGTCCACAGAGATGGGAGGAGGGCAGGAGTGGAGGCCTGGGTGGAGGCAGGGGTGAGTCTCTGAGGCAGGACCTGGTCCCAGAGCTGCCCAGGATTCCGCCACTCTCCCTTAAACCTGGAAGCCCCTCCAGGATGTCCCCAAAATGTCCCTTCCACTTAAATAAAAAAAAAAAAAAGACATTGCAGGCCAGGTGCAGTGGCTCACTCCTGTAATCCCGGTGCTTTGGGAGGCCGAGGCAAGGAGATCACCTGAGGTCAGGAGTTTGAGACCAGCCCGGCCAACATGGTGAAAACTCGTCTCTACTAAAAATACAAAACTTAGCCAGACGTGGTGGTACATGCCTGTAATCCCAGCTTGGGGGACTGAGGCAGGAGGATCACTGGAAACTGGGAGGTAGAAGTTGTAGTGAGCTGAGATTGTGCCACTGCACTCCAGCCTGGGCAACAGAGTAAGACTCTGTCTCAAAACAACAACAACAACAACAAATGCATTGCAATAAAACATACACAACATAAAATAAAATTTACCTTTTTTTCTCAATAGAGAGAATTTAATATAGGGACTAAACAGAGGAGCAAATGGCCATGGCAAACAATCCAAAAGGCAAAACGAAAGTGAATATTGAACTTATACAAAGAGTCACTGAAGGGAGCAGCTGCCACTCCTACAGGACGATGGGCAGCGGGGAGAGGTCAGGGTCATCAGAACCCAGAAGCCTGGACCTGGGGAGGGGCTCTGCCTGGCGGCTGCTGGTGCCCCTGATCTATTAGAGGCGGTTTCTGGGAGTGTGAGAAGTGAGAACAAATAAAATCAGAACCAACTGCAGCTGTGAAATTGACCGTGCTAGCCATCTCCAAGTGTGCAGTTTAGTGGCATTCACGTCGCTGTGCAACCGGCACCACGACCCATCCAGAGCGCTTTTACCTTCCTGAACTGAAACTCTACCCATTTTAAACAATAACTCCCCACTTTCTTATCCCCCCACTCCCTGCTAACCTCTGTTCTACTTTCTGTTTCTATCACTTTGACTTTATCATACAGTGTTTGTCCTTTGTGTCTGGCTTATTTCACCTTGTGTAACACCTTTAAGGTTCACCCATGTTGTAGGATGTATCAGAACTTCCTTCCTTTTGAAGGCTGAATGATATTCCATTGTGTGAATAGACCACACTTTGTTCATGCATTCCTTCCTCCGTTGATGGACACGTGGGTTTCTTCCAGCTTTTGGCGGCTGTGAATAATGCTGCTATGAACATGGGTGCGCAAACATGTGTTTGAGTCTCTGCTTGCAATGCTTTGGGGTACATACCCAGGAGTGGAATTGCTGGGTTGGGTGATAATTCTATATTTTTGAGGAACCCCCGTATCGTCTTCCCTAGTAAATCCCCTTTTCTCACTTTATGAAATGGGCCTCCTTTCTCAGCCTCCTCCTCACTCAGTCTCCCTTCTGCTCAACTCATGAGACTTTGTGACAGAACAGTCCACAATGACAGGCTTCACAAACACATGTCCCTTTTTGAGCTGTCCTCTGCCCTCCCCACACACTGAAACTGCTCTGGGCACCCCAGAGGGCACCCCCAGAGGTTGATAGAACAGTCTCTCCTCAGACCTCAGCCTCCTGGGCCTTCCCTCACCGTTGACACCAAGACACTCCCCTCCTCCTCTCTGCTTGCCTGTGGGACCGCCTGGTTCCCCACCCCCTCCAGGGTTCCTTGCACCTTCCAGGGCCTTTTCTGCTAGTTCCTTTCGCCCACTGCCCTTCATCATCATGTGCCCTAGAGTCAACCTCAGAGCATTTTTCTCTTCCCACATGCACTCTGCAAGAACCTCATCCACCCCTCGGGCACTGAGCAGAGGTGGACACCCCCCAGCTCTGTCCTTCCTGACCACTGCCCACTTGATTCTGAGCTCTGCACTCCCAGCCACCAGTGGCCTTTCCACATGGACTTGGTACAAGTGACCAGTCTGGCTGAGGGCCCTGGAGGCCGGGACACGACAACCTTCTCTCAGCCCTCATCACAGTCTGTGAGGTAAGCACTTGCCTTCCATCTGTTGTGTTTTGTTTTTGCTTTTGCTTACTTATCTTTTTTTTTTTTTTTTTTGAGATGGAGTCTTGCTCTGCCACCCAGGCTGGAGTGCAGTGGCACTATCTCAGCTCACTGCAACCTCCACCTCCTGGGTTCAAGCCATTCTCCTGCCTTAGCCTCCTGAGTAGCTGGGATTACAGGTGCCCACCACCACATCCGGCTAATTTTTGTATTTTTAGTAGAGATGGGGGTTTCACCGTGTTGGCCAGGCTGGTTTCCAACTCCTGACCTCAAGTGATCTGCCCGACTCAGCCTCCCAAAGCGCTGGGATTACAGGCGTGAGCCACTGCACCTGGCCTGCTTACTTATTAATTGATTTACTTAAATGAAATAGCACATGAATCCATTATCATTGTAAAAAGTCATACATTAGGCCTGTAGAGTTATAAAGAAAATCCTCCTTCTCCCACACCCCGGCCAGCTACCGCCTCCTTAGAGACAGCACCACCAATGTTAAGTGGGTTACGTTGTCCTGTTGTCCATTTGACACATTTACACACACATACACCTATATGAAAACAGATTGCTTTGTTGTAAACGTGGATGATCTTACAGGAATGGCTTCATTCTTGAAGTCGGGTTCTGGCGTCCTTTGTTCCCAGAGCAGTGTGTCCTGGAGGGCTCATCACGGCTGCGCAGACGGTCTTCTCAGGCTTCCTCACTCTGCCTTGTACCCCACAGCATGGATGTCTCGGAAAGTACGGAGTGGGCCGGGCGTGGTGGCTCACGCCTGTAATCCCTGTACTTTGGGAGGCTGAGGTGGACAGATCACTTGAGGCTAGGAGTTTGAGACCAGACTGGCCAACATGGTGAAACCCCGTCTCCACTTTTAAAAATACAAAAATTAGCAGGGCATAGTGGCACATGCCTGTAATCCCAGCTATTTGAGAGAGTGAGGTATGAGAATCGCTTGAACCCAGGAGGCAGAGGTTGCAGTGAGCTGAAATCGCACTGCTGCACTCCAGCCTGGGTGACAGAGTGAGACCCTGTCTCAAAATAAAATAAAATAAAATAAAATAAAATAAATAAATAAAGTATGGAAGGGCTCCCCAATGTCCCCAGTTAGCAGACATCTAGACTTTGTCCAGTGTTTTGCTAGCACACTATTGCACATGCTTCTTCTGGCACACGTGCAGATATTTCTGTGGACACATGCCTAAAAGTGGAATTCTTTGTAAAAAGAATGCACATTGTGTATCTCAAACAGTTATTGCCAAACTGTCCTTCTTAGAAACGACAGCAGTTCATCCTCACCTAGAGGAGAAGGAAGGTGGTAAGTGGCACTCACCAGCTGAAGAATCACTGTGACAGCTTGCAAACATTGTTACACCAAATTCACCAGTTGAATGGGAAAGTCCCTGTGAGGAATTTGCACGTGGGTACCAGCAGACACTGAAGCTGTGCAGGAGCCTGGGCAGGAGGAGGCGGGGTGTGTGGCTGTGCCTCGAGTCTTCAGGGTCGCTGTTCATGCTCGCAGTGTTTAAACCTATCAGGCACTATCATATCCAACACCCCATGCAATGAAGTGAACATGTCTTCTTAAGAAGTAGAACAGGCCGGGCGCGGTGGCTCTCACCTGTAATCCCAGCACTTTGGGAGGCCAAGGCGGGTGGATCATGAGGTCAGGAGTTCAAGACCAGCCTAGCAAAGATGGTGAAACCCCATCTCTACTAAAACTACAAAAAAATTAGCTGGGCATGGTGACGGGCACCTGTAATCCCAGCTACTTGGGAGGCTGAGGTGGGAGAATTGCTTGAACCTGGGAGGCGAAGGTTGCAGTGAGCCAAGATCACACTATTGCACTCCAGCCTGGGACAAAAGAGTGAAACTCCGTCTCAAAAAAAAAAAAAAAAAAGAGATGTAGAACAGCTTCTGAAGACAGTGTATCTCCTCAGGAACCTAGGAGAGAAGTTGAAAGTGACAAATAATAATAAATCAATACCAAACAAATATGGAAGAAAAATGTCATTTCTACTTATGACTATATGATATTAATTTTTGTTTGTTTTCATTTTTGTAAAGATGGAGTCTTGCAATGTTTCCCAGGCTGCTGTCAAACTCCTGGGCTCAAGCAATCCTCCCATCTCAGCCTCCCAAAGTGCTGAGACTATAGATAGGTGTGAGCCACCATGCCCGGGCAATACTGTATATTATTTTTACTGAACACAAACATACCACTTTATACATGAAACAGTTGTTCAAATGATTTATATTTTGTGGAAGTTTTTGATGAGTTGTGCATCTAGATGTTTAAGACTGCATAGTCATATTTGGGGGAAATGGGTTGGAATTTTTGGATGAAGAGGACACTTATTTAAAACCCATTTAAATAAAGGATGGTATAGCCTCTGGCTCTCAGAAAATTCAGTATCCTGCAAGTTTCAGGATTTGGATAAGGAGGGATGCTTGTTCCCATTTACCCACACCTTTGGCAACACCGAATAATTCTCAGTCATTTTCATCGTTGCCACTCCGGTGGGCAAGAACTGCCCTCTCATTGTTTCAGCCTCCCGTCGGGGATTTTGAGGTGCTGTAGGGCATCCTTTCATCCCTCATTGACTGTTTCTATTTCCTGACTCCCAACAGCTGAGTGCCTTTGAGGCTTCCCAGTCAACAGATCATCCTGCCTTGAACAGACTGAGACCAGCTTCTGGTCTGTGCCCTGACTCCCAGTAATCCCTGCCCACCAGGGCTTCCCAGGCCTCAACAGCCTCTCTGACAAGCACCTTGCAGAACTCGCCAAGGGCACAGAAGCCCATTAAGACAGGGGTCCCCAACCCCGACCTCGAATCAGTACCAATTCATGGCCTGTTAGGAACTGGGTGGCCCAGCAGGAGGTGAGCCATCAGCGAGCACTACCGCCTGAGCTCTACCCCCTGTCAGATCAGCGGCGGCATTAGATTCTCATAGGAGCGAGAACCCTATTGTGAACCGCACATGCAAGGGATCTAGGCTGTATGCTCTTTATGATGCCTAACGTCACATCCCAAAACCATCCCCACCCCCACCTCTGTCCACGGAAAAATTGTCTGCCAAAATGGTTGGGGACCACTGCATTAAGAGAAGCAGGCTGGTCTGAGCATCCTCTGGAAGAAGAGTCTAGCACAGAGGGTGACAGTTAAAAAGCACAGAATCATTGAGGCGATGAAAATGTTGACTGTGGTGATGGTTGCCAACTCTGTGAATATACTAAAAACCATTGAATCGAACACCTTACATGGGTGAATTGTATGGTATGTGAATTTTATCTCCATAAAGCTGTCAATAAGAAAAAGGAAATGTGAAACCCAAGATTGCAATGCTTTTTGTTTTTTTTTTTTGGAGACAGAGTCTCCCTGTCACCCAGGCTGGAGTGCAGCGGCATGATCTTGGCTCACTACAACCGCTGCCTCCCAGATTCAAGCAATTCTCCTGCCTCAGCCTCCCAAGTAGCTGGGATTACAGACGCACGTCACCATACCTGGCTAATTTTTTTTGTAGCTTAGTAGAGACGGGGTTTCACCATGTTGCCCAGGCTGGTCTCGAACTCCTGAGCTCAGGCAATCTGCCCACCTAGGCCTCCCAAAGTGCTAGGATTACAAGCGTGAGCCACCATGCCTGGCCGCATGCAAAATGCTTCTTTGATTACAACCCCACCTTCTCTTTCCACCACCGTGTGCAGCATCTCCAGAGTGTTTGCACAAACCATGAGATGCTGACCATGGACCACCAAGATGATTGACTGGATGTTGAATGTGCACAGTCTCCATCTTCCAACAGTTAGCAAAGAGCCTGAAATAATCTAGGCTGGGAAAAAAAGTGTGTATATATAAAGATAGTAACGGAGCATTATTAAAGCAGCAGGAAAAAAGTTAACTGAAACACCCTTTGAACTACAGCATTGGTGAAATGTATCATGGAGTACGACAGAATCATTAAAAAATGATGTTGTATTAGAAAAAATCTAAGTATCTGTGTGAGTCCGTTTGCATTACTATAAAGGAACACGCGAGACTGGGTACTTTACAGAGAAAAGAGTTTTATTTGGCTCACAGTTCGACCTGCTGTACAGGAAGCATGGAGCAGGCATTGCTTCTGATGAGGCCCCAGGAAGCTTCCACTTATAACAAAAGGTGAAGGGGAAACAGGTGTATCACACGGCAAGGAGGGGGCGGGGGAGTGGGTTCCAGATACCTTTTTTTTTTTTTTGAGGCAGAGTCTTGCTCTGTCACCCAGGCCGAAGTGCAGTGGTGTGATCTCAGCTCACTGCAACTTCCGCCTCCCGGGTTCAATCGATTCTTGTGCCTCAGCCTCCCAAGTAGCTGGGATTACAGGTGCGCACCACCACACCCAGCTAATTTCTGTATTTTTAGCAGAGACAGAGTTTCACCATGTTGGCCAGGCTGGTCTTGAACTCCTGCCCTCAGGGGATCTCCCTGCCTTGGCCTCCCAAAGTGCTGGGATTACAGGCATGAGCCACTGCACCTGGCGTCTCTTTTTAAACAGATCTCTCTTGAACTCATCACCACAGGGAAGGCACCAAGCCATTCATGAAGGAATCTGCCCGCATGACCCAAACACCTCCCACTAGGTCTCACCTCCAACACAGGAGATCACATTTCAACATGCGATTTGGAGGGGATGCACGGCCAAACCGTATCAGTGTCCATCAATAGAGAACAGAGTAAATTATTATTATTATTATTATTTTGAGATGGAGATGCGCTCTTGTTGCCCAGGCTGGAGTGCAATGGCATGATCTTGGCTCACTGCAACCTCCGCCTCCCAGGTTCAAGCAATTCTCCTGCCTCAGCCTCCCCAAGTAGCTGAGATTACAGGCGCCTGCCACCACGCCCAGCTAATTTCGTATTTTTAATAGAGACGGGGTTTCACCATGTTAGTCAGGATGGTCTCAAACTCCTGACCTCAGGTGATCTACCTGCCTTGGCCTCCCAAAGTGCTGGGATTATAGGCGTGAGCCACCACGCCTGGCCTACAGAGTAAATTATTTACAATGTGTCTCAGTGGGACACCATGCAGGCGTTTGAAAGAATGTGGCAGCTCTGGCTGGGTGAGGTGGCTCACGCCTGTAATCCCAGCACTTTGGGAGGCAGGCGGATCACGAGGTCAGGAGATCAAGACCATCCTGGCTAACACGGTGAAACCTCATCTCTACTTAAAAAAAAAAAAAAAAAAAAAAAACAGCTGGGCTTGGTAGTGGGCGCCTGTAATCCCAGCTACTCGGGAGGCTGAGGCAGGAAAATGGCGTGAACCCGGGAGGCAGAGGTTGCAGTGAGTCAAGATCACACCACTGCACTCCAGCCTGGGTGACAGACCAAGATTCTGTCTCAAAAAAAAAATAAAACAGAACGTGGCAGCTCTGTGGAAACTGAAACGGAGGATCACCAAGATACACTGATGACAGTGCAAGACTGTGTGCACGGCAATCTTCCATTTGGATAATTTTATGTTCACACATGTATACACATATATACACATAAACTCACAGATACTTGAATACAGGGGCAAAGTACTTAACAATTGGTAGAGAAGGTGCCACCTGTCAGCAGAGAGGCTGGCAGGTGTGCTGCATCGCTGCATCCCACCCAAAGGCTAAGCCTGAGCCTGCTTTTGTGGATATAAAAGAACATGTTTGGAAGGAGATATAAGAAGCTCATGGCCGTGCTTGTGTATTAATTATAAAGCTTTTGATGGAAAAGGAGATAAGCTAACCCAACTAATACTCAACTCTTACAACTCAACAAGAAGAAACCAACTAACCTAATTAAAAAATGCTCAAAATATTTGAAAAGGGCTGGGTGCATTGGCTCACGCCTGTAATCCCAGCACTTTGACAGGCCAAGGCAGGTGGATCACTTGAGACCAGGAGTTCAAGACCAGCCTGGCCAACATGGCAAAACCTCTTCTCTACTGAAAATACAAAAATTAGCCCGGCATGGTGGCACACACCTGTAATACCAGCTACTCAGGAGGCTGAGGCAGGAGAGTTGCTTGAACTCGGGAGGTGGAGGTTGCAGTGAACCGAAATAGCACTGCTGCACTCCAGCCTGGGCAACAAAGCAAGACTCCATTTCAAAAAAAAAAACACTTTTTTTTTGAAAAGACATATCTTAGTCCATTCAAGCTGAGATAACAAAATACCATAAACTGGGTGGCTTGCAAACAACAGAAACAAATTTCTCACAGTCCTGGAGGCTGGGATGTCCAAGAGTAAGACACTGACAGATTCAGTGTCTGGCGAGGGCCAACTTCCTGGTTCCTAGATGACACCTTCTTGCTGTGTCCTTGCATGGTGGAAGGGGTCAGGGGTCTCTCTAGGGCCTCTTTGGGCCTCTTTTATAAGGGCACTAATCCCATTCATGAGGGCTCCACCCTCATGGCCTAATCCCACCTCCCAAAGGCCACACCTTCTACTACCCTCACCTTGGGGGTTAGGATCTCAACATATTAATTAGGACAGGGAGAGGAAATCACAAACATTCAGACCATAGCAAGACACTTCATCCAAGAAGATATGTGGCCAGTGAATAAGCACATAACATCATTATCCTTAGGAAATGCAAACTAAAGCCACAATAAACACAATAAAGACTCCAACACACCCACCAGAAGGGCTTTTTTTTTTTTTTTTTTTGAGACAGAGTCTCACTCTGTTGCCTAGGATGGAGTGCAGTGGTGTGATCTCGGCTCACTGCAACCTCTGTTTCTTGGATTCAAGCGATTCTCCTGCCTCAGCCTCCCAAGTAGCTGGGATCACAGGCGCCTGTCACCATGTCCAGCTAATTTTTGTATCTTTAGTAGAGACAGGGTTTCACCATGTTAACTAGGCTGGTCTCGAACTCCAGGCCTCAAGTGATCCGCCCGCCTCAGCCTCCCAAAGTGCTGGGATTACAGGCGTGAGCCACCGCGCCCAGCCCAGAATGGCTAAAATGTAAAAGGCTGACAATACCGGTGTTGGTAAGGACATAAAGTAACTAGAACTTTCTCACACAGTGGGACTGTAAATGATGTAACTACTCTGGGAACAGTTTGGGAGTTTCTTATAAAGTTAAACACACACTTATCATATGACTCAACCAATATGCTCCAGGTGTTTCACTGAATCCAGATGAAAGTGTAGGTCCATGCAAAGGCTTGTACATGAATGTTCATATGAGCTTTACTTGTAATAGCAAAAACCAGAAATAATCAAATGTCCATCAACAGGGGAATGAATAAACAAGCTGATACAGCCATGCAATGGAACACTACTATGCAACAAAACGGAGAGAATTATCCATACATTCAACAACACACATGAACCTCAAAATAATTATACCGAGTGAAAGAAGCCACACCCCCAAAACTGGTGCATCCTGTGTGATCCATTTATAGTAAATGATCAAATGTAAACTAGTCTAGGGTGTTAGAAAGCAGGTCCGGGAGATCTGGAGACAGTGTGGGAATGGGTGGGGGACAGTGAGGACACACAGGTTCCAAAGGGTCCCGGAACCACTCTGGGGGATATGGAATAGGCTCGTTATCTTGACTGTGGTTTACATATTCTAAAACCCACCAAATTGTACGGTTTATGTAAAGTTTATTACATAAAAATTCTAGGTGGAGGCCAGTGGATTGCTTGAGCTTTGGAGTTCAAGACCAGCCTAGGCAACATGGTGAAACTGTCTCTACAAAAAATCAGAATTAGCTGGGTATGGTGGCTCTCGTCTGTAGTCCCAGCTACTTGGCAGGCTGAGCCTGGAGCATCGCTTGAGCCCAGGAGACGAAGTTATGATCACACCAAAGGTGGAGAAGAGGGAGAAAAGAAGAAAAAGACACATAATCCACTCCCAACTGTTAATGGCAATTCTCCCTACATGGGATTATGACTTTTTTTTTCCCTCTCTCTCTCTCTCTGTCGCCCAGGCTGGAGTGCAGTGGTGCAATCTTGGCTCGCTGCAACCTCTGCCTCCTGGGTTCAAGCGATTCTCCCATCTCAACCTCCTGAGTAGCTGGGATTACAGGCACACACCATCACACACAGCTAATTTTTGTATTTTTAGTAGAGACAGGGTTTCACCATGTTGGCCAGGCTGGTCTTGAACTCCTGACCTCAAGTGATCTGCCTGCCCCGGCCTCCCAAAGTGCTGGAATTATAGGCATGAGCCACCGCGCCTGGCCGCACTATGACTCCATATTATCTTTTGGGGGAGAAATTTGTTTTGGTTAGATATATTTCCTAGTTTTCCCACAATTAATATATATTGCTTTTGTAAACCAAAAGGTATCTGAAACAGGTCTCAATCAATTTCAAGGTTTATTTTGTCAAAGTTAAGGACATACCTGGAAGATAAAAACACAGAATCACAGAAACAGTCCGTGGTCTGTGCCTTTCTCCGAGGATGATTTTGAGGCCTTCAATATTTAAAGAGGAAAAGCTGGCTGGAAGGGAAAGCGGGAGGGTGTATGGTCATCCACAGGCTGCAAGGGAGGAGGAGCAGGTAGGGGGATGGTCAATTATGAATTCTCTGGTGCTCAGTAAATTAGCACTTTACATAAGGTAAGGTGAACATAGGGTAGCCACCGGTGGAGATATTTAACCTTTTATCTGTAGCTATCTGCTTAGGAACCAAAGGAAAGGCAATTTCTTGTGTGACTCAGCTTTCAGCTTAATTTTTTTTCTTTAGGCATAGTGAATTGGAATTCACTATGGGGTCTCAATACACCCTCTTGTGTGTCTGTCTGACTTCAGGTCAATCTCTGACAAGCTGTTGGCTCTGCAAGGCAGGTGGGATCTTACTCTTCTGTCCACAGGATGCAGCAGAGGGTAGCTTTAGTACACACTCAATAAGATATGGGAACGGATGGGAGGATGAGGTCCCTCAGGATGGCAGCAGGAGTTTGCAGAGTCTGACAGCTCACACCCTCTTGGTCCTCTAACCCATTGCTTCTGAAGCCTGTTCAGGTGGCAGTGGAGATACCACGGAAAAGCTATCTCTTGCAAACCAAGAATGACTTTCTTAAAAATTATGAAATTTCTGCCAGGAGCACTCTTGTTCTTCATACCAGTCAGGGTATCGGACTAAAACGGATTCATCCATCATATTCTCCTTCCATCCATATGATTCATCCATCCATATGCTCCTTCTTCCATCATATTCATTTGGTATTCTATGGATTCATTTTTTCTAGGGGTACTCTTTGCCAGCAAACAAGATTGCAGGGGAGGAAGGGGAAGAGCAAAAATTTAAGAATAAGAAAAAGAGAACATTGCACATTAAGCTAATTCTGCCCATCTTTTTTTCCATGGATCGGGAAAGACGGCCAATCTGCCCGGGCCTGCTCTGCCCCTCTCAGTCCTTTGCCATTTGGGAAACTCTGCACCGTCCCTGGGTCCTGATTTCTTGCTTACCCCCGCATCCTCTTCTTCTTTGCCTAAGCGCTGTTTTCCTAAAGTCAAGCCCCAGACAGAAAGGGGTACGAGACCGCTTCGTTTGGGAGAGAATGTGGCAGCCGCCAGGGTCACTGTGTGAGGGGCACTGCGGGAGCTCCTGGCATGTGTCTTGCCCTTTGATCATCCCAGCACCACTAAGAGGTCAGAACTATTGCGGAGGAGGTGATCCATTGCTGAAGGCATATGGCCAGGAAGAGTACAACCAGAATCCAGGTCTCTGCCACCAAAGGTCACACTTGACTGAGGCACTGTGGCCCATTAAAGATGCAAGTTGACCAACACTATGAGCCCTGAGGCTTCTGGTGTGTAGCAGCCTGGGCCTGCTGTTGGGGACTGAAGGGACATTGGGGTGATAACACGCATCCCTCCCCTCACCCCCAGGCTGAGCCTTTCATTCCTGACCACAGGGCTGAGACTCCTGTCTGCTATCTCTTAGATTAGCCCACAGCTATTTTTATTCTGCTCTTGCTTAGGGAATAAACACAGCTAGGGGAAGCCCTCCAGCAGGGCCCCAGGGAAGACCACCATTAGCCAAGGAAGAACACAGAACTCGCCTCACTCTCTCTTTTCAGCCACCTACATACACTAACACAATGTATTGATGCCTTCTTTTCAGAAGAAGGTTGATGTGAATCTGTCCAAAGAAAGCGAATGCTCATCTCCTAGTTTGGTGGGAAAGAGGTTTCAAGGAGATGAGCAGGACGAAGGGAACAGGGACCAAGAAGGGGAAACTAGGAGGCAGGCCAGGGAAGCCCGGGAAGGCCCAGGCCGTGGGGTGGGGAGCGGTGAGGAACGTGGGGCGGATGAGGAGCAGCAGCCATGGGGCAGTGGAGCTGATCAGGGTCTGGAGCTCGCCTGGGAGGGCTACACTGCACATTCGACTTTTGAATTATGGCTGAGCATCCTGTAGATATGGTCAATGGGTAGGGACATGGATGACCTTGCCCTTGATACAAAGAGAACAAGATCTGAGGCATTTAAGCCTGAATAGGAGGGCAGTTGCCAGAGAGGTAAGAGGGAAGCCAAGAGAGTGTGGCACCACATAGCTGGGGAGCTTTCTGGAGGAACCGATGCCCAACAGGGCCAACAACTGTGAGAGGTAAGAAAAGGGTGGGTAGGGGCGGGAGATGGCCTCCAGGTTGGAGGTCATCCTGAGGTCACTGAGCCCCTACACTCAGCTCTTGCCACGCAGCCTTGCTTGACTTTCTCAGATGTGCCAGTGTGGCCCTGCCCAGCCTTTGCTCTAGCTGCTCCCTCTGTGAGGAACCCTCTGCTCTCAACTGTCCCCAGGACTCACCTCCCCTGCCTCAAGTCTTTGCTCAAACCCTACCCCAGTGAGACCAACCTTGACCACTCTGCTTAACACTGCAAACCTGCCCCCACCTCTCCATCCAGATCGCCATCAATCAGCTCCACTCTTCCAAACCGCTTATTTTCGGTATTGTTATCATCTGCCCACCATCCCCCATACACCAGAAGCTCCATGACGACAGACAATCTTTGTTTTGTTCACTGTGTAGCTCTAACACAAGTGCCTGGTACATAGTAGGTGCTAAGTAAATACTTTTTGAATGAAAGATCTCTTGATGGCTGCTCCATACCTTTAACTCCTTGACTGTCAGCTCATCAAAACGTCACAGCTGAGCTGGGCACAGTGGCTCACGCCTGTAATCCCAGTACTTTAGGAGGCTGAGGCAGAAGGATTGCTTGAGCCCAGGAGTTTGAAACCAGCCTGGGCAACAAAGTGAGACTTCATCTCTACAAAAAATAAACAAAACTTAGCCAGGTGTGGTGGTGCACACCTGTAGTCCCAGCTACTCAGGAGGCTGGCTGAGGTGGGAGGATCTCTTGAGCCTGGAAGACAGAGGTTGCAGTGAGCTGTTATCGCACCACTGCACTCCAGCCTGGGCAAAAGAGCGAGACCCTGACTCAAAAAAAAAAAAAAAAAAAAAATGGAGCATCTGAGCTTGCATTACTGTTTAACAGTGAAAATTAAGGCCACTTAGGAAACATATTCCAAAAACAAAATACAGGTAAGTTTCATACATTTATGTTTTAAAAAATCTGACCAGGCGCGGTGGCTCACGCCTGTAATCCCAGCACTTTGGGAGGCCAAGACAGGCGGATCACGAGGTCAGGAGTTCAAGACCAGCCTGGCCAAAATGGTAAAACCCAGTGTCTACTAAAAATACAAAAAAAAAAAATTAGCCAGGCGTGGTGGTTGGTGCCTGTAATCCCAGCTACTCGGGAGGCTGAGGCAGAGAACTGCTTGAACCCAGGAGGCGGAGGTTGCAGTGAGCTGAGATAGTGCCACAGAACTCCAGCCTGGGTGACAGACTGAGACTCCGTCTCAAAAAAAAAAAAAAATTTGATACCTACATATATATACTGCATATACATATGCAGTACATATATACATATACATGCAGTGCATATATATCCATAAGAACATTTCAAATGGATCGATGAAGATTACCACACTCACTGCAAAACGGTAGAGCAAATGTGGACACTGCCCTCTCATGGTTGAGCACGGAGAGGGCCGCGCTCTGCTTTGGGGAAGGATTAACCCTGGTGGCTGATGGAGGTTGCAAGATGTTGTTATCAATGACATTTCAAAATGGGTCACATTTGACTCTATTTTCAGAAGGAGGCAAGTAAAAGAGGAATACAGTGTCAAAGGGAGCATTTTCAGGCCATATAGAGCCCACGCAATTCCATATTGTGAGGAGGATGTTGACAATTGGTGGGAAGCAGTAAGGAAAAATGTTAAGACAAGAAAATCCTAACTTGATAACATCCATCTGCTGCACTTACAGCTGGAATCTGAGTGGGAATTTCCCATCTGTGCTTTATTCTCAGCTTTAATTTGACTATAAATAAGACACATGTGTGCACAATCTGCAGTGAATGTCTTTTGGGGCCAGGAATTGTTTAAGGATGATATACAGCCTACAAAATATCTGTGCTTGCGTGTGTGTGTGTGTGTGTGTGTATTTAGAATCCACTCATGAAGCTAGTCTGAGATGTGCAGCTAGGTTTTTGTAACTTGGTGCCATGATGATCTGCCACTTTATAACTGAGGCCATAACTCTTGACATCCTCTGCTCAAACACCTCTAACAGAATGCTGGTGCCTGGCCCAGCTTTTCCTGAAGCACCTCTGCTGTCAGCTGCAGAAAATCTCAGTGCCCAGGGCCCTGGGGGTGGCAGCATTTGGAAACGCCATGGCAGGCCTGGTCTGAAGACAGCTAGCTACACTTGCTGCTTTATATTCTCTTTGCATTCTCAAGTTGACTCTATGAGGACCCATATGGACTATCTCCTCCATTTTACAGATGGGAAAACTGAGGTTTAGCAACATATGGTAACTTGCCAATGGTCCTGCGGTCCATTAGCAGTGGAGCCAAATCTCAAAACCAAGTGTTTGAGCCAAAGGTCAAAGTCCATGTTATTTCCACTTTCCCTTCAGCCTCCACACTGCCCCTCCCAAGTCCTCTGGGGCTATAAATAGTGGGGGAGGCTGGGATTTCAAGCTTGAGGTCAGCCAGGCCTGTAGCACAAAAGACACAGCACCTCTAGGGCTGGCCTAGCCTGGGCCCTCTCCCTCTGGCCTGGAAAGAACTCGGGCTCACAGTCTCAGCTTCTCACTAGCTTCTCCCTCCTTGGTTATACTTAGCTCTGGAGGAGAGAAAGGCATGTGCCAGCCCGAATCACTGCACACCCCCAGGCCTGGCCAGGCTGCTGTGGTAGAGAAAGGCATCTCTCAACCTTTTCAGATGTTGGTATGAGCCACTTCCAACAAGGGCTGTTTTCTGTTCTGTTTCTGTTTTTTGTTGTTGTTGTTGTTGTTGTTGTTGTTTTAATACAGACAGGGTCTTGCTATGTTGCCCAGCTGGTCTTGAACTCCTAGGCTCAAGTGATCATCCTGCCTCAGCCTCCCAAAATGCTGGGATTAGAGGTATCACTCACCACACCTGGTTGAACAGGGGCTGTTGGACCCTCCTTCCTGATAGTCTGGAAGATTTTATTTCTGTGCCTCCTTCTGTTCCTCCTTGAGGGAGGAACCACGTCTGGTTTACCAATGTATTTGTAATGTTCAGCAGTGTCTGTAACACCCTGTGTGTGGCAGCTATTTAATAGTTCCTTGTTGTTGGGTGGCGACAGAAAGAAAATAATAATGATAATTCTTTGTTGAATGAATGAATAAATAATCTAAGTTCATGTCCTAGAAATCCAGACATCAAGAAAAGAGGGCCGGGCTTGGTGGCTCACACCTGTAATCCCAGCACTTTGGGAGGCCAAGACGGGTGGATCACCTGAGGTCAGGTGTTTGAGATCAGCCTGGCCAACATGGAGAAACCCTATCTCTACTATAAAAATACAAAAATTAGCAGGGTGTGGTGGTGCATGCCTGTAATCCCAGCTACTTGGGGGGCTGAGGCAAGAGAATCTCTTGAACCCAGGAGGCAGAGACTGCAGTGACCCAAGATTGCACCATTGCACTCCTTCCTGGGCAACAGAGTAAGTCTCCATCTCAAAAAAAAAAAAAAAAAAAAGAAAAGAAAAAAGGAAAGAGGAACACACATTCTCAGAGGGCTACCTTACAAAATCCAATACATTTTATTCTATTAAATAAAATCAAGTTTATTCAAGGAATGACCAGGAGTTTTCATCACCTTTCTTCCTACCTCTTCTCTCTTCACTCCACCAGATCTGGCATTTAAGGGCACGGTGGGAGAGGGAGATAGGAGAGGCATCGGGTCCTGGAGGCTGGACTTTAAGTGCCCCACAGAGTGGCCGCAGCCTCCCATAGTGCACGATGAGGGAAGGAGGCAGTTCCTATGTCCCCAGGGCGGCATCCCAATGACAGGCCTCCCTCCCATGGTTCTGTTCACCCTTTACAAGCCAGCCACTTGCAGAAAAGTGGGGCACTATGTTCCATCCAACCTGCAGGCAAGTGGCACAAATGGAGGGGTGTGTGGCTCAGCTTGGCAGCCTAGAGCTCAGGAACCAGGATCCTGAAACAGGAGCTGAAAGGGCCAGAACTGGCACCTTTGGGATCTCACAAAAACGGAAAGAGCCGCTTTTTCACGATATAGAGGACCGTAGCAAGAAACAGAGCCAGCGCAAGGAAGATGAGAAGCTTGTCCGTCAGCTCCCGGCGATTGTATTTTGTGATAAGCTTCCGGCCCAGCTGGATGGTCCCTGACATGGACTTAAATTCTTCATTTGCATCCAGGATTGTTCGTGAAGAAGTGACTGAAACAAGAGAGGAAGGAGGCCTAACTCAGAGAGACTGCAGCTCAAGATCCAAAGACCTCACCCTGCTGGCTGGGACGCTGACAAAAACCAGCATTCTCGAGCGAGTTCCTCTGAGCTGGAATCAAAGCATGTGGAGACCAGCCAAGGAGCGGACAAGGAAAGGCTCCTCCCCAGGTCCCATCAGCTCGAGCGAGTGAGGCGGTTTGTTTGGGAGTCCTCGAACGTGAATGTCACCAGGGAGAAGGGCAGAAGAGGCTTGCTCCCCCAGCCACCTCCTCAGCTCTCTGAAGCAGATGGATGCTGTTCAGGGGAACCACCAGCCATAAAACCAACCCGAGGATCTTGGGCGGGCACTGTGAGGTCTGTGTTGGGGCAGCAGCCGAACGCACCAGAACCTTCCACCTGTGAGGTATGGCCTCTAGGACATCTGCTGGCCAGACTGGCTCTTTGCAGGATCTCAAAAGGGCAAGGGTGTGCCAGGCTCTGCCTTAAGCCCTCACACATACCAGTCCCTCAGTCCAGGGACACTGGCTGTAGCTTTAAGAAGGTGACACCTAAGAAGAGGCCAATATCCCTTAAGGGATCATTGTGCCCAGAGTCAGATGTATTTCTGAATATGGGTATCTGGGCATGACGCTGAGGGTAGAAGGTGTACCTGGCGAGATTCTCTCACAAAACAGAGTGAGGCATCATCAGAACAGCCACTGAATAGAATACGTTGAGCGAAAAGGGAAAGTGTAAAGGAACACCTGTGAAATGTTTCCATTTAGGTAAGAAACAGGGAGATAAAATAGTATTTCATTTGCTTAAGTTACAAAAGCTTGGAGGATCACAAGATATTTTTTTAAAAAGACACTGGTAACACTGGTTGCCTCTGGGAAGTGGACCAGAGGGCTGGCAGGTAGGGGTCAGCTGGAGGTCAGAGCAGACAGTGACCTTTTCTCTGTCCCTTTTGTACTGCCCAGAGCTGTGCTGGCCAATATGGCAGCCCCTAGACATGCAAGGCTGCTGTGCATAGAAAAACGTGGCTAATCCAAATGGAGATGTCAGTGAGCGTCAAATCCACAAAATGTTTTTTTGTTTGTTTGTTTGTTTTTTGAGACGGAGTCTCGCTGTGTCTCCCAGGCTGGAGTGCAGTGGCGTGATCTCGGCTCACTGCAAGCTCCGCCTCCCGGGTTCACGCCATTCTCCCGCCTCAGCCTCCCAAGTAGCTGAGAGTAGCTGAAACAAAGTAGCTGAAAACAAGTAGCTGAAACAAACCGCGCCCGGCCTGTTTGTTTGTTTTTGAGATGCAGTCTCACTCTGTCATCCAGGCTGGAGTGTAGTGGCATGATCTTGGTTCATCACAACCTCCACCTCCCGGGTTCAAATGATTCTCCTGCCTCAGCCTCCCGAGTAGCTGGGATTACAGGCATGCACCACACGCCTAGCTAATTTTCTTCCTGTATTTTTAGTAGAGACGGGGTTTCACCATGTTGGCCAGGCTGGTCTCAAACTCCTGACCTCAGGTGATCCACCCGCCTCAGCCTCCCAAAGTGCTGTGATTACAGGTGTGAGCCACTGTGCCTTGCCAAAATCCACACAATGTTTCAAAGACTTAATATGAGAAAAAGGGCCGGGTGCAGTGGCTCATGCCTGTAATCCCAGCACTTTGGGAGACTGAGGCAGGCAGATCACGAGGTCAGGAGATCAAGACCATCCTGGCTAACGTGGTGAAACCCCGTCTCTACTAAAAATACAAAAAATTAGCTGGGCGTGGTGGCGGGTGCCTGTAGTCCCAGCTACTCGGGAGGCTGAGGCAGGAGAATGGCGTGAACCTGGGAGGCGGAGCTTGCAGTGAGCCGAGATGGCGCCACTGCACTCCAGCCTGGGCAACAGAGCGAGACTCCTTCTCAAAAAACAAAAAAGAGAAAAAGGAATGTAAAATATCTCAATAATTTTTAATATTAGTTGTATGTTGAAATTACAATATTTTACATAATGGATTAAACTATTTTATTAAAATTAATTTCTTATGTTTCTTTTTACTTTTTAAAATGTGCCTACTAGAAAATTTAAAGTTCCATATGTGGCTCCTGTTATGTTTCTGCTGGCAGTCCTGGGCTCGAGTTTTTACCCTTCTCTATGTTGTATGTGTTACCTTTTCACAAAATTAAAAGCTAACAAGTGAATAAGATAAATTATCAGAGGAAACACAGCAGCGTTTTGAAAATGACAGATAAAAGGAGAAAAACAAACACAGAACAGGAGTCCTCCTCTGCCCGCTTTCTCCACGCCTGCCTGCTGCGATTTCAAAACCCTGAGGTCTTGCTAAGTAAAAACCTAATAGGCCTTTCTTTTTAAACTTTATTATTACGGAGAATTTCGAACCATCACAAAGCAGACAGCATGATATCATGAAATGTCATGTGTCCACCACCCATAACTAAGGACCACCAACCTCTGAAATCCTGTCCCCCTCTCCCACAACTCCCAACTCCTGCAATTGTACAGCAAATTCCAGATACCATATTCCTAATAAGCTTTTTGTTTCAAAATTATGGTCCTAGTAGGCTTTTAAATCAAGCTGAATTTGTGAGGCATAAGGAAGGGGTTAAGAACTGTATTCTTCTCTTTTCTTCAATAGCTATCGCTTCTATGAAATGGGCCCCGAGAACACAGGGACCCTCTCAACACCCCAGAAGCCACCAGCATTTGTGTCTCCTTCCCACTCTTAGCAGGGGGTATCCTGTCACCACACCACAGCATAAAAGCCCTGGACTCGGCTGGGCGCAGTGGCTCACGCCTGTAATCCCAGCACTTTGGGAGGCCCAGGCGGGCGGATCACGAGGTCAGGAGATAGAGACCGTCCCGGCTAACACGGTGAAACCCCGTCTCTACTAAAAATACAAAAAATTAGCCGGGCGTGGTGGCGGTGCCTGTAGTCCCAGCTACTCGGGAGGCTGAGGCAGGAGAATGGCAGGAACCCAGGAGGCGGAGCTTGCAGTGAGCCGAGATGGCACCACTGCACTCCAGCCTGGGCGACAGAGCGAGACTCCGTTTCAAAAAAAAAAAAAAGCCCTGGACTCAGAGGCCAAGTTGTCTCCCTGCTCCCTCTCTCTCCAAGCACACACTGAGAGGAAGCCCCTGGCTGGTTCCGAGTCCAAATGTTCAGGTAAGTTGCAAACCCAAGGAGTGACCTTGGGGTCACCTGCTTGCTTTTCTTTTGCTTCTGCCTATTTGGCACACTGAAAAAAAAAAGTGGTTCAAAATTATAATTTCTAGGGGTGATCATGGTATTGTAGTTACGGGGTTGTTTCTGCTTTTTCCCCAAAGAGTCCCTTATCTTTTAGAGAGCTGTACTGAGATATTTATGGACGATGTCTGGGATTTCCTTCAAAATAATCCAGATGGGGGACGGGCTGAGGGTAGAACTGAAATGAGACTGGCTGGGGTAATGGGCTCAGGACTCAGAGGATTCAGGACACCATGCTTTCTACTTTTGTCCATGTGTGCAATTTTCCAAAAGTGTTTCAAGGAGTAAACACCCTTTTTCTGTTGTCTTATACTGAAGGACCCTGGAGAGGGCTGATGTCCTTCTGCGTCACAGAGGAGACACTCTGGGAAAACTATTGGAGGAAGCCAGATGGCCTCAAGCAGCCTCTCCTGTAGCCTGTGATTCACATCTTTTAAAAGGAACTCATAGGAAAAATAACGCTGGGGAGTATAATTGTAAACTGAGGTCCTAGCAGTCCTACCAGCAGCCGATTCACCAAACATCTCTTGAAGCAACGATTCCCAAACTTGCCAGGCCATATGGGTCCCCAGAACCCTCACTGAAAATCAGGCTCCCAGGCCCCTTACCCAGCCCTGCCAACACCCTCTCTAGGAGAGGGGCTGGGGACCTCTGCTTTTCACATGGGCCCCTGCAAATGCTCCCCCTGAGGAAACATTGATGGGGGTGTGGGGTCTTCTAGTAAATAGAAATATGGGCCGGGCGCAGTATCTCATGCCTGTAATCCCAGCACTTTGGGAGGCTGAGGCGGGCAGATTACCTGAGGTTGGGAGTTCGAGACCAGCCTGACCAACATGGAGAAACCCTGTCTCTACTAAAAATACAGAATTAGCCGGGCGTAGTGGCGCATGCCTGTAATCCTAGCTACTCGGGAGGCTGAGGCAGGAGAATCGCTTGAACTCCAGCCTGGGCAACAAGAGAGAAACTCCATCTCAAAAAAAAAAGAGAGAAATACGAGCAGCACATCCCACTCTGGATAAGACCACGGTGTCAAGTCATCTCATGAGGGAGAAGCCACCCAAGTCAGTGAACTTCGTGTGGGCTGTGGTGGAGGAGCCCAGAGTGGAGGTGCTGGGACAAGGGCCCTAGAGCAGTGTCTCTGGGAGAAGCTTCCTGCTCCAGGCCCGGCTTTACCTAGAGACTGCATGGCCTCCTCGCTCTGCTGGACCTGCTGGGCCATCATCCTACTGATCCCCATGAGGCTCTCAGTGATGGTACTGGATGTCTGGGCCAGGCTCTCTTTGGTGGTTTTCCTAAAAGTTCAGAGGAAGAGAAAGGGGAGGAATGTCAACAAAAGCCTCCCTGCAAGAAGGCCCCATATCCAAATGAGATCTCATGTTTTACCTATCCAATTAGTATATATATTTTAAATGATCACATTCAATGCTGGAAAGGGTATGCTGAGACCCATGCCCCTGTGGACTGCTAGTAGGAACATAAACCAGTGCTGCCTTCTGTAAAGCAATTTGCCAATTTAGGAGCCTTGGTAATGTTCATTCCTTTGACTCAATCATCTCATCCCTGGAAATCCCTCCAAAGGAGACATCCAAAATGCACATAAAGCCTTATGTTCTAAGACGTACCCTGGTGTATTACTTACACTCCTGAAACATTAGAAATGCAAACACACATAGGGGATTGTATTAACATACAATCTACATACTATGTACTGTCAGAATTAGGCTTAAAAAGTTTTTTTTTAGGCCGGGCGCGGTGGCTCAAGCCTGTAATCCCAGCACTTTGGGAGGCCGAGGCGGGCGGATCACGAGGTCAGGAGATCGAGACCATCCTGGCTGACACGGTGAAACCCCGTCTCTACTAAAAAATACAAAAAACTAGCCGGGCGAGGTGGCGGGCGCCTGTAGTCCCAGCTACTGGGGAGGCTGAGGCAGGAGAATGGCGTGAACCCGGGAGGCGGAGCTTGCAGTGAGCTGAGATCCGGCCACTGCACTCCAGCCTGGGCGGCAGAGCAAGACTCCGTCTCAAAAAAAAAAAAAAAAGTTTTTTTTTAAATGAGCAACTCTTGTGCTGAAACAGCAGAATATGAATTTTTTGTTTGGTACAATTTTGACTTTGTAAGAAATGTAGAAGAAGTAAAAATGAGGGCGGGAATATACCAAAATGTTCATGAGTAATAAGATTCGATATTTTTGGCTGGGCACGGTGGCTCATGCCTGTAATCTTAGCACTTTGGGAGGCTGAGGTGGGTGGATCACCTGAGGTCAGGAGTTCAAGACCAGCCGGGCCAACATGGTGAAACCTCGTCTCTACTAAAAATACAAAAAATTAGCTGGGTGCAGTCGCGCGCAACTGTAATCCCAGCTACTCGGGAGGCTGAGGCAGGAGAATCGCTTGAACCCGGGAGGCAGAGGTTGCAGTGAGCCAAGATGGCGCCACTGCACTCCAGCCTGGGCTATAAGAGTGAGACTTCATCTCAGGGAAAAAAAAAAAAAAAAAATTGATATTTTAATTTTGTAATTCATACTTTACCAATTTACTACAAAAAAGTATGCATTTCTTTCAAACTTAAAAAAAATTACTTATATAATCAAATTAAACACCAAGCTGAAAACAAGAGGGGGTTTCCTACAGTGGGTTGTACACCTTGCCAATTGTTATCTATTATTATCAGAGCCCAGAAAAATAAAAGAATAGGTACCTTTGCCTTAAGAGATCTCCTCCCTGAAGAAGTTCTGCTTTCTCTAGATTGTCGATTGCAATTTTGCAGGTGAGATTAGCTTTCCTCCATGAGGTCTGATTGCTGGAATTGGAAGGTTCATGTGTGAGTGTGTCCACTCCACCAGGCCATAAGTCAGTTCAATTCACAGCACTTCCCACCAACAAAGGCCACCAGGGGGAAGGCCACCATGGGGGAAGGCCACCAGGCACGGCCTTCAGAGCCCATCCCAACTCCTGCCACTTCCTCCCCCTGGTCCCCCAGCAACTGTTCTTGCTCAGGTCCTGATACCCCTTGACCAGACCCTGAAGACCATCATGGGGAGGTTCTGTAGCTGTCCCTCTACCCCTGTCAGCCCAAGGGGCTGTGAACACGGCACTCCTCTGTGCACAGCTCCACAATGGCTGGACTCAGGGAGACATCCAAACTTCCCATCTGGGCAATGGCTGGACTCAGGGAGACATCCAAACTTCCCATCTGGGCACACAGGCTCTTCTTCTGTCCTGTTGCTTCTAAGGCTGTACTGCTATGGCCTGTGCATTAGTTGGTGCCATCCCTTGAGAACCATGACTTACTCATCTCCAGTATCTTGAACAACCATTTCTGGCCCTTCAGCTGCTGAGTTAATATAGTTTGTAGGAAATGAAAAATGGTGGCCAGGCACAGTGGTTCAAGCCTGTAATCACAGCACTTTGGGAGGCCAAGGTAGGTGGATTGCTTGAGCCCAGGAGTTCGAGACCAGCCTGGGCAACATGGAGAAATCCCATCTCTACCAAAAATACAAAAAAATTAGCCAGGCATGGTGGTGGTGCATGCCTGTAGTCCCAGTTACCCAGGAGGCAGAGGAGGGAAGATCACCTGAACCTGGGAAGTGGAGGTTGCAGTGAGCCATGATGGTACCACTATACTCTAGCCTGGGTGACAGAGTAAGACCTTGTCTCAAGAAAAAAAAAACAAAACAAAAACACAAGAAGCCAATCTTTCAAAATATTTCTTCAAGGTTTGTTGTTCTTTCCGTACTACAGACCAATCATGAATGACAGAAACATGATGGATTAGCAGAGCCCTGACTGACACAGCTGATCTACATTCGTCACTTGTGCTAACTTGTGGGTGATAATGGAAAGTTGGTGAACAGCTTCCTGGAGTTAGAAATATGACAGTTGACTGGGCGCAGTGGCTGACGCCTGTAATCCCACTTTGAGAGGCCAAGGCAGGTGGCTCACTTGAGGTCAGGAGTTCAAGACCAGCCTGGCCAACATGGTAAAACCCTGTCTCTACTACAAATACAAAAATTAGCTGGACATGATGGCAAGTGCCTATAATCCCAGTTACTCGGGAGGCTGAGGCAGGAGAACCACTTGAACCTGGGAGGCAGAGGTTGCAGTGAGCCAAGATCGTGCCACTGTACTCCAACCTGGGCAATGACAGTGAGACTCCATCTCAAAAAAAAAAAAAAGAAATGTGACAATTGTTGATAGACTATGAAAAAGCTAACTGAGTCTAAGAATCAAACTCATACTTCAGAACTCTTATGTAGCCAGCTCAAACCAATCGTGCTAATCTTTGGAAATACTCAAAACTCAAAACACAGAGTACATGAACTGACAGGGTGGTTTTCTAATAGCACCTCTATGCTGAAGGTCTTTTTTTTTTTTGAGACAGAGTCTCGCTCTGTCGCCCAGGCTGGAGTGCAGTGGCGCCATCTCGGCTCACTGCAAGCTCCGCCTCCCGGGTTCACGTCATTCTCCTGCCTCAGCCTCCCGAGTAGCTGGGACTACAGGCGCCCACAACCGTGCCCGGCTAATTTTTTGTATTTTTAGTAGAGACGGGGTTTCACCGTGGTCTCGATCTCCTGACCTTGTGATCCGCCCGCCTCAGCCTCCCAAAGTGCTGGGATTACAGGCGTGAACCACCGCGCCCGGCCTGCTGAAGGTCTTAATGAGCACCTCCTCCGCCGTTTCACACCTGCCACTTTAAAGAATCCATTACATTTGAAACGGTTTGCAAGGGGGTTCTGCAGGGCCCTGGGATCCAGAGATGAAGGAAGGGTCTGTACCTCTCCTCTACCACCGCACATTCATTTGGGAAAAAGACAAGCAAACAGATACTCACTGTATGGTGTGACAAGCATGATGACCCAAGCAAGCACAACTACTGTTTCAACTGCCAAAGTTTTTTCTTTTTTTTTTCTTGTTTTTTTTTTTTTTTTTTTTTGAGACAGGGTCAGCCGGGCACAGTGGCTCACACCTGTAATCCCAGCACTTTGGGAGACCGAGGCGGGCGGATCACAAGGTCAAGAGATCAAGACCATGCTGGCTAACACGGTGAAACCCCGTCTCTACTAAAAATACAACAAAATAGCCGGGTGTGGTGGTGATCCCCTGTAGTCCCAGGTACTCACGAGGCTGAGGCAGGAGAATGGCGTGAACCCGGGAGGCGGAGCTTGCAGTGAGCTGAAACTGCGCCACTGCACTCCGACCTGGGCGACAGAGCAAGACTCTGTCTCAAAAAAAAAAAGAAAAGAGACAGGGTCTCGTTCTGTCTCCTAGGGCTAGAGTGCAGCAGAATGATCACGGCTCACTGTAGCCTTGACCTCCCAAGCCCATTGCCCTCCTGCCTTGGCCTCCCAAGTAGTTGAGACTATAGGCACACATCACCATGCCCCCAGCTAATTTTTTTTTTAATAGATGGGGTCTTGCTTTGTTGCCCAGGATGGTCTTAAACTCCTGGGCTCAAGCAGTCCTCCTGCCTCAGCCCCCAAAGTGCTGGGATTATAGGTGTGAGCTACTGCACCCAGCCCCAAAGTATAGATTGACAGCTTTCTCTGTTCTGGCCTGTAATGCCACATCATGGATGGCCATTCCCAGCTTTAAAACCCATGCTAAGCTGAGCATGTCTGGCATAACTTACTATACTTAATACAAGGGCTCCTCTGTACTCAGTGTTTATAATCTGAGTAGGCTTGGTGGCTCAGGAAAGCAAAAGCCATCATAACATAAAGTAATCGTGAAACAGCCAAGCCCTGGATCACTGCCCACCACTCATACAGCCCTCCCTCTGCTTACACTGGCCTCCCCGTGCCTGTGTTTTTGCCAATCGGTGTCCTCCTGACAGCTGACTATTACATACACAGCTGCTTTCAGGGAAGATGATGCTGGCAAATTGCTCAAATCAGACGCAAAGCCACAAATACAGATCTGGCAGAGGCAGACCAGTGAACAAGAGACAAAGAGAAAACCCATATGAATGACGACTTAGCAGGGGTTTCAAAAGAGAATGATCTAGCCAGGCACAGTGCAGTGTGCCTGTAGTCCCAACTACTTGGGAAGCTGAGGTGAGAGGATCGCTTGAGCCTAGGAGTTCAAGGCTGCAGTCAGCTACGACTGCACTCCAGACTGCGCAACAGAGCGGGACCTCATTTCTAAAATTTAATTTTTTAAAAATAAATTTTTTTTTTTTTTAAGATGGTGCCTCACTCTGTCACCCAGGCTGGAGTGCAGCGATCTCAGCTCACTGCAACCTCTGCCTCCCGGGTTCAAGCGATTCTCCTGCCTCAGCCTCCTGAGTAGCTGGAATTACAGGTGCCCACCACCACGTCTAGCTAATTTTTGTTTTTGTTTTTGTTTTTGTTTTTGTTTTGAGACGGAGTCTCGCTCTGTCGCCCAGGCTGGAGTGCAGTGGCCGGATCTCAGCTCACTGCAAGCTCTGCCTCCCGGGTTTACGCCATTCTCCTGGCTCAGCCTCCCGAGTAGCTGGGACTACAGGCGCCCGCCACCTCGCCCAGCTAGTTTTTTGTATTTTTTAGTAGAGACGGGGTTTCACCGTGTTAGCCAGGATGGTCTCGATCTCCTGACCTCGTGATTCGCCCGTCTCGGCCTCCCAAAGTGCTGGGATTACAGGCTTGAGCCACCGCGCCCGGCCTTTTGTATTTTTAATAGAGACATCGTTTCACCATGTTGGTCAAGCTGGTCTTGAACTCCTGACCTCGTGATCTGCCCACCTCTGCCTCCCAAAGTGCTGGGATTCCAGGCATGAGCCACCACACCCGGCCAAAAATAAATTTTTAAAAAAGAGAGAGAATGATTTGAATACCTCAAAGATAATTGGAAAAACCCTCTTTATGATTGCTACAAAAGTCAAATGTGAAGGGAAAGATATTGTTTCATGTTGTCTGACAATTTCATCAGAAAAGTTAAACCTCTCCCAATTCAATAACAAGAAATGGCATATCACTATAATTATATAATCAAGGATTAGCACACACCTGCAATTACAACCGCAAAGTTGGTTTTATCTTTTGATCTCAATTTTGTTTAATTTACGATTTTTGTTGCTTTTTTTTTTTTTTTTTAGATAGCATCCCACTCAAAACCTTCTAAATTGTGGTCCACCTTAAGCAGGTTTTCTTTCTGTAGATTTTTTTCTGATACCAATTATCCTTAGATAAAAAAATGACCCTGTATTACAAAAGCAATCATATTTTTTGGTTAAAATACACAATACAGTATAATGTTAAATATGCTTTTGTGAACTATGCACAGCTCCACCTGCTCAGATAGGCCCTATTTATCCCTTCCCCACTCGCCCCCACTTGAGAATTACTGATTGGGAGAGAACATTCCACCCGTGTGCAACTGACGCAATCAGCCGGGTGCGGTGGCTCACACCTGTAATCCCAGCACTTCGGGAGGCTGAGGTGGGTGAATCACATGAAGCCAGTGTTACAGACCAGCCTGGCCAACATAGCGAAACTCTGTCTCTACTAAAAATACAAAAATTAGCCAGGGGTGATGGCGGGTGCCTGTAATCTCAGCTACTCAGGAGGCTGAGGCAGAAGACTTGCTTGAACTCGGGAGGCACAGGGCGGAGTGAGCCAAGATCAGACCACTGCACTCCAGCCTGGGTCATGGAGCGCGACACTGTCCCTCAAAAAAAAACACCAGTAAGTCAGGCAAATACACGTGCAAGGCTCACAGGGAACAAGTGAGCCAGCAGAGGCCGCTGGCGGGGGGAGGCCCTGCCTACCTGAGCATCTGCTTTTTGTGATTCTCCACTTCCTGTAGTAGAAGTTGTTTCTCTGACTCTTTGTCTTGCTCTTTAGCCAGCTGCTCCAGGTCCTTTGAGGAAAAATAACTCCATGTTAAAATGATTTCAAAAGTCAACATGAAAACAGAGGAACATTTCTATTTCTGCCAAGGGCACACAATAGCACTTGAAGCACCCTTTAAAAACAGAACACCTCAGAATGCTAGGTAACATATAACACACATCCTTTTAAATCCATAGCGAAGTCTGCAAGAAAGTAAGGAAAACCCCTATGGCCCAAAAGTGAGAAGGGAACAACAGCTGGAACAGTCAGCCTGGGAGTATGCACGGCTACCCTGGCGTCAGAGCTGCTGCTCCTGTCACCAAGGGCAGGCCCGAAACGAAAAGAAAAACAATGACGAAATATAAGCACACTGATCCCACACTTAGATACCATTAAAATATCAAACTGCTGTTCATTTCCAGATACTCGCAATTTCTGTGCCTATTTCATTAAAGACGAGTAATAGGCAGTTTGAGCACTTGAAGGTTTGAAAGCTCATGTAGGGACAGAAAAATGAAGCCTTGGGCCATCTGAGGCTGAGGTTGGGAAGATGAACCGAGATCACCACAAATCCAAAACCCATGAAAGGTTACAGACACAGGAAAATAGTCTAGAAAAATGTGCATCTACCAGCACAGAGTGAAAACATGGATGCCTGCCTTTTTTTTGCTATGACTTCCAAATAGAGGGGTTAAAAAAAAATCTCCCCTGAGAATTTATAACCAACCAGGGAGCTGCTCCTCCCACTGATCTAGGGTTCAATTTATCTTCCCTGAGTGGTTCATGAAACTCCATGAAGAGAAATTAACATAAAAAGTGTTCTCGGTTGGGCATGATGGCTCACGCCTGTAATCCCAGCAATTTGGGAGGCTAAGGTGGGCAGATCATGAGGCCAGGAGATCGAGACCATCCTGGCTAACATGGTGGAATCCCATCTCAACTAAAAAAACAAAAAACTAGCCGGGCGTGGTGGTGGGCACCTGTAGTCCCAGCTACTGGGGAGGCTGAGGCAGGAGAATGGCGTGAATCCCAGAGGCGGAGCTTGCAGTGAGTCAAGACTGCGCCACTGCACTCTAGCCTGGGCAACAGATAGAGACTCCATCTCAAAAAAAAAAAAAAAAAAAGTGTTCTCAGACTTGTGATCATCCCAGGAGACCTGGCGGGAAGCTAATGCAAAAACCTCTGTAGAGACTTGGCCTCGACCCAGCCGCACAAAGTCCCTCAGATGAGGTCTGCTGAAGATGAGTGCTCACAGTCCAAAATAACCAAACGCCGAGGAAATAAACTACCATAAGTGAGGGTCAGCAGACATACCCAGAAGTATTAAACCCCAAGAACTTCAGATAAGAGAACCATCAGAGGGACTATAATTAAAGATAGCATTACACCATTCACATTTTTTGGTTTACAAATTAAAACAGGTTCTAGCTTCAATCATGCTATTGATCTGAAATATCAATGTATTTGCTCAATTATACTAATTTACTTATTTACGTATCAATTTGCACATGCTGGTTTGGAACAAGTTTGTGTATCCACCATTTCAATAGCTCAGAGATGACTTTCAATTTATGCCCCCAAATATTGCTGAGGTAGAGAATAAAAGAAATAATCAACTGTGAATTGGAAAAGTTTTGCAAATGTCATCAATTATTTTCATAATTATTTGTTTAAAATCTGTATTTCCTATTGGAATGTAAATTATACAGGCCGGGTGTGGTGGCTCATGCCTATAACCCCAGCACTTTGGGAGGCGGAGGCGGGTGGATCAGGAGGTCAGGAGATTGAGACCATTCCAGCTAACACAGTGAAACCCCGTCTCCACTAAAAATACAAAAAGAAATTAGCCAGGCGTCGTGGCAGGCACCTATAGTCCCAGCTACTCGGGAGGCTAAGGCAGGAGAATGGCGTGAACCCGGGAGGCGGAGATTGCAGTGAGCCTAGATCATGCCACTGCACTCCAGCCTGGGCAACAGAACGAGACTCCATCTCAAAAAAAAAAAAAAAAAAGAATGTAAATTTTATGAATAAGCAGAGCTGTATCTCGCATTATTCACTACATATATTCCTTGTGCCCATCTCAAAAAAAAAAAAAGAATGTAAATTTTATGAATAAGCAGAGCTGTATCTCACATTATTCACTACATATATTCCTTGTGCCCAGCACATACTGGGCACTGAGTCATTGAATGGAAGAACGAATGCATGGGAAAAAGGGAGAGATTAAAAAGGGGGAGAAATGTACAATTTACTCATGAAAGATTGCCTGGAAGTTCTGTCAAAGAGAACCAGTGATAGTTCGGGAGAAAGGAATGGCGGGGTCGAGTAGCTCTCAAATTCCAGTTTGAGAGCTCTATGTACAAAGACAAACACACAGATACTTACACACAGTCAATGCCCAAGATTTACCATGTGCCGAACACACGATTTTGAGGATATGAGGCCAGTTCTCTAGTATCACACAATCTTGTTTGAAACACACAAAAAAGACATTCAAATAAAAGCTAAAAATGGCAAACAAACAGGAATCTTGTATTTATTTCCAGGTATAAAAAGAGTATGTAAATACTTAAGAAATGCAGACTGAAACTGGGATGGGGTTATTCATTTACCGGCCATGTGCTTATTAGGTCCCTACTAGGTGCCATCATAAATATGTAAATGTAAACGTATTCCTGAGGTCATTTTAATTAGTGAAGGAAATAAACACTGGGTGAGCACCCAGATATTTAAAAAGAACATAAAAATACTCATACTGAAGGTAACAGGTATAGTTGGAGAGTTGAAGTCATGCTGAGTTGAAGAAAAGTCTGTCAAGGAATAAGTTAGCTTAAAAAAAAAGTGGAAGCAGTTCAAATGAATGCCCTTTGATAGAGAACTGGCTAAAAAAAAAAAAAAAAAAAAAAAAAAAAAAAGACAGCTATTTAGAAAAGAATGAGAGGCCAAGAACGGTGACTCACGCCTGTAATCCCAGCACTTTGGGAGCCCACGGTGGGCAATTGCTCAAGTCCAGGAGTCCAAGTCCAGCCTGAGCAACATGGCAAAACCCTATCTCTATAAAAAATACACAAATTAGCTGGTGGAGGGAGGTGGCGAGCGGCTGCAGTCCCAGCTATTTGGGGGACTGAGGCAGGAGGAAAATCACTTGAGCCTGGAAAGTCAAGGCTGTGGTGAGCTGAGATTGTACCACTGCACTCTGGACTGGGTGACAGCCCAAGACCCTGTCTCAAAAAAAAAAAAAAGAAAACGAAAAAGAAAAATGAGGACAGTCTCTAATTACTGAAATGGAAAGATTTCCAATATACGTATAATATACATATAATAAAATTATACTTAATGGCCAGGCGCGGTGGCTCACGCCTGTAATCCCAGCACTTTGGGAGGCTGAGGCAGGCGGATCACAAGGTCAGGAGATTGAGACCAGCCTGGCTAACACAGTGAAACCCCGTCTCTACTAAAAATCTGAAAAATTAGCCAAGCGTGGTGGCATGCACCTGTAATCCCAGTTACTCAGGAGGCTGAGGCAGGAGAATGACATGAATCCGGGAGGCGGAGCTTGCAGTGACCCGAGATCGCGCCACTGCACTCTAGCCTGGGCGACAGAGTGAGACTCCAACTCAAAAAAAAAAAAAAGAAAAGAAAAGAAATTTAAAAAAAGAAATTTGTCTTTTTAAATATTTGGGTAGAGAAACTTGAGTGATATATAAGTAACAAAAGTGACTACCTGTTTGGAAGAGGGGAACAGAAAACAAAACTTGGGCATAACTGAGACTTTTCACTGAATGTTGATATATACAAATACAGACACATATATAAAACATGTAAAAGGAACATCCTTTCAAAAATAAAAAATTAAGATGATTAAATCAGTACTGAAGATGGAGGCAGGAAGAGGTCAGCTAGGTATGGTGACGCTGCTGAAATTCTATAATTAACTCCAATAGCAAAAATTGCACATTTTCAAAATTGCTCTTGAAAATCTCTTAGGTAGGCAAAACACAGGACACAGACATCCTGTTTCTCAGAGGTCCAATTGGCCAGCTTTTCTACCAGCTTTAGAACAGACTGTCTACCTCTGTTAAGCAAAAACAGAGTTGCTGGTGGGCTTTGGGGGCCATGTTATATGAAAAGCACAATTTTTTTTTTTTTTTTTTTTTTTTTTTTTTGAGACAGTGTCTTGCTCTGTCACCGAGGCTGGAGTGCAGTGGCACAATCTCGGCTCAGTGCAACCTCCAGCTCCCAGGTTCAAGCAATTCTCATGCCTCAGCCACCCAAACAACTGGGATTACAGGCACGGGTCACCATGCCCAGCTAATTTTTGTATTTTTAGCAGATACGGAGGTTCACCATGTTGACTAGGTTGGTCTTGAACTCCTGGCCTCAAGTGATCCACTTGCCTTGGTCTCCCAAAGTGCTGGGATTACAGGAGTGAGCCACTGTGCTGGCCAAAAAAGCACAAGTCTTTAGACCTGATATAGTCTGAATATTTGTCCCTGCCCAAATCTCATGCTGAATGGTAATCCCCAGTGTTGGAGGTAGGGCCTGGTGGGAGGTGTCTGGATCATGGGGATGGATCCCTCATGAATGGCATAAGCCATCCTCTTAATGATAAGTGAGCTCTCACTCAATCTCTCTCTCTCTTGCTCCTGCTTTTGTCATGTGACATGCCTGCTCCCTCTTTGCCTTCTGCCATGACCGGAAGCTTCTTGAAGCCTCCCCAGAAGCAGATACTGCTATGCTTCCCATACAGCCCACAGAACCATAAGCCAGCTTAACTCATTTTTTAAAATAAATTACCAGCCTCAGGTATTTCTTTATAGCAATGCAAGAAAGGCCCAATACAAAACCCCAATACCACAAGACCAGGTGCCACAAGACCTATCCAGGGATGGTGATATGGTTTGGCTGTGTCCCCACCCAAATCTCATCTTGAATTGTAACTCTCACAATTCCCACATGTCATGGGAGGAACCTGGTGGGAGGTGACTGACTTATAGACGTGGGTCTTTCCTGCACTATTCTCATGATAGTGAATGAGTCTCATGAGATCTGATGGTTTTAAAAACAGGAGTTTCCCTGCACAAGCTCTCTCTTTGCCTGCCGCCATCCATGTAAGACGTGACTTGCTCCTCTTTGCCTTCTGCCATGATCGTGAGGCCTCCCGAGCCATGTCAGAAGTCCACTAAACTTCTTTTTCTTCCCAGTCTCAGGTATGTCTTTATCAGCAGCATGAAAACAGACTAATACAGATGGGCAGATCCATGATACCCACCTCACCCTCACTGAAGGCACAGCAGTGGAAACATCTCCACTATTCAAACTGCTACTTCTAAGAGACCTCCAGAAGTCTAGAGGAGCAAGCAAGTTTCCACACTCAGAGTACCTCCTGACTCTCCTGGATCCCATTAGGGCAGAGTAAGTGCTAGTTCTCTGCCAACCCAACATTAGGTCCTGTGGCTGTGGTGAGAACAATCCCAGGAGAAAACTCAGGAAACTCAGGGATAAAAATGGAGAACCTAAGACATCAGACTGAAATTACTAGAAAACCCTCAGGAAATAAAGAAGGAAGAAGAAACCAAGAAACCAGAAAAACCATCAGAACAGTAATCAACCCTTGGAGTGACCAGGAGATCCAGAGTTTCTTAAAAGAATGCAATTATCTCAAATTTAAAGAACTGAGGAAGAAGAATCATGAACAATATAAAGCAACTGCCTAGTGTTTCAAGTAGAGGGGCATGAAGAGGAGCTGGCAGGAATGTCTCCAGATAATGACAAGTTTGCAGGACTTTTACTGGACTACTCATGAGGCCAACTAGAGGCCAAGGAGCCAACCTTGTTCCTGTCCTCATGGAGAGGGCCTACACAGGATTCCAGGATACAGATGGACAACATCTTTTTAGGTGTACAGACGCAGTCATCCTTCCAACTCCTGAGTTCCAGCTCTAGGCCTGTGCCATCCCTGTTTACTTTGAGGGGCTGCTGTGGGCCCCTCTACCTATGAGCTGCATGCAGGATCCTTGGATGCCCAGATGGGAGCCTTGAAACATGAGCCCTCCATAGTCAGCTCTATACCTGTTTCCTGGCTTTTTCTCAGCAGCCCCTAGACCCACAAAACAGTGGTCTTTGTCGTCTGATTCTGATCTAGATCCTGAACTTGGAAACAATTAGAACCCAAATCCCAATTCTGTCTGAAGGCAACACAATAGTCTGGGCTTATGCCTGTAATCCCAGCACTTTCAGAGGCTGAGGCAGGAGGATTGCTTGAGCCCAGGAGCTTAAGACCAGCCCAAGCAACATAGTGAGACTCCATCTCTATTTAAAAAAAAAAAAAAAAAAATTGGTCTTTTTTTGAGACAGAGTCTTGCTCTGTCACCCAGGCTAGAGTGCAGTGGCATGATCTCAGCTCACTTCAACCTCTGCCTCCTGGGTTCAAGTGATTCTCCTGCGTCAGCCTCCCAAGTAGCTGGGATTACAGGCATGTGCCACCATGCCCAGCTAATTTTTGCATTTTTAGTAGAGATGGGGTTTTGCCATGTTGGCCAGGCTGTTCTCAAACTACTGGCCTCATTTTCATTTTCAAAAATGAAAGCAACAGAATAACATGATCTATACAGTGGTGCACAACCCTTTGCCCAGCCCAGTGTAATAAGAATAAAACATGAAATAAATAAAACAAACAAACGAAACTGCTACTTGTCACCCTCTAGTGTTTTCTGAGACAGCACATATACCACAGTTGAATTCAGGCATATTGAATGTGTACATGATGTGACTGGTGACTACTGAAATAAGGAAGATGCTGAGCAAAGTAACAGCATTTAAAAAAAAAAAAAAAAAAAAACCCAGGAGTGTGATGGATTGAGGTAGTGAACAAATGAATAGGGTAGAAAGAAGGTAGAGAAGAGAAAGTATTTGAAGTGGCCTCAGGGTTTCAAAAATTCCAAGGATAATGGTGTTCCTGCCATCCACTTGTTGACACAGCTGGCAGTGTTCTGCACGCAAAAGTTTCTCGTTTTTACCTGGACAGCAGGTTAGTACAGAGTCACCCTCACTGTCTTAAGTGTTTACTGCTCCCATCAGCTGGTGTTTGAAGAACCCAGACGGCTCTCAAGCAGAGGATACACCCAGGACTGAGCCCCCTTCATTGATAGATACTCAGCATCTCAGTTCTGAGAATACCCACCTGTATTCTGTGACGCAACTGTTGAAATTTCTCTTTTACTTTAGTGTTCAGTTCAGTAAGAGCACTTAAGGGTCCTGAACAATCACGGATATCCTAGGAGACATTGAACAGATGAAAGGCCTTTCTTAAGGCAATGAAATGAAATGACACCATCCATACAGTGAGAGAGTTGGTTTAGACCAACTAATATTAATGTACTGATACTGACTATAATTCATCCTGATCTTTGCTGTTTACCTCTGCAACACAAGCAAAAACATTATCATTGGCATTTTTCTCATTCCTCTTTAGATTAATGTTGAATTAATATAAAAGCCTAGAAAGAAACACAACTGCTTTGACCTAATTTTTAGTGCCTAAATTTTAACAAAACATTACCTGGCCAGTATGAAAAAGCTTAAAACAGCTTATATGCCCAACAAGAATGGACATGCGAAAGTTATACTATAACTTTAGAACCTTAGATCCTTTCAACTTGTAAGATGAGGATGTTTAAAGATCTGGCCTCATATGATGAGATTAACTTTTTCAGTGTGATTTTACAAACCGTCAGTGATAAGTTAGAGTGTTTATATAAACATGTTTAAGGGCAGATTTAGAATCTGTTGCTGGACATTCAGAATTACTGGTGCCAGTTTTCAGAGCAGGCTCTGGAGACAGACCATGTGGATTCGAATCCTGGCTGTGGCAACTTATTAGCTGTGTAAAGTTACCTGGAAAGTTATTTAAATTATCTGTGTCTCAGTTTCCTCATCACAACCCTACTTACCTCAGAGAACATCATAGATTATGTGTGTATGTAAAGCACTTAGCAGAGCTGCTGGAACACAGTAAGGGTGCACTACATCCAGCTATAATCAATCTTTCTCATCAGCAATCACAAGAACCCAAATGTTAGAAAGAGTACAGAAGGGTGCCTAAGCAATTTAGATTATGTGAAAATGTGATTTCATTTGTATGAAACCTAAGTTTATTTTTCTATAACTGGCCCAGAAGTTTTGTAATGTATACATCAGAGAAGTGAAGTTCGAGAAGTTTTAAATATCTGCATCAAATTTCACTTTTTCTCTGGTTATTAATTTAATCACACTTCTTTGCACCATATTTGTTTATTCTGCATCTAATTTGGTTTATTCTGCATCTGGTTTATCTGGGGAGCCCTACTTTCCTGCACTTTTTGCCACCCCTCGTTACAAACTCTGAGTCTACATCTAATGTTTAGTGACTTTGTTGAAAATGATTTGCTTTAAAAACCAAGGTTTAGGCCGGGCGCAGTGGTTCACACCTGTAATCCCAGCACTTTGGGAGGCCGAGGCGGGCAAATCACGAAGTCAGGAGATCAAGACCATCCTGGCTAACACGGCGAAACCCCGTCTCTACTAAACAAAATACAAAAATGAGCTGGGCGTGGTGGCGGGCCCCTGTAGTCCCAGCTACTCGGGAGGCTGAGGCAGGAGAATGCCATGAAGCCGGGAGGCAGAGCTTGCAGTGAGTAGATCGCGCCACTGCGCTCCAGCCTGAGCGACAGAGCGAGACTCCGTCTCAAAAACAAACAAAAACAAAAAACAAAACAAAACAAAACAAAAAAACAAGGTTTAAAACTCTTGGTTTCTTTTTGCTAAACTCATGGAACCGTGTCTACATTCCTAATTCTTGTCTACGTCAACTCGTTTATTTTACCTCTACCCTTAAATGGCTTAAGGCGAAAACACCTCATTTCCTCTCTGTTCAAACGGGGTAACACTCTAAGGTGTTATTCCTAGGTTGACTTTCCCAGTCCAGGTCCCAGTTTTGCCATTGACCCAGGCCTGCCTTCTAACCTAGGCCTTGGCGCCGTACTCGATTTCCTCAAGCATAAAATCACAACTACGGTCCAGGTTACATTCGTTTCACCTGGTGCCTCCCGAGCCAGGTGCCCTTGGATGCCAGGGGAGCTGGCCAGCAGGGAGCGGGGCTAGCTGCCTACCGGGCGCTACCAGAGAATGGGGAAGCAGCGTCAGAGGGCGGGGCCAAGCAGGGTGGCAGGTAGGTTGTGAGGAGGTCAGGGGCGGGGCGACGACCAGGACTGCAAGTGGAAGTGGCAAAGCCGAGCCTCGAAGCAGTAGCTGGGTCAGGGGCGGAGAACAGTTGGGTGCTCTGGAGATGGGCGATCCGGCGGCACCCGGAAAAAGGATCAAGGCCAGCAGTCACGGGGATACAACCAAATGGGGACCAGGGCGGGTAGCCGGTCATGGGGCGGAGCCGGTGGCCTGGGAAACCAAGTGGGGAAAGTTCGGGAGTGACACTACCGAGCTCACAGACCAGCAGAGCTTGGGTTAGGGCTGCTGGAGCCTGGCAGGGGTCCCGGGATCAGTACCTGAATAAGCGCCTTCACCTCCAGGTCAAATTTGACAATCTCTTGGTTACAGATCCGGACGTGGACATCTTGGGGAGCCGCCATGTTGGGGACGCCGGTTACGGGCGGCGGCAGGGCCCAAGTTCAAACGCGTTTTCGCACCGCCTTCTCGCCCTCCCCGCCCAGTCTCGGGGCAGCGCCCCCTAGAGACCGGCGAAAATGGCAAGCTTGGGTCCCTGCCGCAGAGTTGGGACTTTCCCTGACACGTGTAGGGAAATCAGCCTCTCCTCTTGGTATGGCCTTAATACCATGGAGAGGAAGAGAAGAGGGAATATCAATAATGCTTCACAGTGGTCTCTTTCCATCTTCCTTCTGTCAGGCATTCTAATAACTATATATTTTTTGCATAGAAAAAAAGACTGGAAGAAAAGTATCAATTGAGATGTCTCTGGAAAGTACAAGTGACACTTTTTTGTTTCTTCAAACTTTCTTATATTTTTAATATTTTCTACAGTGAGTATAAATTGTGGAGTAAAAGAGAAAATGATAAATGTTATGTATTTTTTAAAGTATGGAGTTCAGTAGAGTCAGTAGAGTACTTCCTATCACTCCAACACATGATCTGAGGGATCTTTGTAAAACACGAAATTGATCAAGTCGCCTCCCTGTATGCAGCCCTTCTATGGCTTCTGGTGGTTCCCTTTTGTATACAACTGGATTTATTAAATCTACCTTGCTGGGGTAGTTTTGATGGATTTACGTAGTTTTGATGGATTTACGTAGTTTTGATGGAAATGTCAGAGGAAACCCTCAACAAATGGTGGCTCTTTTATTTTTGTTAGTAAATAATCCAAGTTTCTTAGCTGGTCCTCAAGGTCATCAGCCACCCCACCCTGCACCCTTCCTGGATTGCTCAAGCTCTTTCTGGATGTGTAGCCTTAGAATGTGGTGTTCCCTCTCCCTGGAAAGCTTTTCCCCGACTCGACCCCACTCCATCTGCTTTTGTTCAGGTCACTTCAGCAAGAATAGATTGTGAGGACCTAAATGCTTAGGACCTGAATGTTCATCTCTCTTAATCCTCACAACCACCCTTGAAATTGCACTACACTAGTATCACACTTCAGGAGATGAGCTGAAAGTAGATTAAAATAACCACCAATCAACCCTGTCGCAAGATTACCTATCTTGAAAGTGGCACAGCCTCTACTGAAAGCCATCTTTTCCCCAAAAAATCAATATGGCTCCCACCTGTTGTAAGCAGGGCTCTGTGCTTGTCTGTGTTCCTACAGGCCTCTACACACCCTCTCGTAAGGTATTCATCACCCCACTGCACCTAATAGAGAGGCAGTGTATCCCAGGCTTGGCATCTGCCTGGGCTCAAATCCTGTCCACAGCACTGCATGCCTGTGCTTCAGTCTCCTCAGAGGCTAACTGGTGATAATCAATAGCACCTACTTCACAGATTGGATAATTAAATGAGATAATACATGAAAAGCACCAAGCACAGTGTGCTAATGTGGCATATGGTAAGATCTCAGTGCCCGTTAGCTGCTGTTATTCTACTACTAGCCAACATTTTGGGAGCACTTCCTATGTGCCAGGAACTTTGTACTAAGTGCTTCATGTGTGTCTCGCTTAAGTCTCACAACTCTGTGAGATAAAAACGGGGCAGAGAGGAATAATGACTTGCCCACAGCAAATGGAGTTGCTAGGTCAAAGGATATATGCATTTAAAAATTCTGACGTATTACCAAATTGCTCTTCCTAGGGATTATGTCAATCCAAACTCCCTCCAGCAACATGGCATAAATGCCCGTTTCCCGTGGCCTCGTCAACATGATAGGTTAACAAACATTGGAAGTTTTGCCGATCTGATTAGGTGAAAAGGGCTTCTTTAGTTTGCACTTATCTGACCATGAAGGAGGCTGAGAAACTCTACCTATGCTTCAGAGCTATTTGTATTTATTCTGTTGTCTGCTCCTTGTTCTATTGGGTTGTTGGTTTTTTTCATATCCGTTCCCAGGAACTCTATATATTAGGAGGATTAGTCCTTAGAGATGAGTTTCAAAGCTTTTCTATTTTCATTTTTTTTTTAAGACATCTACAGCCTTAAAAAGTCTATAGAATTTTGATTTGGCTTATGGTGTTTTGGTATTAAACATTTTGTTAATCTTGTTTTACACTGAATTTATCAATCTTCATTTATGATTCCTGGATTCAGGGTCCAAGTTGGAAAAGCCTTCTCCACTTACAGGGATTTAAAGGAATTGCCCACATTTCCTTGTAGTGTTTTTATGGGTGGTTTTTTGTGACTTTTTTTTTTTTACACTTAGATCTTTATCTATTTTGAAATATATGTTGGCTTATGGTGTGAGATATACACCCAATTTTACTTTTTCGGGAGGTTACTCAGTTATTCCAATACTATTTAATGAAGAGTCTACCTTTTTCTCACTGGTTCTGGATGCCACATTTGCCATACTAAATTGTCGTGTATATTTGAGTCTACTTTTAGACCTTCTATTCTGCTTGACTGGCCTATTCATGCATCAAAATGAGTTTTAACTACTATGGTTTTATAATGACTTTTAATATCTGCTAGGATTAAATACCTCTTTCCCTTGTCCCCCGCATCACTGCCCCCTCACCCCCACTGCCTACCAGCATCTTCCAGCGATTTTATCCCTGCGTAAACTTTTTTATAACCTCTTGGTATGTTTTCTTAGGATGACATTACACTTTTTAGCAACATTTTATTTTTAATTTAACTTAGCACTGTTAGTTTTATGTCACTGCTCCTGTTTAAGAACTTGGTGTATCTTTCAATTTATTTCAGTTTCCTTCTGTGTCCTTCACAGTACTTTCAAAGTTTTCTTTATCCTAGGCCTTGTATACATTTTCTATTATTAGTTATTAAGTTATTAAGTTATTCTATAAAGTTTATTCCTGGTAATATTTTAAGGTTAAAACGTTGTAAAGAAACTGAGGTTTACTTTCTTCAGGTCACTCCAGTGTTTTGGATACTCACATAGAAGCTCCCTATTTAGGACAGCAGAGAAGCCCCAAAGCCAGCAGCAGTTGGCAGACTTGCGCATATGCCCTTAGGATCCTTTCACATCATGCTTCTTGTTGGATATTCAACGTATGCAATCAACAGTCCCCAGTTGCATCTCTATGCTGCAGTTAAGGAAAAAAACATAAGCTCCCTTTTTTCTCTACCCTCCAATATACTTCCTTCCAATAAGGAGACCCAATCCTAAACCTTAAGCTAGAGGCCATCTTCGAGGAACAGATATGCAGTCTGGTGATCATTACACCCAATTACTGATTCCTCTCAACTCTGTTTTGCTTCCCCTATCACCTTTACCCACTGATCCTGAGACTAGCTTTTGTTTATCTGCTAGGTTTTGGCTTTCTTTTTGGTTTTCAGATTCTAAGGCCTTTATCCCCCGCTACAGAGACGTCCTTCCAAATACTGGCTGCGACTTGGCCTAATAGATGAATAGATCCCAAATAGATGAATACGAATTATTTCTGTAGTGGAGCAAGCCAACTGAGTTTGGAGTTCTGTAATCATATAAGGTAGGTCTGGGGCTCGTCTCCTCACCTGTGTCTAGTCTCTTTTGTAAAATGTACATGACCACCAGCCTCACTGGGTCCTTGAGAGTAGCAGCTGAGTTTGCTGTAACAAAAAAGCACCTAGTGGAGTCCTTAAGGAATGCCACTCCCTCCCCTAGGGCTAACACCTTCTTCCTGCTCTGAACCTTTTAGCTGGGATATTATAGTATTTCCCAGCCATTTTTTTTTTCTTCAAATTCTCCACTGTACTGTGGCTAAACAGCTCACCAACTGAATGACCCATCTAACTGGATGCTATCCACAGGTTTAGTTTCCTAAGGACTATACTGATCTGGCTCACCCAGCCCTTTAACAGTCTCAAGACCTTGACAGAGGCTCCTGTGAGCAGTGGTCTTGAGAAGTCAGTCCTGATGCAGAACCAGTCCATGGGAGGTCATGTCCCTCCCCTTTGTTTCTTGATGGCCCCAGTGTCACTCACATGAAACAAAGAGGGTTTCCTCAAGGGTCCAGGATACTAAGAACACAAGTCTATCAATTCTCTAATATATGCCACTAGATGTGGTACCTGTGTCCTTGAAAACACCTCGGCAACGATAATGTACCTGGAGCCCTTTGCATGTCTGTAACAGCTCCTGTGTTGTTCAGCAATCCTGTTCACATGCTGGCTGTGAGTTCCTGGAGTTCTCTTTCATCTCTCTATTGCCCAGTACCTAGCACAGGTCCTGGCAGAGTAAGTGCTCAACAAATATTTGCTGGCTGACTTTCAGCCACATACTCTGATGGTAGCCTTTACTTAGGTCTCTGGACTTAAGGCTCTATGTGTATGCCCAGCTTAGCTTGGAGACTTACTTAGAATGATTAAACACACAAACACATACAAATGTTTAAATCAGGAGAGACCCAAAGTATTTTATTTCCCATGGAGAACACTTGCCCAAAGATTCAAAGAGGAGAAATAAGAATATCCTCTAAACTGTGAAGAATGCAAATGCCTGTATCAACAAATAATTCTATGTAATAGCTAAATATCAGTAAAATATTGAAAAATCAACCTATCGTGTCAAAAAAAATGTTAGCTCTTTGATTATCACCACGAGAGGAGCAGCAGACCAGCAGTTCTCCACTCTCTGTGATTTGGAATTTCTTTGGAATAGGTTATCTTGAGGAGTGGATGGTTACCTAGGTAAGCAAGATACAAGTACAGAAAGGAAGGGTGAAAATACGAGGCAAACAATTCAGAACCTTTTCTTTTCATCTTTTTTTATTTTAAATTACAAAGGATGTTGCATACACTGATGAATCTGTATCTGACTAGAAGTGCTCAGGGGTTGGAAGGTGACAGAAAACAAAGGCAAAATTCGCATTGCCTTTCCTTCTGAAATGAAAAACTGCACAACTATTAACCAACATTTAATAGAATAATTTTTAAACAGCTCATGCGTCAACAAGATAAAGTTCTTTCTAGACAAGAGACAAGACTGAATCCAATAAAAAGTGTCATAGCTCCAGTTGGGAGAGAGAAAAAAAAAAACAAAACTACAGAATATTTATGATAGCATTACAAACAGGATCCTACGCAACTATGCAAAAGAGGTTGCCACATTGTATGAACAAATGCTTTGAATTCTTGCCCTTCCACTCTTCTCTTGTGACTTCTGTGCTGTCAGCCCTAGTATTGTTGTCAACCACAATACTAAGCTGTAGGACAAACCCTAGGGAAAGAAGGTAAAAAAGCAGGCAGTGGAATACAGTGTCATAAAAATGTGGTGGAAAGGCAGATACAGTACACACATATACGTTTCTGTTATTTGGTTCTGAAAAAAACAGGGCGAAGAGCAAGACACAGTAATCAGTCCTGCTCCTATCCACCCAGAATTTAATTAACTACACCATTGTGTTTACATTGTTATGAAAGAGGCAAACCGAACCTAGTTCACCCAAACTTGGCACATTGAAATACCCAACTTTGATGTTCTTCACTAGTCACCAAGTCTTCAATTCCAAAATACTGTTTGGAAGCAGTTTTAAGGTTGTAACCCCTCACTACTACCTCCAAAACTCTCTTATCTAAACAAAAATGGCAATTTGACCTAGCTCAGTTCCTAGGTGTAATTTCTACAATTTCAGTCAGTTTATTAAGCATGAGGACTATGCTTCAACACATAATCCCATTTGCCTATGGAAGTGTATAACTTTCAGTAGTACATTTTCATCATCTTTCCCCAACATGCTTATTCCTTAAAACGAAACAACCATTCCTACAGTTGACATTCATTGTTACATCCCAATGTGTTTGAAGTATTAAAAAAACATGGAGTCGTCTTCTCATAATGCCCTTATTAAGATTACAAAGATTACAAAAGAATCCACAAGTATTACGGCACTGTGTGAGACTTATTTGTCATGATCCAAGGGAAGAACAAGACTGCAAGTTCTGTGCAAAGTTGTGGAAATGGCCTCAGTTCCATGGGAAATGGTATTCCACAACAGACTTCACTAGAAGGATAATTGAAACCTTTTACTTTAACACTGAAAGCATAATTCAATGCATTCTCAAAATTCAAGTTTCAAGATATGGAGAGATGCTAACATTCTGTTACATAATTAACTAGAAAATACTTGAACAGAATTTTAGGAAACTATATAAAGGGAACGTAAGTTTTTGTTAATTCTTGCTGAAGGCAACTTGAATTCATTTATTAGAATATTAACTAAATCTTAGCAGCTAAATTTTTTAAACGTATGCAATAAAGAAAAGCACATCCATTCTTGACATTTTGGTGAATAAACTAACAGCTTTATTAATGAAGGCAAACATCAGATCATTGTATGAATATTATATATATATATAAAAAGAAATCCAAACTAACAGCATTGTATTTCAAAAGTACTGTACTTCTGTTTCTTTTAAAGAGACTTGTCATCTGTTTTTATAAAACAAAATGGGTACTCTTCTCCTAAAAAATCCTGGAAAAATGAAATAGTCAATTTCAAGCTGATGAACTGAACACACCTTTCTTTAAATGCAGACTATTGCTAGGAAGCAAATAAAGTCAAGCATCAGAAAGAAGATGTATGAGAAATGCATGAAAGTCAGAGAAAAGGGATGTAGTGAAATTACTGCTAATCTTTCCCCCTCATATTCAAAGACCATCCAAAACTGGTCTTTCATACAAATATAAAATAACTATAAAGAGAGGGAATTTGAAACCATACCCATCTGAAATCCTTCATGATGCTTTTGTAATAGTTCTGATTCTCTTACCAAAAAGGTCAAAGTTAAAGATGTAGGAAGTGGAAGGGAATGAAGACGGTTAGTTTTAAATGTACAAGTAAGGCACAATATAAAGCCACATCATAATCTGTCATGAAGGATATAGGAAAGGACAAGAATCATACATGGTACAGTAGAACAAGCAATTATATTGACTGGAAAAGTGTGGCACCCAATTCAAAACTCAGACAAGATCTTAACAAGAGCGACTGGACAGCATGCTTTCATATGGAGACAAACTCTATAAAGAATCCAGTGTATCTGAAACTAGGAAAAAAGGTTTTTGTTGGGTTTTTTTTTTAAATCATAGTAGTACTAGAGTCAAAGTTTATAATTGCTTTGGAACAATGGGTTTACTTGAGGTGAATTCACAATGCCTTCACTTAAAGTAAGATTCTGGACTTCATTATGAGCTATCTGTATACCATGTATGAACACAGAAAACCTTTAGAGAACTCTTCTCTAATGATCTTCACCCAAAAATACATGCCACAATTTTCAAAAACAGAACATGTACAATTGTTGGGGTTTTTACATTACCCTTATAAGATTGGTTTGTGTGATACACTAAACGTATATATTTTAATGACAATAGAGGAAGCAGATTATTACTGGCATTAAAGTACAACCATTTCTAGACGGTTTTAAATGCCACAGAGTCCCCTGGTTAAAATGTAAAGCTGCACAGCTTGCCTATGTCATCTTTATGATAAAGTTAAAACAGCAAGAGGATTTAACTTTCACTCTACATTTTACTGCCAGGTTTTTATATAGATCAAGTATCGCTGCAGCATTCTGACCAGCCCAGATTTAGCAGCAAATGGCAGGAATCATATAAAATGCAATTTTTTAACAAAGTGCTTTTCTAAGATATACATACATATATAAATAGGTACAAAATAAAGTGTCAACATTAAAAAGCTCAACTATTTAAAAGCTTTTAACTATTTAACTTAAGTAGTACATATAAAACACTGAAACTCAAGGATATGGAATCTACTAAACAGATTCAAAGTCTTTTTTTTTGAAATGCAAGACCAAAAAATCAAATTCTGGTTTGCAGACCGGAAAAAAGTATCAAAAACCAGAATTCTAACAGAGCAGCTAGAAAGGGGCAATTCTATAAACCTTATCAGCTGAATATCATGAGGTGATTTTCACCTGATTGCAAAACTGCCATAGTTTGAAACACTTTTCAATTTACCAGACACATTCTGTCAAGACTTCATATACTTCCAACTTGCAAGCCTGTGCTTTGCTTCTCTCACCTAAAAAGGAAAAGCTTTAAACAATGAACTTACATTCTATTAAACCATTAGACTTGAGCTTATCATCTGTTTAGCGTGAATGTCCTAACCAGGTACATTTCCACCAAACACACAGAAAAATCTTGTGCATCACAGTTCAGCTAAGGTGGTAAGACAATCCTTACAATTCTTCTTGGGTTTCTTTTTTAAGATGTCACAGATGCAGGTAAGCAACATTGTTCATTTGTTACTGGGTGTTCTAGATCAAACCTTCACAAGCTATAGCTTCATATGCTATAGTTTACAAATAGGGTATAAGAAGTAAAAGAAAAGAACAAATTATACTTTGACACTTTATAGTCAAAGTATAATTTAAAAAGAAATCCTACAGTGGGTAATGGAGAAATAGATAATTTTACCAGCAGCTGTGCCTGAAATTTTTGGTATTTTTTTCCTTGCTAAATATGCTTTTTTTCTTTTTTTAGTTTTTAAGCCACCAGTTTTCAGAGTTCAAAACACAAGATTTGAGAATAAAACAGTTAAGAGAGACAGGATGGAAAAATCTGTGGGGGAAGGTTTATAATGCTGCCTTGACATAAGAAATTTCTCATCAAGAGGTAAAGCTTGAACACAGTTAAAACACTGACTAATGAAGCTGTTTTATATGAGCAAAAAAGAGCACCTAAAAACTAAATGTGTTAATGTTTCTCAATTCTAGAAACTATAGAAGAATAAGTCACATGTTAAGTTTGAAGAAGCTAGTTTGAAAATACCTGTACAAAAATATAAAAATCTATAAATTGTTTTTGTTTTAAGCCTGTGTTGATCTTTGAAAATATTACATGCACAATAATACATCAATTGGAAAAGTGGCAACTAAAGAATCAGATATTTTTAGCTTTTTTCTTTCTTTACATATATATATATACATAATACAATAAAAATAATCTATTTTGTTGTCTGGTGGAAGTATACTACAATAAGCTAAATAAACATTTTAATTTTCAAAGTCAAAAACGATTTTACCAATAGCTTACTAAAATGAAATATATTAAAATTTCCTACAGTAAGTGCAGAAATAAAAGACATCTAAATGGCCACCAACTTATCTACTATGGAAGCGAACTAGAGGAACAGCAAAATAATATTTGTATGTATGGATGCTCCTTCTGTAGATAATTGGACCCAAACAGAAATAAAATTCACAGTTCAGTAAGATCCCTAACCCTGACCTTTTTTTTTCTTTTTTTTCTCCTTTTTTTCATACATTCATACAGTATCATGTAAGCTGTGCAAAACTTTACTTAGACTGGCAGTTTGCCATATCAGTTGCATTTGTCTTTGGTACAAAAAATAAAACAATCGCAATAATGTGCAAGTATTTGTCTTCTTCCGGTCAAGTACCGAAATATGAGTTTTCTAGAGCCATCTTTTTTTTGTTTTTTTTTGTTTTGTTTTTTATACAATACACAGACTCTGTGGCATATATCTACATTTCAACATAGTCCTATATACATTCAAAAAATCTGAAAAAGAGTTGGAACAAAAAAACATTTAAACCCCATAATTTTTCCATCTATATATCTTGTTTTTTTCTCATTAGGGTTTTCATCATACAAAATATTACCAGTTTTATAGTTTCCCCAAAATACAAGGCACAAAGAATATGCTTTTTTTTTTCTTACTTGCACAGACATTTGTGTGTATATATATATATATATATTTATATATATCATCTTGAGCTCTGACAATGAACATCTAATATGGCCCACAGGCACAAGTGCTGGGTGTGCCATATACAAGTGAGATTAATGGTTGTGGAAAATTAGAACAAAAAGCAATAATTCTAAAAACAATTTAAACCGACCGTTTAAAAAAATGCTTCCTCAATTTTTTGTGTGTGTGGTTCAGAGCATAAATCTGCCACAATACTTGGCATTTTACTATTTCACTCCTCCAAAATGTTTTGATTTAACAGATTTTTGTAATCTGTACCTAAACATTTACTTAAACTATGATTTTCAATTCTGATGCCAGTAGCAGTTTTAATCATGTTTTATGCTCTGAAAATGCAATAATCAAGTATTTTGGATCATGCTTCACTTATGCTACTTAGTTCTTAAAACAATGTAACCTAATTGTAAATGTTTACATAATGCTAACTGACATGCAAAACAGAATGAAAATTTACAATTGATAACGTGACAAAACGCAGACATTTCTGACCAGTGGTCCAATGAGGCTGATTAAACCTTTGATGTTGGTATCCTTAATCCTACAAGGCCTCCAGTGGGATTCCCTTCTGCAGTCTTCTCTAACACTTGGTTAACAAATTCTGAGGTTTGCCCAGCAACTGGTAGACCTGAAAAAAAGAATAAAAGGCACATGTAGACACAGAAATGGAAGGCCATGAAGGGAAGGGAAGGAGCTGGTAACATCTGAGGATCAGGTGTGGCCCTCAGCTTGATACTGGTCCCAAATGAATTCCCTGGCACTTGTTATTGCAGCTCAGAAAACAATGCTACCCTTCATATTACTGTCAAACCAGGAATAGCCATGGAAAATCGTAAACCAACATTTAAAGTGAGGTAGATGACAAGTGTAACAGTCCAAATAACAGTCCAAACCCAAACCCAAAGCCTGCCAACAGGCACTGCTTCCCATGTCCTGGTTTTCCCTGTTCTCTCAGCCAGTCTCTTCCAATTACTCTAAACTCACCAAGTTCCATGGGTGGGCTTCACCCATGAAACTGAAAATATAGACCTGAAAGATGTTTTGGGTCATTTTTATAATTACTGGATACAGTTTAAGTTTCCTTTACTTCATTTAAAAAAAGTGAATGAATGAATAAGAAATGTTGGAAGAGAAGAGGGAGAAAGGTGGGAGCAGCATAAGTATGTAGATTTTCTCATCTTCCTCATCTTCCATAGTAAGACCAAAAGGTAAAATCAGTAAATCAAATAACAGAGGTTTAAGTACATTTTTTAAAGTATTAAGAAAAATAAAAAGGATGGAAACAGAAATATATTTGTCAGCCAGGCACGGTGGCTCATGCCTGTAATCCCAGCACTTTGAAAGGTTGAGGCAGGCGGATCACCTGAGGTCGGGAGTTCGAGACCAGCCTGACCAACATGGAGAAACCCCATCTCTACTGAAAACACAAAATTAGCCAGGCATGGTGGCACATGCCTATAATCCCAGCTACTCGGGAGGCTGAGGCAGGAGAACTGCTTGAACCCGGGGGGTGGAGGTTGTGGTGAGCCAAGATCGTGCCACTGCACTCTAGCCTGGGCAACAAGAGTGAAACTCTGTCTCAAAAAAAAAAAAAAAGAAAGAAAAGAAATGTATTTGTCGGCCGGGCGCGGTGGCTCACACCTGTAATACCAGCACTTTGGGAGGCCGAGGCAGGCAGATCACCTGAGATCAGGAGTTTGAGACCAGCCTGGCCAACATGGTGAAACCCCGTCTCCATTAAAAATACAAAAATTAGGCCGGGCGCGGAGGCTCATGCCTGTAATCCCAGCACTTTGGGAGGCCGAGGCAGGTGGATCACGAGGTCAGGAGATTGAGACCATCCTGGCTAACATGGTGAAACCCCATCTCTACTAAAAATATAAAAAAAAAAAAAAAATTAGCTGGGCATGGTGGCGGGCACCTGTAGTCCCACCTACTTGGAAGGCTGAGGCAGAAGAATGGCATGAACCTAGGAGGCAGAGCTTGCAGCGAACTGAGATCGCGCCACTCCACTCCAGCCTGGGCAACTAAGCAAGACTCCGTCTCAGAAAAAAAAAAAAAAAATTGCCGCACGTGGTAGCACATGCTACTCGGAAGGCTGAGGCGTAAGAATCACTTGAACCCAGGAGGCAGAGGTTGCAGTAAGTCAAGATAGTGCCACTGTACTCCAGCCTGGGTGATAGAAAGAGACTGTCTCAAAAAGAAAAGAAAAAAAACTCCAACCCATTTAAACTGGTCTAGAGGCAAATTCTGGGAATAGAGCTGTATAGCTGTTGTTATTGTTGTTTTTGAGAAAGGGTCTCACTCTGTTGCCCAGGCTGGAGTGTAGTGGTGCAATCACTGCTCACTGAAGCCTCAACCTTCCAGGTTCAGACTGGTCTTGAACTCCTGGCCTCAATCGATCCTCCCACCTCAGCCTCCCAAAGTGTTGGGATTACAGGCATGAGCCACTGCATTCAGCCACCACATAGATTTTTAATCTTCATTTCCCCATATAAAAACAGCACTAAATGGCAAAACCATAAACCCATGGAAAATATTTACAAGTGATAAGGTATCCCTAGGAACCCCAACATTCAAGAAGGTGGGAACAAACTACCAAAATCTTTAAGACATGTATGGCAACAGCATTATCAATATTTATGTGGATGGGCCAAAAGGAAGTAATGCAAATGAAAACAAAAAAAAATGTCTAAATAGCCAATAGGTTACCCACTGGCAAGTACAGCACGGTCAACTTGAGAACTGCAGCTAAAGCTGTGAGGGATTTTCTCCAACCCAATATTGAATACAAGGTGAGTACAAGGAGCCCACAGTTGGAAGTGAAGGAGCCCACAGTTGGAAGTGAAGGGGCGCACAGTTGAGCCTCTGTGAACTCTGAAAATGGACCAGCCAGGACTCTTGCAGGACAAGAGCAAGCCATGATAAAAACAAAAAAAACTGGCCAGGCACAGTGGCTCAGGCCTGTAATCCTAACACTTTGGTAGGCCAAGGCAGGCAGATCACTCGATGTCAGGAGTTTGATACTAGCCTGGCCAACATGGTAAAACCCCATCTCCAGTAAAAACACAAAAATTAGCCGGGCATGGTCGTGTGTGCCTGTAATCCAAGCTACTGGGGAGGCTGAGGCAGGAAAATCACTTGAACCTGGGAGGCAGAGGCTGCAGTGAGCCAAGATCACGCCACTGCACTGTAGCCTGGGCGACAGAGTGAGACTTTGTCTCAAAACAAAACAAAAAACCCTGGGGTTGAAATTAAAATCGAGCAAGAAAGGAACTAAAGACATGAAACAGAGATGGTCCATATAAAATGAGGGAGGGGAGCAGAAAAAGAAATCTCAGGGCCAGGCGCAGTGGCTCACGCCTGTAATCCCAGCACTTTGGGAGGCCGAGGCGGGAAGATCACGAGGTCAGGAGATCCAGACCATCGTGGCTAACATGGTGAGACCCCATCTCTACTAAAAATACAAAAAAAATTAGCCAGGCATGGTGGTGGGCGCCTGTAGTCCTAGCTACTCAGGAGGCTGAGGCAGGAGAATGGCGTGAACCTGGGAGGCGGAGCTTGCAGTGAGCCGAGATTGTGCCAATGCACTCCAGCCTGGGTGATAGAGCAAGACTCCGCCTCAAAAAAAAAAAAAGAAATCTCAGAAAGCCAGGTGCCATTTTTTGTTTTTGTTTCAGAGATATGTTGCCCAGGCTGGTCTAGAATCTTGACCTCACATGATCCTCCTGCCTCAGTCTCCCAAGTGACTAGGATTACAGGAAAAAGCCACCAAAGCTGGCGTGCCATGTTTTTTTTGTTTTGTTTTTTTGAGACAGAGTCTCGCTCTGTCACCCAGGTGGGAGTGCAGTGGCACAATCTTGGCTCACTGTCAACCTCTGCCTCCTGAGATCAAGCAATTCTCCTGCCTCAGCCTCCCGAGTAGCTGGGACTACAGGCACGTGCCACCACGCCCAGCTAATTTTTTGTATTTTTAGTAGAGACAGGGTTTCACCACGTTAGCCAGGATGGTCTTGATCTCCTGACCTCATGATCCGCCTGCCTCAGCCTCCCAAAGTGCTGGGATTACAGGTGTGAGCCACTGCGCCCGGCTGCCACGTTTTTAAATGTTAACTGAAAAGCGGAGACTCTGTGAAAAAAGAAAAGCTATTCTGAACCAAACCTCCTTTTAGAAGTTCAGAGGAACTAATTTCATATATATATATGAACAATAGAGAAGTATCAAGGTCAGAATTCCACAACTTTTTCTAAGAAAAAAGAGAATAAAAGACATTAAAGAAAATGGCACGATACATGAAAGAACATAAATCAGAAATAGAATAACTAAGAAATAAGGTGACAGAATTCAGAAAAGAATTAGAAATACAGAGGAAAATTCCTGAAATTAAAAGGAACCTAAGATCAGCAACTAATGACAGCAAATAATGCTTTAAGAGAAACAGAAGGCAAAAAGGAGAAATAACGTTAAAAAAGAAATGAAGAGATAAAAATGATTCAAGAAAAAGTGACACAAGGCAGGAAGACCATTTGAAGTTGGGAGTTCGAGACCAGCCTGGCCAACATGGTAAAACTCCATCTCTACTAAAAAATACAAAAATTAGCCAGGTGTGGTGGCAGATGCCTGTAATCCCAGCTACTCAGGAGGCTGAGGCAGGAGAATCGCTTGAACCTGGGAGGTGGAGGCTGCAGTGAGCTAAGACTGTGCCACTGCACTACTGCCTGGGTGACAGAAAAACACTGTTGAAAGAAAGAAAGGAAAGAGAGGAGAGAGAGGAAGGAGAGAAAGGAGAGAGAGAGAGAGAGAGAGACAGAGAGAGAGAGAGAGAAAAGAAAGACAAACAAATACTAAAGATGGGCGAAGAAGAGCCAACCTATAGATGTGAGTCCCCACAGAAGAAAAGCAAACCAAGGGAACAGATCAAACACTAAAAACATTTGAAAGTACATATTGAAAGAGCACACTATAAACATAAAAATGTCAACAAAAAATTACCAACTCTAAGATATAACCTAGTAAAATCACTGGTATTTAAAGGAAAAATCCTTTTGACATGTAGGCAAAAACAGCAAAGTACTTATAAGGAAAAAATAATTAGGCAATATTAGCTTTTCTTTTTTTTTTTTGAGACAAAGTCTCACTTTGTCGCCCAGGCTGGAGTGCAGTGGCGTGATCTCAGTTCACTGCAAGCTCCACCTCCCGGGTTTACGCCATCCTCCTGCCTCAGCCTCCCGAGTAGCTGGGACTACAGGCGCCCGCCACCTCACCCGGCTAGTTTTTTTTGTATTTTTTAGTAGAGACGGGGTTTCATCGTGTTAGCCAGGATGGTCTCGATCTCCTGACCTCGTGATCCGCCCGTCTCGGCCTCCCAAAGTGCTGGGATTACAGGCTTGAGCCACCGTGCCTGGCCTCTTTCTCTTTTTTTTTTGAGACAGAGTTTCGCTCTGTCTGTCACCCAGGCTAGAGTGCAGTGGCGTGATCTCGGCTCACTGCAACCTCCACCCCTCCTGCATTCAAGCGATTCTCCTGCCTCAGCCTCCCAAGTACCTGGGATTACAGGCGCCCGCCACCACACCCAGCTAATTTTTGTAGTTTTAGTAGACGAGGTTTTACCATGTTGGCCAGGCTGTTCTCGAACTCCTGACCTCAAGTGATCCGCCTGCCTTGGCCTCCCAAAGTGTTGGGATTACAGGCATGAGCCACCACGCCCAGCCAGTATTAGCTTTTCAATAGCAACACTTACGCCAAAAGAAAATGGAGAATCATATTCAAGATACTCAAGGAAAGAAAATATGAGTTGAGGATTTTATAACTGGTAAAACTAACTTTCAAGTGTAAAGGAGTACATAAGCTTACCAAACATATAAAATATTTACATTAAAAAATAAAAAGGTAAAAATAACTTTTTCTTGTAATGTTAAATTTCCCCCTGTAGCTAACAAAGGAAGAATAACAATGCTTTTAAAAATAAAAGGAAAGAAAAGAAAGAAATGCTATGAAAGAATACATAAAAAATTAAAATAGCATCAACCCATTTGAAGAAAAGGTCAAGCACACAGTTAATCCATATGGAAGCAGGAAGTAAGTGATTGCTGAGGAAAATACTGATGTTTAGGGTCTACTTTCCACCTGATTGTTTTCAATATAAATATAGTTTTGTTCAAGAAAAACATTTGACCTTTTATTGTGTAAATTAAATTTTGGGGGTTTTCGTGAGTTGTATAATGCTGGATGCCTTGGATGCTACTGTTTGTCAGTGATTTTCTCCTATAGCAGCTGAGCTGAGTTCTCATGTCTACGTCTATACTAGCTAGCTCTCTCTTCCCTGTTGGCTCTCAGTTGGCCTGACGTCTAGATCCCTGCCTCTCTGATCCTCCCCACATTGTGCAATCTTTTCTGGGATGGGAAACCAGAGAGCCAAGTTTGTTAGAATCCTGTGAAATGCATTACTGAGTAAAACAAGTAAGAATCTCTACACTAAAGTGCAAACTGCAGGCTTGACAGCTCTGGGACCTTTTGTCCTCCATGAAAGGTTAAAGTTGCTAGAAGTTTGTTTTTCTTAAATGTTAAAATAGTTTCATGATTAAGTCTAAATTACAAACTGTGGTCACCTGCAACACATGCTTATGAAACACTAAATCTCAGAAGATAAAATTACTCATAAAGGAGAGTGATTACAATGAGAGCACTTGAGTTTTTCCTTCAACTAAAAACTTTTAATATCCCCTTAAATCATACATCTTATACATGTTATTAATCGTTATGAATTTATCTAATATTCTTACCGAGAGTATCTTTAATGAGGATTTCAAGCTTCTGCCCCATGTTGGGTCCTCTCTCATCTCTTGGATTCTGTACCCGGTTTACAATCTCTTGCTTGATGGAGTTGATTACAAACAATAAATTATCTGTAAGACAGAACAAAACACTTATGTCACTACCATGAAAGACTTTCCTTTTAATTATGTAATAACAGATAATTAAGAAATTGAGTAAGAAAGTATTAAGCAGTGATGATTACAAGTGGCTCCTATCCAAAGGGATTAATTTCAAATGATGTGGCACTTGGTTTTTAAAAAGATCTCAAGATTGGCCAGCTGCGGTAGCTCACGCCTATAATCCCAACACTTTGGGAGGCCAAGGCAGGTGGATTGCTTGAGGTCAGGAGTTACAGACCAGCCTGGCCAAATGGTGAAACCCTGTGTCTAATAAAAAACACAAAAATTAGCCAGGTGTGGTGGCATGTGCCTGTAGTTACAGCTATTCCAGAGGCTGAGGCAGGAGAATTACTTGAACCCAGGAGGTGGAGGTTGCAGTGAGCCAAGATCATGCCACTGCACTCCCACTTGGACGACAGAGCAAGACTCTGTCTCAAACAACAACAACAACAACAACAACAATCAACACTAACAACAACAACAAAACCCTCAAGATTATTGGGTATGCACTTTTGATAACACACTGCACTGTAGCCAGGTGTGGTGGTGTGCACCTGCAGTCCCAGATACTTGGGAGGCTGAGGCAGGCGAATCGCTTTAGCCCAGGAGTTGCAGGCAGTTGCACTAGGATAGTAACTGTGAATAACCACTGTGATCCAGCCTAGGTACCACAGTGAGACCCCATCTCCAACTAAAAAAATGGCAATGAAAAAAGACAACACACTGTAGACATGCATCAATGTCCACCATCCTGTAAGCAACTTGCCCTACTTGTCTTCATTGGTTTAAGACCTGATAGAGCGTGACAGTGCCCGCTACATCGAATCATAGGACCTTAGTAAATGTTTATTAAATAAATCAAACCAAGTCCCTCAAAAACAAAAGCTTTAAAAACAGATTTCCCCACCCTGAAAAGCTTTAAAACAAAACAGAACAAAAAGCAAGTTAAGCCAGGTGCAGTGGCTCACACCTGTAATCCTAGCACTTTGGGAGGCTGAGGCGGGTGGATCACGAGGTCAGGAGATAGAGACCATCCTGGCTAACACAGTGAAACCCCGTCTCTACTAAAAATACAAAAAATTAGCTGGGCGTGGTGGCGGCGCCTGAAGTCCCAGCTACTCAGGAGGCTGAGGCAGGAGAATGGTGTGAACCCAGGAGGCTAAGGTTGCAGTGAGCCGAGACTGCGCCACTGCACTCCAGCCTAGCTACAGAGCAAGACTCCATCTCAAAAAAAAAAAAAAAAAAAAAAAAAGGCAAGTTAACCCAAAGTAAGGAGGGAAATAATAAAGAGCAGAAATGTATGTAACAGAAAACAAATACACAATAAGGAAAATTAATGAAGCCAAAAACTGGTTATTTGAAATGATCAACAACACTGACACCCCCCACAAAGGTAGATCCATCATGAAAAATACAAGATGACGCCAATCACTCATATCTGTAACGAAAAAAGTGTTATCACTTTAGAATCCACAGATATTAAAAGGATAACAAGAAAATATGGTGCTAACAAATATAACAACTTGGATGAAATGAACAAATTTCTTGAAAACACGATTTAAAATCCATATAAGAGGCCAGGAAGGCCGGGTGCACTGGCTCACGCCTGTAATCCCAGCACTTTGGGAGGCCGAGGTGGGTGGATCACCTGAGGTTAGGAGTTCGAGACCAGCCTAGCCAATATGATGAAACCCCATCTCTAATAAACTATAAAAATCAGCTGGGCATGGTAGCAGGTGCCTGTAATCCCAGTTACTCGGGAGGCTGAGGCAGGAAAATTGCTTGAACCTGGGAGGTGGAGGTTACAGTAAGCTGAGATTGTGCTACTGCACTCCAGCCTGGGCAACAGAGCAAGACTCCGTCTAAAAAAAAAGAAGCCTGGCACGGTGGCTCACATCTGTAATCCCAGCACTCTGGGAGGCCAAGATGGGTAGATCACTTGAGGCCAGGAGTTCCAGACCAGCCTGGCCAATACAGTGAAACCCCAGCTGTACTAAAAATAAAAATAATTAGGCCGGGCGCGGTGGCTCAAGCCTGTAATCCCAGCACTTTGGGAGGCCGAGACGGGCGGATCACGAGGTCAGGAGTTCGAGACCATCCTGGCTAACACGGTGAAACCCCGTCTCTACTAAAAAATACAAAAAACTAGCCGGGCGAGGTGGCGGGCGCCTGTAGTCCCGGCTACTCGGGAGGCTGAGGCAGGAGAATGGCGTAAAAACCCGGGAGGCAGAGCTTGCAGTGAGCTGAGATCCGGCCACTGCACTCCAGCCTGGGCGACACAGCGAGACTCCGTCTCAAAAAAATAATAATAATAATAATTAGCCAGGCACGGTGGCATATGTCTGTAATCCCAGCTACTCAGGAGATAGAAGCATGAGAACTGCTTGAACCCGGGAGGCAGAGGCTGCAGTGAGCTGAGACCGTGACACACTGCACTCTAGCCTGGGCAACAGAGTGAGACACTGTCCCAAAAGAAAAAAAAAAAGAAAATCCATACAAGAAGAAATAAAGCATCTGAATAGCTTTTCCTAGTAAAAGAATTGAAATTACCAAATATCTTCCCAAAAAAAAAGAACCCAGAAGGTTTTAATAGCAAATTCTATCATAGATACAATGAAGAAATAAAATTGATCTTATAAAACTTTGTCAAAAAAGGAAGAGAGATCATGGTCCAATTAATTATATGAGGCCAGTATAGCCCTAGTACTAAAACCTTATAAAAAAAGAAAATAAAAATCATAGAACAATATCCCTCTTGAGTGTAGACACAAAATCCTTAACAAAGCATTAACAATGGAATCCAACATATTAGAATAGAATAATATGAAATATTAGCAATATATTCCAATATAAAAAGGAAGATATATCATAACCAAGTAGAGTTTATTCCAAGAATGCAAGGTTGGCTTAACATCCAAATATTAACAAATGTAATTCACCACTTTAACAGGTGAATATGTGATGTATTAACAGAATAAAAGAGAACAATACATGATTGCTCCAATAGATGCAAAAAAATCATCAACACCCATTCATAATAAACAAAACTAGAAACAGAAGGAAATTTTCTCAAAATGATAAAGGACATCTCATCCACAAAAAAGCACAACACAAACATCATACCTAAAGATAGAAGGTTTCCCCTGAGATTGTAAACAAGGCAATCACCACTCTATTTAATATTGTGGGTGTTCTAGACATTTTGATAAGGCAGAAAAACAAAAGCCATAAAGATCAGAAAGGAAGAAATAAAACCATTCCTATTTGCAGATGATGACTATGTCAGCAGAAAATCCCAGGGAATCTACACACCTACTACTGGAACTAAGAGTGATACACGAAAATATGTTTTATACATTAATACCAAAGAACTCAAAATTTCAAAAGCAATTCCATTTACAGAAGCACTAAAAAACATAAAGTAGGATTACATCTAATAAAAGATGTTCAAGCACTGTACACTTAACACTGTAAAGGATGGCAGAGAGAAACTAACGAAGACTCAGCTAGGTGGAGAGAGATACCAGGTCCATGGATCGGAAAACTCCATTTTAAGATAGCAGTTCTCTCCAAATAGATCTAAAGAGTCAAAGCAATCCCAATCAAAATTCCAGTAAGCTTTTCTGTAAAAGGTGATAAAATAATTTGAAAATGTATATAGACATGCAAAAGACCTGTAATAGCCAAAACAGATTTAAACAAAAAGAGCAAAATTGGAGGTCTAACAAGAACTAGCCCT